>NW_011948416.1:11576978-11733082 GCF_000503995.2 Ceratosolen solmsi marchali | reverse complement strand
GGGGGGGGGGGGAGGCGGACGATTTTTCACATAATGTAATGGGGGCATTTATCTACGCTTATTTGGCTCGGGCGCAAGACCATTCCTTCGAAGTGGCAACACGTGGTGGCGCCTCTCCGGGTGTTAATTCGTTGCCGGCAATATATTTATGATGTTACCGTCGACCAATACTGGCGACACGTGCTGTGACTTTTCTCCGCCACTGCCCTCTCCACCCCCTGCCAACCCGCGGCCGCCAGACGTCTCACACTCTCTACTCTACTACTCTACTACTCTACACAGCCGATACTCTCGAGCTTCAGCTTTTAGTATTTTGTTTTCACCCGCGTGCGATGAGTCGCCATGCATATTACATATTGCCGTATTTTCGACCGTTTCTTCTTTTTATTTCCCCCCTCTCTCTTTCTCTCTCTCTCTCTCTCTCTCTCTCTCTCTCTCTCTAACGTCCATTATTCATTCCTCGAAATGCTCTGTCGCTTTATCGCAAAAAGGTGAGTGGACTTTATAATGGCTTTATAATCGCGTTGTGTCGGAACTCCTTTGGATTATCTGATAATTTATGCATAATTAAAGTTGTTAATGTGGGATTAGCGATGAGATTACATGCTCGAGTTATCATATGCTTTCGATTACAATTTGTTACGAATGTGAAATAATATTTTAAAATTACTCCTAAGAGTTGCATTTTATATTTAAATATCTCCATCTTTTATTGTCTTAAGTAGCTTTTAATTTTTTATCAGACATCATTATTTGTGTGGAACAGGTGGAAAGTTTATTCAATTCTATTCTTTCACGTGCATTAACTTGGTTTTTAAGACTTTTCACATAATTTTAATATCCTCAAATATTACGTACTTTATTTTAATCCAAATGACCTATCAAGTAGATTGTCAATTGTCTATGGAAGAAATAGTACTAAAAAAAAATTAACTATTTAATGTACTATTTTACGTAATAGTTAATAGTATCAAAATTTTATTTCAATTTAATAGTACAGATTATCTTTAGTTTAATAATGTAGACTATTGTAACGAGTATCTTTTTTACTTCATATCATCTTATAAATGTGATTTTTATGACAATTTGCGTCATTTATTCTGTACCTATTTTATGAATAATTCAAATGAAATGGTCTAAACCAGTTTGACGTTTAATATAATTAACCTAATAATGACTTTTCATAGTGTGCGTAATTGCAAGACAATTTTTGTATTTTAAATTAGTTTTTCATACATACGTTGAATATCTTCAATATCGTTTCACATCCATTGTATATTATAAAAGATTTGAATTTTACTATATGTAATATTACAACACTTCTACACTCTCCATTTGAACTACTCAAGCAATTTTATGTTTTCTTTTATTGTTAATTTTGTCCGAACTCAAGGATTATTTATTCCTTTTAGTTTATCTCCTATAATCATTACAAATGTAAGAATACCTTTCCATTGTAACGTGAGATGTGAAAATTAAATTTTTTTATCGATATTTTTTCTCTATCGTTCAAGCATCATAACCGTATAAAACGCGAAACAACAAATATTCTCAATCATATTATTTATAATTTTATAAGAATAATAGCACCAACGAAGTACATTTACGCTAAATGCAAGCCTATACTCTCCTATAGAAACAAAATTCCTGTTGGTGGATAATCCATGGGTTAAAACGATGCTGAACTCAAATTATGAAAATTACGGTAATCGGAAGAATCATACTTAAAGCAGCTCGAAGTTTCTCATAAGCGATTGGCCAAATGCAAATGGCTCGTGGAAAATAGCGACGCTTTTAAAAGCCCAAAAATCTTTCCTACTTCTTCGCTCGCGTCACTCGCGCGTTATTTTTGGCTCTTGGCTTGGACAAAAGATCGCGCCAACGATTTTCCATGTGTGCCTGCATTACCAGCAGCGGGCTTTAATGCCTAGCATTGTCGGCTGGTCGGATTCCCGATCATTAACGATCTTTGTTTTATTCATAACAGTCAAGTGCTCTTAATTGCTTAATGGAATTGCAAGGATTACGAAGACTAGAGATGATGATATGGGCTTGTGGTAACAAATTGCCTTTAGAGACGCACAGGACTAAGAATCTAAACAATCGCTACGGTATGCGATGCAGTGCATTTCAATTTCTTTGTAAGTAAAATTTTTAGACGAACTTATTTCGAGTGAGAAAAAAATGTATCCTCGATTAGGCATAAATTTACGTAATAATTAGAGACAGAAAAATATTTATATATATTCTGTAATTTTTATATAAATTAAAAACATAAGGAAGGGTAGTTAAAATATTAATATTCACGTGGACATGCATATTTTTAAAAACATTATTATATTATTTTATAACGAAGCCTATCATATATAATTGCCATTTTTTCATACAAGTATTCAATTAACTTTAGGCCACTACGCAGCGATCGCATAAAATGATGTAAAATTTGAACAAAGCGCGAATTTAATTAAAATGTTAATTTTAGTTGTATTATCAAGAGTTATGTAGCATTTAAATTATTAATATACTTAAGGGTTTCAATTAAACATTGTAATAACATATCATAACAAAAATATAGGCTGTGAATAAGCGTAGTTCGCTAATTATGTAATACTGATTATTTTTTACTCAACAAATAAACTGACACAATGCTTTTTTCTTATTCATAATCAACTTAGAGACGGGCTGCATGAAGATATGGTGAAGGTTGGTTGTTTCGTGGTTGATAAAGGACTCGTATTTTCTTAAATACCTTAAATACATCATTTTTGTAATTAAATTCATTGTAAGCAATATCTGTTGTGCTTTTGTATTTGCAAAACGAGACATCGAATTTTAAACATAATATGGAATTAATTTTTGTATCTACTTTTAAATTAAAAACAATCCAAATTAATCTTAATTAATTCCAGATTTCATAACCTTTTGTATGCTATTTAAGGTGTATATCAATATATAATGAACAGTAAAATTTGTGTATTATAAAGAAATACTTACCAATAATATCTAATAAATCCAAAAATAGTTTAAAGTCATAAGCGTCAAATGGTATACAAGCAGATCGAAGGTAATAATATTTCTAGTTTACTAATGTTGACCAAAAGATTAAAAGAATACTTTGCACAATATGGAAAAGTATTTCTACAATCAATCGTCTTTAAATATATATTTATATATATATTTATATATTATTAAATAAAACATTTCAAACGGCTTTATAAATATACATACATGCTTATACAGAAATATTAAATAGATTTTAAAATCATTCTTTCAATTATGTTGCTTTATACCTCATGAAAGTGTTATTTGTTTGACGTTTATACAATAGATGAGAATTCTCTATAAATAATTTATTAAGCTAATATTTTTTTTGTAGAATTTTTTTTCAAGACAAACTACAGAATATATTTGCACTTTATTTACGTGATGCAAAAATAGGTTTCGTATATTATTATTTATTTAGGAAATCTAGGTTTTAATACATATATGTTTTGTAAAAAAATATTAAAATCTATCGTTATTATCATTTATTCATTATTTAATATATTTACTTTTTCCTAATGCATGTTGGAATATTGTGCGTTTGTACGAATGAATAAATAATGAATTTTAATCAAATTTCAAACTAGATGTGGCTATTTTATAATACTGAAAAAAAAAATACAATTAAAATTGTGTTATCGATATATAATTAGTTCTTATAAATAATCGTTTTCTCATTCTATCGTTCATATTTCATATAAATAAATATATGAATGTTAAATACATTTACATTTAGAATTTTATGTAAAACATGAAAAATTTATAAGATTCGGATGCACGTTGTCGTAATTCATGAATCAGATGGCGTAATTTGAGAAAAATCTGAGATTCCAATGAATGCAAATGACATTGGATTTTCTCTTTTACATGCATGTTGTGTGCCTGTCCACTTTAGAAATAGAATGAAAGATGAGCAAAAATGGAGAGAGAGAGAGAGAGAGAGAGAGAGAGAGAGAGAGAGAAAGAAAGAGATTTGCTTGTTTTCGTGATGAGGTAGCGTAGGACACGTATCTCTATCTAAACAAAAAGCTATAATTCTTGTCTTTCTTTGTAAACATTTTGCCTTCAAAACGTCACTTTCGCTTAAAATGAATTGCGAACTTATTGGAATATCTAATTTTGAAGAAAGTCATTGAATAATATTAACAATAGCAACCATTTAATAGTATCCCTTAATTATTTTTGTATATTATTATTTGCAAAGTAATTGTAATTTTTTCAATTTTATGAAAATCCATCCACCATTGAATATTGAATTTTATTATTCTATAGTAATATTGTTTGTCTAATTATATCAACTTCCATGTTTAAAAGAACAAAAATTCATCTAATCGAATGTCGGCACATTAAACATTATTTCTATGTATTTCTATGTAAAGTCAAAAGACTTTTCGACTTTAATTAAATCTTATTTTAATGGAAATAGAGCCAATGGCTAAACGATACGTATACATATGTGCTTATAAAATTCATATAAAAGCATAATAAGCGATCTTTAAAAACTTACAGTTCAACTCATCGATAATGTAAGAGAAAAAGAATCTTGATAAATTAGATAAAGTATTATTTGCCAATATTTAAGCATAAGAAATAAATATAGAAACATGGAAAATGCATTGTTTTGCTAAACATTAAAGATTGATAATGTTAATATAGATAATGAATATGATCGAATGATTTGAAAATAATGAATCTGTTCTTATTACTATTTTGTGCGCTTCGTATCTTTTCATCCATCGGAGGCTTTTTACGCTCGTTGAGTGGTCGCGTGGGCGTGTAATTACGCTACAGATTTCTGCGGCCGCGCTTGTGTGCGTTCATTCATACGTAAATTTTTTTTTCATTCATTATCGCTGGTGGAGTCCCTGCAGGAATCCATGTCAAACGAAAGAGTTAAATTCTGTCCCTTTTTTTTCAGTGTTCTTTGCTCTGTCTCCTTTTTCCACCCGCCCCACGTCCCACCCGAACACGCCACTCATCTTACACCATAATTCTCAATCTTTCTCATTTACAGCATATCACTTTGTTCCACCCGCATATACACGTATAGACTTTCGTAATTTCTATGCTCCTTTATCTCTTTCTTTTCTTCTTGGTTCGTTTACTTTTCATTCGTCTGTGTTCCTGCTCATTAAACGCATTCTACTCATCATCCTTCCTGCTACACTCCATGTACGACATTCGCTCGCTTGTTTTCATTAATTTTTTTTTTGTAATGTCTTGCATTCCACCCTTTGTTTATTTTATGTTGAGATAAACTGTTCTATTGAAAGAAGATGGGAAATAAATGCTTGTAATTTCGTATGGTTAATGTTTTTGAGATAAGGTAAAGGAAAGGCAAATTACAAATTACTGCTTCTCTTCAATTTTTATTCTGTCAATTAATCTCTCTCTTCCCCAATCTCACTTGAATTTTTCAGGTTGTTGCCTTTTTTACTTTATTATCAACGTTTTATTTTGACTTAACGTAGCGATTATTTTCAACAAGGTAAATGTTTCGTTGCGAACAATTTTATTTTTGAAATTATTAATTTCTAAAAATTATCGACATTTATTGGAATAAAAGTTAAATTTTTTTTAAAATAAATTACATATCAAAATATTTTCTATTCTTTCTATTTATAAAAATCTATGTTTCTTTTCACTTACAAAATAGTGAATAATTTAGTTAATATTTATTCTATTCATGAATTTAAAGACAAATAAATAAACTCAAATAGTTAGCAATTTAATAAAGTGATTAATTTATATAAATTTATTAATTAACAATTGGCTTTAAAATTACAAGTATACTTTGCATTAAGGTTGTATTAGTCATTCAATAATAGATTGATTAATATTTCATACAATTCTATGTATACTCTGTACTATTTGAATATTGAACTCACAAAAAAGATTACTGAATAAATAAAAGCATTTTTTAAGTTTTATTTTATACGAATTTTATTATAAAAATTTTTTCACCTTCTTTGAGTTCATAATTTAATTTATAATATATAACTATTACTCATATTTAAAATTATACAAATTTATAAGTGTTTTGTCAAAAATATTTTTATAATAACATTTTATAATTAATTTAATTATAATTAATAATATTTTATACTTAAATATAAATAAATTAAGAAAACATATTTTAATTTATTGTTATTGTTTAAAATATATATTTACCATAAGTTTCTTCATTGCGTACTGGGTAAGCAACAAGAAAAATATATTTATATTTAGATGTATTGGTACGAATTTTCGTATATAATATCAGTTTCATTGAATTATTTACATTTAAAAGTAAAATACGCGATTTAAAAAATTTCATTTCAAAATCGGCTTTCTCATATACATAATCGATTAATTTAAATTTTCTGTAAACTATTTTTTCATATATAGCAAACAGAATTATATATGCACATGTTAACCTCCCGATAAGCTGTCATCGTAATTGAAACTTCCTTTACATTAAAACTTTCTAAAATATATTTCTTGCCAGTCATTTCTTAATTCGATAGGAAATTTTGCTATAAAGAACATAGTGTTCACCGTAATGATATTCGAGTGTTACATATTCCTTTTGCACAGTATTCAATGTAGATATTTCTTGAATATTCGATGTTCTTTACTTAAATTTTACATTGGTATATCTGTTTAAGAAGCAATTCATCGTTAAGATATTATTTAATTGCAGAAATATGTAAATTGATGAATTTTCATTACTCATAAAATTTTTATTACTTATCAATAATATCTATTTTTAGTATTTGTAATCGCTTTCATGTCACGTTTCCTCGAAATAGATTTTCTTTGTTACTCAATTTTTTATTGAATTATACAATATAATTTATGCCAATAAATTTTATTATTCTTTATTTGTCTTAAAATAGACTAATTTTTAAATTTTAATTTCTAATTATTTTTAATTATCTTATTATGTAATATGTATTTTATTCGAAGCGATTAGATTAATGTTTGCCAATGACTCAATAAATTTCTATTCCAATAAAACATAATTAAATGATACAATCTGTGAGCTAATATTTTATTCTGCTATGGAATATATAAAAAGGTATTTAATGTTTTTAAATAAAGTCATCAATCGCATAATTAAAGCAAGATAATTGCTATTTAATCAATAATTGCATATGAAAGTATTTTAAAACTCTTGAAAGAAAATTTTGCTATAATTATCTTTCGTGAATTTGTTATGAATCCTTAAATTATTTATAAACTTATTTTGAAATTTTGCTAAAGTTACCACATTTAAGGACGTAAATGTGATGTGATTAAAATTACTTTAAAAAAATAGAGAATATATTCAATACTAATTCAACAAGTGAAATGTAGAAAAGAGTAAATTATAATAATCAGAATCTACGAGTTTTATTTTTTTTTTTTGTATCTTGGTACATGTGATTATATCATAATATGCTTATGTGTATTTATAAAAACCTTTTGAACGTATAAAGTTCGATAGATCATGATTTTTATAATAAACAATTGTATGTACCCATAATTCTTATTTAGATTTTCTCAGGACTATACAACTTGTATCTATTTTTCGATCAGTTCATAAATAATTCTTCATGAAATTTAATGTACTTTTTATCCGGAAAATAAATGTAATAATTATGAACAGTGAGTAAATTTTACATTGGATTGAATAAATTTTAAATGAGGTGTAGCTGAGCAACCTTGAAAAGTACATTTATACATCACGTAAATAGTGTACGAAGTACCCTTATAAATTCTGTTTTGCTAATGTAATGGAAACTACTCAACTCGGTTGATGCTGTGCATCGGAAATAAATAGAAGTGTTAAACAGGACGATTTGATTAAAGTTACAGCGCAAGTTTAGATACACAGTAGTAAGAATTTAATAAATCTTATTTGACTGATTTTTGGCATTTTGATAATGTTTTTGAAAATCTTTTTAATCGTTATATTCGTGTTGATAATCACAATCACATTAATTTTTAAAAGAGAATAATTTATATTTTTTTAGAGATTTCTTTTAAATTTAACTTAAAAACTTGATACGCGAATTTTACAAATATTACAAAAGAACAAGCATAAAAACTATTAAATCCGAGATGTACTTCCATTGCGACTTAAAGTCTCTAAATAAAATAATGAGATTTTTAAAAAAACGTAAAAACGATACTATTTTCATGGTCGTTTTAAAGTTAAATTGATGTTTAAAAAATTAATCGTCACTTTAAATCTATTAATGTTTAAAAGGTGATTTCTAGTAAGCTGGCGAAGGTTTGCAAATTCATTATCGTTCACTTAAAATAATTAGGTAAAGTTAGACTGAGAGCTTAAGTATCAAGGTAATTTCTCTAACAGTTTCAACTTTCCGAAAAAATAAACTTTCCCAATGTAATATCATTAATTTTTTGCATTGAAATACATTTTGCCGTATTTACATAATCACATATTATTATATTTCCTCAAAGTACAGGAAATTTCATTACATAATTTTACTATAAAAATAAGGATTTATATAATAAAATATATGACTGACGTATTTATTATATTTATATGGGCAATTTTTTAAAAATTCTTTTTTTTAAAGTGTATAAAAAGTTAGAAGGTCCACCTTACGAGCTATTTATTACATACAATGGGTAAATTTCATAACTTAATTATTCATAAATGTATTTCACAATAGGTAAAAATAGTGATTGGTAATTATTAAAAAATAGATTTTTTTTTTAATTTTAAATAATCCTAAACCATTGTAACGAATCGAATATGTTATAGTGCACCTTAAATTAATTTAAACCATTTTCCTTAGTAATTTTTTGTATTTCTTAGCTTAGTAATAATCAGAAAGAATTTTATGATTTCAAAATATTTTATACATTGAGTTAATAACTAATAATTGCAGTACCGGTTAACAGTAAATGTTCTTATTAATTTATTCTTAATTGAATTTTTTCTTCTATATATTTTCTTTTTCAAATTGAATTAATTTATTCGAATATTCCACTATATATATATATAAATAGTTGAAAAAATTACATTATACGCGTGAATATTGGTTTTACACATTTTATATTAAGTATTTACTAATAAAAATAAAACAGACAACCATATTACTCTTACATTTCTTTCAAACTTTATTAAATGGGCATAGCAAATGTAAATCTTTCATAAACGTGTCATACCTTACCGTGCTCCAGCACTTTTTTCTAAATACATCGCTAAATATACTAAATTTTCTCAATAAATATTTCTCTAGTATTAGTCGTCCTATTATTAGCCGACCACTATAATTTGCGTATATAATTCGTCATAGTTCGCTCGAGCACAAAGTATCGAATATCGATCGAGCGTAATTCATTCGTCCATTACGCGTTAGACTTGTAAGAGCAGGAAAGATTTGATCGGGGTCAAGGGCCCCCCTGTGCATTGTAAAGTCACGAGCTCATGAATATATAACTTGGAAGATGAGCAGGATGAACGTTTACATCTTATATTGTGTGCCAAGTGGTGAGCGTGTGGTCGAGTCTTTTGGGATACGCCGACTTATTATTCTACTTCTTACTCCTCCTCCCCTTTAACCGACGTATTTTTTATTTATCTTATTGTATCGAGGACCATGGATTCTTCAATGTTTTTCTCACTTCTTTAATATCACGAAATATTATATTAATGCGAATCACTTGCGTTTTCGTTGCAAATACACGATAAATAAGGCGCCAATGAAGTCTATGATGCTCTATTAGCCCACATAAATCTTTTATTCAGTTTTATCTTTACTAGTTTCGCATAACATTTGTTTCTTTATTTATGTTATGATTTATTAGTTATCTTCTCGTTGGCTGAAATTGCAAGATATCAAATGAATTCGATTGTTTGCGTGCTACATCAACCTACATATGTTACACTTTTTTGTGTTAGGAGTTCTTAAAATTTAGTAGCTTTCATGATTTCAGGAACAATCCACGAGCACAACAGTCGCACATAGACGATTTGATGATTCCCATTCGAATTTCGTCGCTTTTCCCATCATTATAGTTTTCTATTAGTTGCCGTACCAATTTGCGTTACATAAATTAAAATTTATTTCATTCGAGTGTACCGAAAGAAATACTGTTACTTCGATACCGGAGTGCCGACTTTACATATCGCCAATCCATACCGTAATTGATCCATACCATTGGGAATAGAAAAGGAGAAACTGAGTTTACGGAGCTTACTAACAACGAATATTGGCAGTTGCGCAAAGACGGCATTGTCAACGGCAACGTGATTCATGCCGATCGTCGAAACACCCACGTGCGACCGTCTCTTTCTCACTTTTCTCCAACTTCTCTTCCTCATCTAATAATACAGTGCGCCACATAACTGTTTGTACTGTTAAAAGCAACTATACTTTTCAGCTCTGGCACTCCCATTGAGTGCGCACATCGGCGTATGTCCTCCTCCCACTTTTTCGTCCTATTTCACTTATACTTCGAACGATTTCATTATCATTATTTCATCGCTGTTTCGGTAATTTCTTCGTGTTCGTAATGATCGGCTTTCAGTGGAAGATATACTATAAGCAAACAATCTCTACTAAGATATCAAAAACTTAAAAAGCTTTCTTAATCGTCTCTACCAAGTACATTGATGGCGTTATTAAAATGAATGCGGATTGAGCGACATTTCCATTTCTCTCGATAATCATTATTTTTATAACATATTATTATCATTATTATCATTGGTGCATGTGGAATATTTTAAAATAATCTAAAATATTTTAAAGCATATCAATTAAAATGAAAGTATTTGTAGAATTTGCTATTAAAATATTCCGTACGCAATGTATATATATATATATATATATATATATATATAGAGAGAGAGAGAGAGAGAGAGAGAGATTATTCTCTGACATTTAAAAAATCTCTATACATTAATTTCTTTCTCGATTTATTTTTTCTAATTCAACATTAAACATTTTGTTACATGTTCATTCTCGTAAATTTCAAGTATTAACGTACATGAAAATATTTCATGTAAGATATATCATCCAAATATTGATATTTTCAAAATATTTAAATATTGTTTTGAATATCCTTATTTTATAAACAATTTATCTTGACAAGATGTCCTTACAATTATGCTTGATTGTTTAGTATATCAGTATATTACGAAAGTGAACGTTAATAGGGTAAATATTTATGTAAGTCCTTGTATTTCACATCTATGAACGTTTAGTTAATAAATAACGAATATTCTTCTCACAGTTCGAGTACGACTCCACGGTTAACCTGATTGAATGTTAACAGAGTCGTTTATTGAAATATTATGCAGCACTACATGCCTTTCTCTCTTAATACTTACAATTTAAGAATAACCATAACGCGAGGTGTTAGTAAGTCTGATATCCGCAAGTTAACAACGCATAAAATTCCGTTTTCCAAAGTAGTTCCAAGCAGTAATCACGTAGCTTTATCAGAGCACCATCTCTTTCTTCATCTCCTTCACCTTTTCCTTTTTAATTGTCTACCATCTCGAAAGTGCGATATAATTTTAGTTTTGCTCGCGCCGTTTTACTCTCGTTCGGACATTTCTGGACGAGAGAACTTTCCTCTAATTAATCTCAGGTAATCGGGTCTCATTGCTTCTTGGGTGAGTCAAAGTAATAGAATTTGATAATACGATTAATAATAAAACAATTAGTTTCAGAATATTGTTGCCGCTGCTTAGCTGCTACCTGATCTCGCACGTGTGCACTGCGCAGGATTTCTTCGGCGATAAGAAGGGTGAGTTTTGCCTTTTTTTCTTATAAGAATTATTTATATTCATGCTTTATCTATTAGTTTATGTAAAAAACATTAGTGCTAGATTATATTTCACGTTTAAAAAGCCTATTTTTGTTTTTTAATTGCACCATACTTGTGATATGCCAAGCAGCTCGTACGATGTTACATAATGTATTTTTATTGCCGTAGGCACTTATTCAAAAGATATATGATTGATTGAAGTGGCATAAAAATCATAATTTTTGACACAATTTATAGAAAAAGAGAAGAATAAGTAGAACAGAAAAATATGATTAATTAACACTCGTATGGAATTTGCGTGCGCTGATAATTTTGCTTAAAATATCATTAGCAAATAGTTACAGTTAGGAAATCATTCTGAGAGAATTTAATGAGTTTGGTCAGAATATAATTTTTGAATATTAAATTTACTCAGAAGTCAAACGAACAGTTAAAAAAGTATTATATAATTATTTCATTACTACTAATAAATACAAATTATACAATGTATAAATATTACCAATGTATATTTAAAAGTTGAAAACTTTAGATACATTTGAAATTGTGTTTTGTAAAGTACGATTTCGTGTAAAATATTTATGTTTTTTATGCACATATTGTTGTCCATATCGTTGAAGTCCCAGTATAAAACGATATATTGCGGGTCATGGATTTTGATTGTTACTGAAAAGATCGCTTATACGAATAAAAATAGAAGATAAAATTTTAACAATAAACAATAAAATTTATTTCAAGTTTAACAAGCACAAGTTCTTTTATTGTAATTATTTTCCTATTATTTATTAATTAACGAAGCCATGTAATTTCAATATTACTGTTTAGAAATAAGAATCCGACAAAATACTTAGAAATTTATAATATAATAATTTGTGTTTCTATAATAAAAGCGATATACGTTAAGATATAACACACAATATACCCGTCGTACGTAATACGTATGAGTAATATATACACATTCAAAGATAATAGGTATTGGCTATTTTTTTTTTGTACTATGGCAGTGAACATTTGCTTTATTACGTATATTAAATAAATAACATATTGCGTATGAATTTTTATCATTTTCATTTTGATTGAGTTTGCCCGTGAAGATTTGCTATCGTATATCTTTATCAAGTATAAAAATAGTCGTTTAACGATTCGACTATTCTTTAACATTAACTATTTTATTTATTAAATACGAATTAGCCGTATCCGTGGGCAATATCATTTTTTAAAATAGCGGTATCTCAACGGGCGGTCGACAAATATCACGATGTTAAGCTCTAACGTATTATTTTGAACGAAGTATATTATAAAGTGGCGTTTAAATTTCTAAAGTCTGAAAAATTTATTTATGTTTATTAATGCAAAATTCATGTTGCGCGTTGATTGGTGTTTGAATGGATTAGCCATGCGCCTCTCGACAAACATTGAATTGCTAACAATAACACGTAGGTCGCCCGTCGTTCGCCCAATGAAAAATAAAGTTAATAGAACCTAAAGTGATTCGCACCTAAGCAAAGATCAAGAAACTCAACGTAATTATGCGGTTTAGTGTCAGACAGATGCAACTGGCGCCCAATTATTTCGGGCTGTTTGAAAGATTTGGACTTTCGCCACAGGCCAAATGACTCCCACAGGACGAACCTTCGCCTTCCAATTCCCTTCTCTCTGTACGGTAAAGAACCTCCTTACAATAACTTCCCTCCCTCCCAGTCTTCCCGTTTCCCGTTACACCCCACCTCGGTTCCTTATAAGACCGTCTGCTGGACTCTTGGTCTGCAATTATAGTGGCAGTCGCGAGGCAGCGGTGCATCGTAATTCGAATATTTTAATGCATGCGTAATTAAATCGCTGGGTTCGAACATTTCCCAGAGCTGCCGTTGGTCCGTTATGGGAGCTCGAAATACGCTCGGGCGCTTTTCCCGGGAAATGCGGATGGGGTTGGATATGGGCGCGATGTTCCTGAGGGGAATGGCTGATTATATATTATGTTCCTTGCGATTCTCAACAAAATTCCGTATTCGCGCGGCCAAGGCGAGCTTCCTCGAGCTTCTTGCATTAAAAGCTTTGCCATACTTAAAAACCAAACACTCTTGATTTTTCGTGATTCGAGTTTGTAAATTGTTCATTTAAAAATTACACTACACATTCTGTGGTTCTCTCTGCCATTTAGCAGCTCAACTCGCTTTCACTTAATTTAATTAAGATTTGCGTATTTTGCTAAAGCATATTCGTATTTTCTAAAAAGGATTTTCACATCAAAACAATATTAGTAGTAACAAACGGTTTTTACATAATTTTACATCCTATCCGTCAATAATTTTGCGCTTATATAAGCAGGTAGTATCTTCATAAGCATCGAAATGTACAATATGAGAAGGCTGTTGAGAAGGTTGAGAACGTTGACGACGAGCTTCCAACTTTGAATTAATTTCATATGAATATTATATACAGTACTCGCTGTATCGCTCCTTACCATAAGCTTGGATGGCAGTTTCGCTACAGCAAACACTTTCTTTTTATAGGCCTTAGTTTTTGGCTTACTGGACGATAAAATGCAGCTATAAAAACCCTTTCTCGCTACGGACGAGTGACAAAGTTCTTGTAGATATGTCCCATACCATTCTACCATTAGAATATTAAAATCATTCGCAATGTTATGGAGAAAAGAGTGAATATTCATTTATCGGTTGACTCGATTTAGTTTTGAAGTTTTTAGAATATAATTTACTAAATAAGTAATTACTTCGTATAGATTTTAGTTAGACATGAGAAATATAAATTTAATAATTTCCAACGAATATTTATTTATTTTTTAATTACTTATAATTACATATGATTTACATGGAAAACTTGTAGGTTTATAAATTATAATCTCCAATCAAATAGTGTTTCCCAATTTTTGCGTTTTATCTAGTTAGTACAATACCAGTTATATTGAAAAATTCCCAGTCGCTTTATTTCGAAAAATCTCATTTCTTTCCACTATTCATTCGGCTAATGAGCTTCTGCTCTTTCATTTCGAAACACAAATCCTACGATGTTACTTGTACAAGTAACGCATAAGAATATCTTTTAAAATTTGGATTCTATGACTGTGAATACTCGCTAGATTGATTTTGCAATAAAAAAACGTACGTTAACAATAGTACAGATATAAAAGTTTCATTTCGCGTATTTCAAATGAGAGTGCATTATTTTATCGAACGCATGAAATTTTCAAAAAAAAAATAAACATAAAAAACTTCGGGTGACTGATGCGTCGCATTTTACGGGCAGATCTTCGTCAAAATGTCACGCGAGACATAATAAATCGCGCAATAAAGACGTCCGGCAAATGGTTCGAAACTTTTTTAGCTTACCAACAACAACAACGAAAAGAAAGTAAGACGAATAAACTCGTTTCTCGATTTCAAGGAAGGGCCAAGGAACATCCGCTGGAAAGAATTATAGCCCTCGGCTCAGATGTTTGTGTCGAGGCTTTTTCCTTCTCTTCAATTTCCACCAGCGTGTACTTTTGTTTTTTTATGGTTTTTTTGTTTTTTTTTTGTTTTTTTCATCAACGAGGCTTTCATTATTGTCGTCTAAACTTCATAAGGGAAAAGTCTCTGGATAGACTGGCGGGGGAGAAAAGATTTTTTTTGTCCTTTAGCCCTGCGTGCGAAAAGGTTGGTAAACATGAAACTTCCGAACATCCCCGACCCGGTTAAACGTTTGTGCATACTCACGCACGCACACGCGCCCACACACGCGCGAATAGAAGGCGAATCGGATTGAGCGAACGGGAAAGATAAATACCAGAATGTTTTCTTTGTTTACATTGAAAATAATACTGTACTTGCTTAATTACTATATACTTTGTCTCGTATTAGTATAAACCTTTTGCAATACTTAATTAAAAACGTATCTTAAATTTTATAGGAAATTTATTTTAACAAATCATAATTAAAATGAATTAATTAATTATCCCTGTACATGACTAAAATTTAATTTACAGATTCATCTTAAATTTGAATCCGTTATGATTTGCGTGTATCAATTATTTTTCTCAATCTATTGGATCCATCAAATGATACGAAAATTTCGTTTTATTATTAAAGCTCCAAATGTAATTAGGAAAAATAGTGATTAATTTTTTAGTATATTAGATTAATATTTTTCGAATTTATCAAGCTTTCAAATTAATTACTTATATTGCAATGTTCATATTAGAAAAACTTTTAATTACATTTTTTAAGTTGTTATATTGTAATTGTTATATTAATTTACATTTCTCATTTTCATTAAATTTAAAATTTGTTCCATATTTCCTAAAAAATTTCTTGATTATAGAAACAATACAGACAACATAAAAGTTAATATCTAATTGATTAGCCCTGGTTTATTTAATATTCACGTTCCATAGAAATAAAAATATTAAGCCTACGTGTTATGCTTAATCATATCTGTATGATAAATATATACGGACGATTATTCCAAAAGTCTGATGTTCTGATGTGATTATGAATTCGAATGACCAAAAGGTTTTGTGTATATTTTAAAAACTAGTTTATTCTTAATTTTACGTAAAGCAAATAGATGAGTTTCAATATTTTAAAATAAAAATATTGTCTATTACCTAAATATTCGTAATTTGTGTTATTTATATTTAAGTAGAAATTAAAAAAAAATAATTATTTCTATTTATTTTTTCTTATGATGAAATTGAATCTTAACATTAGATTTTGTATGGAGATTTACGAAATTCTTTACATAATTATGCGAAGTAAGTGTTACCGTAAACTCAAATCTCTAAAGCCTGAAAATATAACAATGTAACAAATCTAATAAAGTATAAGTAATATAATATACTAGTAATATAATAAGTAAATTAAATTTTAGTCATACACAGGGATAATTAATTAATTCATTTTAATTATGATTTGTTAAAATAAATTTCCTATAAAATTTAAGATACGTTTTTAATTAAGTATTGCAAAAGGTTTATACTAATAATAAATCTAAATAAAGTAGGCAGAATGTAATTGATATTAATAATCATTGCTTCATACAATGTATTAAATATCGTTAAATATCGTAGGTACACTACGGTACTAAAATATAAAAATAATTTTGAAGATTAATACTTAATTTAGTTTTTAAATATAAATAAATGCCACTTTATGTTTTTTTTACAACTTATTTGAAATTATAATTATTTATGTAAATAAATTAATTGCAAATTTATACGCGGTATAAATATATCATTATACTCTTATGTTTATTAATTATGCTTATAATAAAAATGATTTTATAATTGTTTACAATACATAATCGTGCAAAAAATTTGAATTACTTTTACATTAACCAGATGAATATTTAGAGAGTTGTTTATTGACAAAATAAAAATTAAATCATATTATTCTGTAATTGCTTTTTATTATTTATTGTAAAATGCATATGTATTTTACTGTTAAGGACTATACAGATACAAAAACTCTTGGATAAATGGAGATATAAACGGACAAAAAAGAGATAATGCGATGGAAGTTACTTATATTTCGATGCCGTGTAATTAAACTGAAACTTGTAGGTAATTATTTATATTTGGAAAATACGTAAAACAAGCATGAAGATGAATTTTTGCAAAATATAGTTTTTACATTATAAAGTTAACGTTATGTCATTTAATCGAGTTTTGTCGAGTTCATGTACGATTTCGTAGAAATTCTATCCGTAAAATTTGTAAGAAATGCTATATTTAAATCATTCGAAGATAATGGAAGGTTATAATGTTATTATGAAGATTTTTGTAAATAGTGAAATACTGTTCGTGTTTTTTTTTTTTTAAACATTATTATATGTAATATTGTAAAAAGTATAGAATGCGAAAAGTTTAAAGTAAAATTCAAAGAAATTTGGAAATATGAATCTTTTTTGGAAAAAGAATGTATTCTTTATTCATAGTTGGCATTTGAATCATACGATTGATTAAAAATATATTAAAAATATTAAGCTCTTATATGGCATATTATATATCATTAAACAAAGAATATTTTCAATATATTTTTTATCAAAATGTGTACGTGTCTTTAATGAAAATTTACAAAAAATTGTAAAAAATTTTAACGAATTAAGATTGTTAAAACGCCTAGACATCTGCTTTGTTAATAAATAATGCATCTGAAATTATAAGCACTTTTTGTATAAAAATAGCGTCTTTTCAACCTTAAAGATAATAAGTAATTCCAAGCACATATTTCGTATATATCTTCGCCTTTCATAACCATTTCTAAAATATTAAATTTTTGTTGACGGTGGATCATTATTTCTGCCTAGATCGCATTCGCATACAAATATTAGATACTTATCTTGGCTTTCGAGAAATCTCTTGATTCTTAAACATAATCTATTTCTAGAAGATTTCAAAAATAGCCAATAATATTGTGGTGCTTTTAAAAATTATAAAGTGCTCGAATAAACATACGAGTGTTATATCAATGATAATAACTGTCATAGTGTTTGTTACTAATTTTCAGTTTTATGTTGACAAATAATTCGTTTTATTAATATTTTAATAATTAATGCAAGTATTTTCTCTAACCGATAATTTATTTTACAATACAACAATGCGATATATTTATGCTGATTTTTTTACTTCACCGTAGTCGAATGAAACGATAATATAATAATTATAAATAGTGGATAATAAACAATTTCACATAATTTATAGTCAAGATTATGTGACTTTTGTGTTGACGAAATACTTTTTTCGTCCATACAAAATATATCTTATTAATAGAGTTTATTAATAATAGTTTTTTTTTTTTTTTAATCAGAGTTAGAGGGGCTGGTGCGCAAATACAGGATATTATTAACCTCGATTTTGTTTATTGGCAGTAAAATATTATTCATAAAACATGTTGCCACAGCCGTAGCTTCCTAAAATTTCCGGCATCTTTCAATTTGATAACGTTAGAACGCCTAAAACTACTTTGCGACGTTCTCGTCAAAGGCGGCGCGTGCGCGACGAAATCTAGACCGTCGATATCTTATTTCGCACGAATACATAAATCAGCGAGGGTGCGCAATCTAATTTACGTCGAATATTGGTGTAAATGAGCAACACCGCGTTTACTAAAGCCAATACGTGTCTTATTTGTGTCACGCGTACTCTAATTCAGCAACGCTAAAGTAGGGTGGGAAAACGAGTGGTAGGGGATGCACGATTAAAATGACTTTGCTCCGTCTTATTAATAATATATCATTTCTACGAGGTACGAATGTTCAATAGAATTTTTAAAGTCCTTCCATCGTGTCAATAGATTTTTCGAGAAGTAATCAAACTTCACAGCTCAGCGATTTTATTTAATCTCTTAGGCAGCAGCCTTGCCGCAGCAAATTAATTCCTTTTTGACGACGAAGATATAATTAATAGCATTACTAATCGATAATAAGGCTATTCATACTCATGAGGGACTGAATTTCATTGTTTATTATGCGATTTTTCTAAATGACATTGTGACATTGTTTCGTTCTTTTAATCATTGTATGCGTATTCATGAACCATCTACTTAACCTTGAATGAGCCTTCTTGAACGGCGCTGTATCGAGAGATTGATGAGTCGTCCCATCGAACGTGCGATAATCGATAAATCATTAGAGTTAGATCATCCCATTGATATGTGCAGTTTAGCGCAGATTTAATTAACCATGCTAACCTAGATCGAGAACGATAAATTTAGCGTCTAAATGCCGCGGTCTCGCGTCGGTGTTCTTAAGCGCCAAGTAATATAAAAAAATTGTAGAAATATTAGATGTGCAGAAGCGCCGGGCCAAAAATTCCTGCGCATTAAAGTGCCTCTACGTCCATTATTTAATATGTGCGCCGTGCGAGTCAGACATGGACAAGTGCACTAGCAGCTTAGCCGCTCGCCACGGATCGAATGTGAAAAACATAGGGAATCTCGGCGACGTGATACAGTCGTTTGTTGGCCCCTGGGACAGACATATTGGGATGCGCGAGCGTGCCTGGAAAGAGCAAAGTCACCGTCTCCTCTCCTCTCACGCCTCCCTCGTGCCTATTCGCTTTATTTCGGCGCCTATCTTGTAAGCGGCTGCGAGAGCCTCTCCCTCCCCCCTCTATGCTTTGCATTCGCCTGCCTTTGCTCTTTTATAAGCAGCGCGATCTGTCGAATTACTTTTCTGCTACCGCTAAGGCTCGAGTAATCATTGCGCCCTTAGATGTTTTATTGCTGGCTCGACTTGACTGGTAGGGAAACAAATTTTACGGGGAATGCCGCGTTACGCTTTATCGTGTGAAATTTATGTATTTGATATCAAGGGGAAAATTATTTTATTTATCGTTTTTTCATATTTCGCTGTTTATTCGTTAGTCTCTTTTTTGTAAATTTTTGAAAATCTTGGTAATCTTGGTAATTAAGAAATTCTTCAATGGGTACTTCAGCGGAGAAAATCGTGGTACAATAAATTCACGAAAAAATTAATGCCTTCGTTTTAATTGTCTACCAATGTTATTACCATATATACATATATATATATATATATATATATATGGTTTATAAAATACTATTATTTCGTTATTTCTTATGCATAAAGATAATCTCTCTTTCCGCCGTTCCCTGATCATAAAAAAGAATCTTTGATATATTTGTGTTAATTAGATTAAATAAGAAAATTACGTAATTTATTTTAATAGCACGCGGATGAAGCAAGCGCGTATGAAGATGAAACAATGTAAATTCTAAGGCATGTGTAGAACTTTACATAAATGAATTTAGAAATTATTTTCTACACCTTGTGTTCATCATAAAAAACATCCTGTACAATTCCCTTCACATGTAAGTCATGTAATGATATTATGAGTTATGTTGTTGATTATTTCGACATAACGAGAATATTCACATTATGAGAGCAATTTTTCAAATTATATTCAGATTATTTTTAGTCTTAATAAATCTGGATGTTTATACAAGTATATTTCTATGTTACACATATTGAAAGCAATTATTTAATGTTTTTAAAAAAAAAATAAAATAAAAAAGAATAATACGGGATATACGCTGATTAGATAATGAAAGCGAAGTTTTTTTATATACAATAATATTATATGAATATTTAAGTAAAATAGATTTAATTAAATCATTAGAAACATTAGTCTGCTATAAATCAATTGTTTTTTTTTCAAACTGAATGAGCATGGATTATCGTCTCTTTATGAAGTGAAGCATTGTTTTTATAAGAAATATATATATAGAGAGAAAATATGCATTATGCTTTACAGTTTTTATATGAAAATTTTTTCATTACTTAAAAAATGATAATAATTAGCTATGAATTATTACTTAAAAACAAGACAGTAGGTTCGGAAGAAAAAATAACCAATCGGTAAATATTACTTTGGATGGAAATATAATATTTTTAAAATATTGACAATATTTAATTAGAAATAAAAAAAATTAATTTGTATTTAAAATTTATTAACAATTGTTTCGAGTATATTTAGGAAGATCGTGAGTGTAACGAAGCTTTTAATGAATTTTTAATTTCAAATAACCGAATGATATTGATTTAGCTATCTAATCCAAGAGAAATATAAAAATTATTAAGCGGATAAAGATAAAGGATAAATTTGAATTACCATTTGTGACTGATAAATGTTATTTATTCTTTTTTTCCATTAAAATTGTATATTAATGTTACACACGAATAAGAATATTCTTGAAATTATTTGTATTGCTTCTTGTACGTATTAAAAAATTAATGTAAATTTTAAGCAGAAAAGTTTTATATAAATAACAATAATGTGTGAAAGAAAAAATATGAGAATTAATAAAGCATTTGGCTATTTCTCTTATTTATTTTATTATTTTCACTATAGCTTGGCTTTTTTCGAGACCTTAATAGTATAGACTGAAAAATCATATAAATAGATGAAACGAGCTAACAATGGATACTGAGAATGTCACATTTTCACTTGGTTGCTATCTTACAAAACAAAAAGAATTCCGTTCGTGGTTTTTAAAGGCGTGAGACGTTAGCGTCGAGTTTCTTTCTGTTCTCTATTTTCGTTGCTTTGTTTTATTCAGCTTTTGCCAATGGCACAACGAACGGAAACTTATTTCGGAGCTTCAGCGCAAATTATCCTTTATTCTCCTTCCTTTCGATTTTCCACTCATTTCTTGTAATTCAATTTTGCTATTTTTTGCGAATATCGTGAAAAAAATATCGATGAAATTGCATTTTACATTTTTAATAAAGATTTTATTTCCCATACTTTTCACGGTATTAATGAAGGAATAGTAAAAATACATGGTAACAAAGAAAATTTAGATATTGCAATTTCAATGAGAAATTGAATGATATTACTTAGATTACCTTAATGTAGTGGCAAAAGAAATATTATAATCGGAGGATATAATTTTATACTTTTTTCTTGTTTCAACGATATTTTATATAAATTCAAATACAGAATATATTAAGTTTATAACTCTAATGGGCTGTAATATGAATATTTTTGTTAAAATAATGAAATTTGTTGATTATCTAAATACGATTGAATATAAATTTATCAATTTTTACGTATTCAACGTTGCAGAGGGATACTTTATAAATAAATGTTATAAAGAAAAGTGACTTTACGTAAAGATAATTTAGTCAAATAATACTTTTTAGTTAGTTAAATCTAACTTTGAACTGTTATATCAGATAAATTTTTTAAGATTCTTTGGGATTAAATTGCTTCCTACTCGAGTATATTGGCATAATTTTGTTCATATAAGAAACGTCACATTTAAGTCATTTAAGTTCATTATGTATCATCACATTTCAGAGAGACGTGTACATAATTAGAAGTCATTGTTTTTCATGACATCATCCAAATAATCAGCAAAGAATTGATTTATTCAAATATCTATCTTTCTACCTATCTGATTTATAATTTTCTATGAATATTTAGCTATTTGTTCATTATTATTATTAAGTAATATAAACGTCTAAAACGAAAACATAAAAGGGCTCTTTAAATTAACATAAGCAATTAATAAATATAAAATTACTTATTTGTTTAGGAATGTAATAGTAAGATCATTGAAATGAAGACTAATTTATTCTTGCAATCATATACGATTAAAGTTTTAATTAGTCTTCATTACTTTCAATTTGAATTATTATTATTTTTTAATTTTAAAGACGTATTTTTAATCATTTAAAATGGCACCTGATTATCTTAAGTAGAACAAAATGAGGGTGAATTTAATTTATCATTGAAATACTTTCGCTTCATTTTCGCTTCAAGGGCTATATATACATTTTTCTAAAGAAATGTCAAACTGAAATAGTTGAGCGCACGTGTATGTATGTATATGTGTGTGTGTGTGTGTGTGTGTGCGCGCATGCGTGTGTGTGCATGTGTGTGTGCAAAGGAGGTTAATAAATTTATATGGAAGCATTGAATTGGGATATAAAAGTTGCAGTGTCTCAAGCAAAGATACTTTGAGTGTATTTTTATGTAAGCACCACCTATCGATTGGATTTGATTTGATACTACACTTCTTTTTTTAATATGACAGAATATCTAGAATTTTGTGTAGAACGTTAATGTGAAAAAAATGCAGTATTAATATAATTCGTTTAAAAAATATCATAATAAACTTTAAAACTTAATTTAAAGATACAATATACGTTTGGATTGCAAAAATTCTTGATTAATCGTTTGTTTTCTTTGTAATAAGATATAATAGAACATTTAAATTTTACCGATGAATCTAATTTTTTTTTCTGTCTAAATTTTTATGTATATTACAAACTCTATAGTCTTTCAATTTTTATGATTTCCATATTAGTTAAACTTTATCATATATATTTCTTTTACTTTCATATTTTGTATAGTAATTAATGATAACAGCGTTTTGTCATTTGATGAAAAAATGGCCAAAATTTGTGAAATTTAATGTAATGTCGCATAATAAATTTCATACCATAAATTTCAATTTTTCTTCTTAAAGCATTTTTCTAAATTTTAAGATTACATTAATGGTATTATGATGTGCATAAGTCCTTTAATGTCTTTCTCAGCTTAAAGTGACCTTTTAATTTAAAAACTCGCGGTTACTTTTTATAACTCGTTTATTTGTCCTTTATTTTATATTGATAAGCTTTACATGATGCATGGCTTCTTGTATAAAGCACTTTTTCTGAATACGAGATTATAACTGACAATATCCTGTATGATCATACAGGAATATATATTTATCTTAGTGAATTAAATTAGCGTTTTTTCCTATACAATCAACCTTATATAGATAATTATTATAAGATCGTACATAAATCTTCCTAGTATTTTTCAGTAATCGATTTATCGGATGTATTACTATTATTATTAATTGCATGATTAATGAAATACTGAATATTGTAGCTTTAGTTGACAAGATTTTCTTTATTGTGTTGTTGTGCATAGAATCATATGCTCTTAAGTATAAAAAAGTCCAGTAGCAGAAATTTCTACAGCGCATCGGAGAAATGACTTTCCCATCTACGAAAAAGAGGAAGAAAATGCTTTCATACGACGAGGAGTAGCCGTGCTCGTTGTAACGTTGTAATGGTCGTTGTTACTCCGTGGGCAGAACAAGAGGCTCGTAAACGAAAACAGGCTTTCGCGATGTCGAGTATATACCGGGGAACTCGAGCTGCTCCCGTTGCCCCACATCCTCTGATGCTCCACAGCGCTCTAACATTTTCTAATTCTTAATCAGTTTAACTTTTGAAACCGTCGTCGAGTGTTTTGTAAATGTATTTCGTTACTCGACGACTGCTTCATTACGTCTGATTGGTGCCAGGGGACATAAAGCGTTTCAATCTCTTTCGATGCGCCTATCAATCTTAAGATTGTAAGAATTTTCACAAATTTTGTCCATAATAATATATATGTAAGTTTTACTGCGGTTTATCATAAATTACGAATTCATTTAAAAGAATGTTTTTATAACTTACGATGACGAGCATTACGAGAGCGCATTATTAATGGTTTTCGATTGTCAGAGCGATATGTGAATTTTTTTTTAATATCGCTGTCGATATGTTTAATTGATTATTGATTATTGATTATTATTGATTATTAATATGATTGTTAATGTTATTGGTAATACTATCGACGCCCTATTTACATATATTCGTATAAAACGTGTATGTCAATAACAAATAATATATTAATAAAATTAAATTACATCGTAACATATTTAATTATTTATCATTTGTTTTCAAGATAAATGTATATAATTATATTGTCACATTTATTTTCATTAAAATTAGTTAATCGTCAGACTTTTGCAAATCAGTTTAAATAAGGTGCATAATTGCTTTGTAATATTCCGCTTTATGATACGTTTTATTTTAGGGGAAAAGTCCCGGATAATATGAAAACTTGCAGTTTCATTAAGAAAAATAAAAAATTCGTTACATAATAGGTAAACTTAAAGCAATTTTTTTTGCTAAAAAAGCTAGTAGCCTAAAAATAGAATTTTTAAAATAAGAAATGATTAAGCTTTTAGTTTCTAAGTTTTATATATAATTATACGCAATTCTTTATTAAAAATTAGTAAAATTAGTAAAAATATTTACGAATTTGGTTTTCTATATAAAATTAAATGAATAAACTCAATTTTTCAAATTAAATATCGCTATATAAATAGATTTTTATTTTGTTTTGTTTTTTTTTTATATAATGAATATATAAAATTCACATTTTTA
This sequence comes from Ceratosolen solmsi marchali, assembly GCF_000503995.2. Classification (NCBI taxonomy): domain Eukaryota; kingdom Metazoa; phylum Arthropoda; class Insecta; order Hymenoptera; family Agaonidae; genus Ceratosolen; species Ceratosolen solmsi. Next base: position 11,707,534 of record NW_011948416.1, on the reverse strand, counting down.
TCTATAAAAGTATTTCTTCATACGTCAAGAAATATAAACCATTCCCTTACGGAAAAATGTGTTTTAATTTGCCTTGTATTAAATAGATTAAACAGATTAAATAGAAGTAATTTGAGCAATATAATTTTTCTACACATTCACTGCTTTTAAATAAAATAATAATTTCAAATAGCTAGGGAGGAAAAATATTTTATAATAGATGATTCCATCAAAATTCTCATTCGGCTCATTCGGCTTAAAATGCTCGCTGAGCACTTTGGCTTTATAAATCACCTTCAAACTGGTCTAAAAGACTCATTTGAAACTTGGAAAAGAAACTTAATTTCTGTTTTCAGAAAATTGATTATTTTAATTTTATCTAGTATCTGGTAAAGTAGCACAGTCGTTAAAGACATTTTTCAATATATTTAATTGCGTTTTAAATTCTTAAATAAGATAACGTGAATGCTAAAATCTTTTAATCTGAATGTCGAAATGGGTACGAAATGGGCTTTACAAACAAAGTTTACTTTCTTTTTCTTTTTTTTTTTTTTTTGTAACAAGATTAGTTTTTTATTCAAATTTGAACATGTTCTATAAACTGTAATTATATGAAACTTAGTCCCACTGGTGTACTCAATTATGGAAAAATCATTTTTATAATTTTAGATAATCCAGAACTTTTAATATTTTTAATATAATTTAAATGAACGGTAAATTTTTATTTACTGTGAATTAGAAAAGCACAGTTTGTTAAAGTGACAGTTTACAATTGAATTTTTACATAAAATCACTACGGAATATGTAATTATATAACGATTATGGTTTATATAATTTTCTTTAAAATGCCGAGTTATAAAGAGGCTGTTAGTATTGTCATTAGTCATGACATGTGTAAAATATTTCTAAGTCATATTTCATTTCCATTATTTAGCTCTATCTTCCTTATTGTACACCATGTATCTCACTTTCAACTATCCTTCACTTTTCCCCATTATACTTCACGGTCTAATGCTAGACACAAGTAGGTAATATCGAGCCAGGCAGTTTTGGCAGTACCACCATCTTCCACTCTTCTATCGTGTTTTTGTTTTACACGTGGTTACATTCTCGTATTATCTTTTTTGGCGAGAGACAAACAAATTGCTAAAGCTATATCCCGCGTAGAGTTACGTCTGGTAGATAATTTTTCTCTTATACAGTGTCTTCAATCGTATTTAGGATATAAATGCAAGGCATATTATAGTTGTAACTGTGCTTATGTATTTTTCTGGTGGAGAGAATTGAGAAATACTTTATTTAAATTATAGCAAAATTCGGTAGAATTTTTAGAATAAATTTCAAATAATACTCTTTGATACACTAATAATTTTAATTAGGTAAAAATTTACTTCGTATAATCTATTTCATTTTTGAATGTTTAAATATGATATTCTTAGTTTTTTTCCAAACATCTTATAGAAAAATTTTCAAAACAAATTAATAAACTTTTTTAATTTAACTATTATATAAGCGATTGTAACTTTGGTTTTCATTATAGTGTATAATTACAGTGTTAAAATTATTTAAGATCTACATAAAGTGCCGTAAATATTCATCAAATACAATAATTATGATTTTAAGAAATTTATCCTTCACTCAAATAGTTTGACAGATATTGCTATAAGAAAAGTTTGTAACACTATAAAATCATTTTTGAACATTAATAGCTCTACTTTATATATAATAAATTTTTTATTGCATTTATAAACTTATAATTTACGATTACGAACGCATCTGTCACAATATAATAAACATGAATATAAATTTATTACCCATTAAATAATTCTACTTGAGAATACATTTAACACAAATTTTATAAATATTTGTATTTATGTAAATACGTTTGTCTGGATCATGCTTATATAGAATAAATGATAATTTATTCTTGATAATTTTGAATGAATCAATGTAATGCGTATTGAATGTGGAAAAGGTGATATTTTTGTAATTGACGGGATCGTTTATGTGATATTGCCATTGTATTACTAATGATATTCAATAATGCACTGAAGTTGCGATACGATGCATAAATAATTTATTGTTCCTTGGGCAATTAAGTTATAAATCTATTTTTATTTTCAATCGTGAATGAAGTATTCATGAAACATAAATCATTAAAAAATCATGCTAATACATAATGCAAAGCTTTAAGAACATACTTTTTCTGCTCAATGGTGCTAGCCTTCACTCGGAATTTTCTCACAGTTTCGTGTAATAAATATGCAGTAAATCTGATGGTTGAAAACAAAACTTTGTTAATAATTCTCTTATGTTAGAATATTCAATGTATACGTATTAAAGCATTATATTATTAATCCTCGATAGATGCCTAACTCGGTAACAGCCATTTAATACCAAATATTACAGAAACAGTGAAATAACCCTATTAAGTCAATTATTTAGTAGACAGTTTAAAATGTTTTATTCTAGAATAATAAAAAAAACAAATAATATCATATAATAATCGTATAATATCATAAATAAACAAATAATATATATTACATAAATTAAGAAGTGTTGACTATTTTTTTTTTTAATATTTAAATATCCATAAACATCCATAACGTAGAGAGTCGTTAATTTTTAACATATTTTTTTATAATTTCTCTAGTTCAAATGTAGACTGCATAACTTTATAACAGTCATTTTCGTCAACAGTCGTATGCAGATTTACAAATTGATGCAGCTCCATACATACGGCGAGAGTGTAAAAATAGAATGTTTTACATAATTGTATTAATTGCTTTATAATGCAAAGTATTCAATTTATATTACTCATACGGTTCGACTTTTGCATATATTAAAATTATCTGATTTAATTAACTATAAATAATTGTCCATTTGTATTTTAAATATAATTATTGCCTTTTATTAACTGCTCGTTTCCAGAAGTTTGTAACAGAATCGGATATCATCTGTGAGTAATGAATTTGATGCAATATGAATGTAAATTGTAGTATCATGTGATATTAATCATACGTCTACGGTTAAAAAAATGAAAAATGAACAATTTAATACTAAAAGGTTTTTATGTAAGAAAGGCAATAAAATTTAGAAATAAAAAGTTGTTTAATTATTTATATTTTCTATAATGAAGTTTGCATCCATTCGAAATACATGTGAGAGTATCGTCGGAATACTCATGGAATTGCTAATGTGGCACTATCGGTCCTCTACCCTGTAATTTGGCAAACGCGTGTAATTTCTTCAATTATAATAGACGCGTAAAACTGTGGAACTTTATACCGTAATATTATTAACAATATATTATGTTTAAAGGCAATGAATTCAATCAGCTGATCAATAAGTTTATTACATATTATTTACTACATATTATACTTTATTTTATCATAGTGTTTTATTTTATTTTATGCATATTATATAAAGATTGAAGTAAGATGTCACTAAGTTAATTAAAATGCAAATCACCTTATTTCATTGTATTTTATTATCCATAATGCACAGCGAGATTTTATACTTTTTTAGCCACAATTGAAACAGCGTGATCAGTATTATTACACGTGATGCATTGCGTCTACGTAGAACTACTCTCTCTCTCTCTCTCTCTCTTCCCCAAAAAAAAAAAAAAAAAAAAAAAATCAGCAAGCTCAGAACGATGACGTTCGAAATGTGTGTCCTTATAAAGACAAAATGAGTAAAGGACTCTCGACATGTTCGCAAGGCCAAACGCTCGCAAGTTTAGCAACATTTTTAAAGGCCACGAGTGCCGTACCGATTCGTTTTAACAGACGCACCTCCATCTCGCACCCGACAATTCATCTCTCCTCGTGAATCGATCGTGCAGTTACCGGGATGGTCTCGATCTTGACGATGGAGGGTGGTTTTACGAATGCACCCGGCCGAGAAGTCGAAGTCTCGAGCATAAAATTCAGAGTTTCTCCTCACGCGTCATTTGCGACTGGACTCTTAACTTTACGGCATGGATGACGACAATCCGATGGCGATATGTTGTATTTATGTGGTACTTGAGGTGTATCTTGGCGTGGTGGATGAATTCACAGAATGATGCGATCTTTGCGGATTTCGACGATGAGCTTTACGAGATTGCTCACGATCCCGCTTGATCCGGAACAAATTTCTTTAGAATACTGTATTTTCTATGTGCAGAGGCCAAGAACGTCTTTGCATTTTGATAAGATTGTTCGCTCACTGCTAAGTAACGCATTTGACTTTCTCGGGTACATTCTCAAAAGACGAACTGCACTTTTTATTACGACAAAAAGTTGCATTATTTTATAGTTTTCTTTTTCGCATTTTTTAAAAGAAATTTTTAAGCTTTAGAAATATTGCTGACTCAACTTGGGAGAGAATCGTTAATATCGTTCTTTGCAATTTGAGTGGAGAAACTTTTTATGTTATGAATTCTCATTAATAGGTTTATTTAAAGTCTCGTTACTTATTTTAAGAAGGACATATTATTATTTTCCAATGCATACTTACAAAGAGACAACTCGTTATTATGAACATGAAGATATGGTAAATACCAATAATTGATTAGGTAAAACATTTATGATGTTGTTATGAATGGATTTTTTATTTTTATTTTCAATTTTGCTTTTGCTTGATTATTCAATACTGACGTGCAAACTATAAATCTAAATTAGAATTGATTTTTATTTATATATTATTTATTTATTTATTTATATATTATTAGAATATTTTTATCATATTTGAAAATGTCTTAAACATTTCAGAACAAAGATAATTAGGTTGTCATTGTATAATCAAAAAATTCATTCCTATTGTTAAATTATGTATAATATTGTTTCATTTTAAATTCAATATTTTGATTTTAAAATTCTAATATATAATGATAGTTGCCGTTTATAAATTACGTAAGAATTGTTTTATTTTCAAGATTAGATTTTTCTGCATTTAAGTAAGAAAAATTGATAAATTATTAACGATAGAGCAACGACTACTTACAAAGTCTTTAGAAACATAATTTTTAAAGATTTAGAAATTTCAATTGATTAAGACCAAATAAGCTAGATGATATCAAATTTTAATCTACATTATTTACATAAATTTAATGGTACAATAACAATAATAATTTTTTTCATTATGAAACGCTTGCTTTACTTTTATTATGAAATGCTGAAATGTTGCAAGGTAATGAATGTTTCATTTTAATATGATAAGCAAGTATATGGAAAATATCATTACACCACGGCATTTGCACATAAATAAATAAAAAATCTATTACTTTATATGAATGTTTATTAACACGCGTTTAGAGAAATGAAATACGTTGTTTGTTTTTTTTTTTATAAAAGTATGTTTGCGCTCGAATTTCCTTTCGAAGCTAGTTCAATAAGAACAAGACAAAGAAGACGAAGAGAAAGGAAGAAGAGAAGGACGAAGACGAAAGAGAAAGAGGCGTACGAAGAAAAAGAAGAAGTAGACAAAGGAGAAGAAGTTTAGAAGTTCTAAAGAATTGTTAGTTTGGAAAGGCAATGAATAGCATAGAAAAATACACCGTTAAACGCAGTATATATTTATGTGATATAGAGTAATATTAGGAAAAGTCTTTTTTATGTATCAACATGTGTGGTTGAAGTTGGAGTGTACGCGGAGTCTCGGTAACGAAAAATTATCCACGCGAACACTTGCTCTGCAACCATACGAGAAAGTTTCCGGTCTACGCCACCTGTGGTTGCACTTATTGGCCGGTCGTAAAGGAAAGCTTTTTTGTCCCACGGGCACTAGGACAATACAAATATGAAGGCCGAATTCGAATTGGCAATACGCTTTGGTGGCCCGACGTTATGGCCACCATTAGCCTTCCGATAAAAGTTTCTGCGAATAAAAACCAGAAGTCGAGAGCCGATAAGCCAAGTCCTGGGTTTATGGTGCTGAGTGAGCACATGCACCGTGAGGAGATTAAATCAAATTTGCCGACGAACTTCTTGCTCCGCTATGTGTAGCTGGAAATTTCGCGAGGGGGGGGGGGTCGAAGATGTGTCTTCACGTTAAGTCAGTCATTGGAATCCATAATACCAGTAATCAACTGATTTTCAACGCTGCCGACGGGAATTTCCTTGACAGTGTGCGAATGCCAGCCAAAGATTCATAAATTTTCTAATAAGTGAATGCTTTCTTTATCTCTTGTTTATCGTCGTAATTTTATCACTGCGAAATCAAGGAGTGATGAGAGACGCACTAATAACTTGAACGAGAAGGGAATTTATCATCGATTGCGAATAGTAATGGATGCTCTCTATTCAATTATAATTATTGCTAATTGAATTATACGCCAGGCTAAATATAATACCGCAATTTATATATCGTAATTCGATTATAAATATTTTTTTAATTGAATCGCTGCTCAATATTAATGAATTGTTAATTCGACTTGTAAGCCGTAGCTCTTGCGAAAGTAGTAAAATCTTGTATAAATGCATATTCGTCAGCATAATGTAATATCTTCATTAAGAATTCATGCATAAAGTAATTTTATGTATATAATTTTATAGAATTTTGATCGAAAGTCTAATATTATATTAGCACTCAAAATAAGGCGATTCTAATAATTTCCGAAATATGAAAAGACAGCGATAATAATAATAGTATTTACTTTACTTAAAAGGTAAACAAATACATTTTATTAATATCTATTGTTATGCTACTCATAAAATAACAGATAAGACGAGGAAAGTTACTTTATTCAAATCCACCAACATAATAGAAATGCCAAAGGCTGCGTTCAATGGAGAAAGAGTTTAAACATATATAAAAAAAAAAACTCGATGTAAAGCTGTGGAGTATTATATATATATATATATATATATATATTTATTTTAAATTTTAAATATATAAATTATGTTGTATAACTTTTTATTTTGATGATTTTGGAATGAATGAACGAAAGCATAAATTTTGAAATACTATCTGTTATATTAAAGCATTCCTTACTTTTTTCTACAATATTAGATTTAATTTTATATTTAGTATTAGATATTTAACTTTGTAGATTTAATTTTTATTAAAGTATGTCAGCATTTTTTCGGCAGATCGACGAATATGATATGAAACTGTGACAATAAAGCTATACGCTTACGAAAGCTTATAAATATTATCATTTACGCATTCAAGAGTTGTATGTAAAATTTTAAAAATATAGATTTATCGATATGGTTTAATGGTAAAGTGATTAAATGAGCGGCAGCTTATTGGCTACATTAGAAAGAATTATGAAAAAAATGGGATGGGTCTTTCAATTTTTCGTACCATCAGACACCAAGATTTAATATAAAAATTTTTCTAATACTATTTTAGTGATTAATCCGAACATTAAGTCGTACATTTAAATGTCGCATAAGAAGAGGACATAACATTACACAGGTGAACCAGCTTTAAAATATCGCTGACGCAAGATTATATGATAGGCTTAGATATGACGACTTATGGAAAAATGTGTACAGACGTAACGAGACACCTCGACAAAACAAACAGTTCGTATTCAGACGGAAATCATTCGTACCGTCTTCGATGATAATTTCGTTACTCATGAGTTCATACGCCTGTCACATTATCTTATGACACGACAAATGGTAATTAAGTGTAATAAGTAGGCCAAGTTTTGTGCTTTTATCTAGTAGCATGTGTATGTACAAACTTCATTGCCAATACTTTAATATCGATGAATATAATTGTCATTGATTTTTTATCGTCGTATATGCGCTTACAATAAAGTAGAGACAAAATATAAAGAATTTCTAATAAGCTTGTGAAATTAAAATTATGAGAAATTGTTTCTTGTAATTTGAAGCCATTTAAAAAAATTCAACGATCTAACAATTGCACAATATTTATTAAAATGACATCTTTCTACCAGTAATAATAATAATAATAATAATAATAATAATAATAATAATAATAATAATAATAATAGCTTTTTAATAAAGATGGACGAAATCGATGGAAGATTGAGTAAATATTTGAAAACGACCAGAAATTATGAATAAAATTTAACTGGATAAGGGTATTCTGTAAAATAAGTGAAAAATGAGGAGTAATTTAGTTCGTGATATTTTAATTCAATTTTCAGTCGATATAACGTTCAAAGGCGGATAAAGGTTCGCGCGTAATATTAGTAAAAGAACGTTCGCTTTAATTTGCAATAAATTATTTAAATTCGTAGCTTAATTTGCCCTTATATTATTCATGGAGAATAAAATACACTGATAATTATTGTGTAAAAGGGAATGAGGATAGGAGAAATAATTAGGGACTGTGAGACAAGGTAACCTAACGATGTATCTTCGTGCACTTGGCCAAGACAAAAAGATTATGATAGAACGCGGCCGAGGTGCACTGGATTGTATTAAGTTGATAATAAGATAAATCTTATCTATTTACCATAAATTTGCATGAACGTGTTGACTATTATAACATCAAGGACGATAGAGTGTAGCTTAAGCGTTTACTCATACTTTTGTTAATCTTGCATGTAATGGCGCTATCGATGATAATGATTCGCGGCATTTTGCGTGAACATGAAATCTATCAACTACGGATTCGAACGATTTACATGATATTGATTGTAAATACCGAATAATTACCAGTACTATAATTTAGCAGGAATTTATAGGCGAGATATCATTAGTTTTGTGCACACTTGTGTCGCATAATTCCAACGAGCTGTAATATAAAATTGTAATAAGCTAGGCATAACTGCCGGTGCTTTAATGCTCTTCATGGAAAAATGACATTTGATCTTGCAATCGTCTCTTTATTCTCAGTCAATGCGTATTACTATTATGCCTTAGTATTATTGTATTTAACATGTAAATTTTTTACAATTTAAACAATTACTCATATCAATTACAATACCGCTTTTAACAATCGATTATATTCTTTTGTTGTGATTTAATGGTTTCTTAAAGAACCGGCGATTCAGAACTGTTTAAAAATATTCTTTATGATTCTACAATATGAAAACAATCCAATTTCATGATATTGTGAAGAGCCTATGTGAGTTATAATAGAATTTCGTTTATTAGTCAATAAGATTACGTATGCACGAATGAAATTTAGATTAGAGTTTTTTTTTTTTTTTTTTTTTTTTTTTTTTTTTTAATAAGACAAATTTTATGTTTTTGACGTTTATTTATGAAATGCTTTTTGTCACCAGTGCAATAGTTCACTAACTTCTTATACGAATTATATTTAAAATTTGAAGGATAAGTTGAAAAAAAAGAATTTTTATCTTAGCTATAATAACATTAGCTATAATAATTGTTTATCTTATTACATACCTATCTTGCTCGCATAAATTAAAGCTCTAAATCAAGCATCTTGAAATTGAAAAATTGTAAATTTATACAACAATATTGATAAATATTGATAAATCGAGATTATTTAAAATTTCATCAATGAATTTACAAAAAGCAATGTTGGCACTATTGAAATTCAAATAGATCATACAAAATTAAATTCACTAAAAAAGTACATATTAACTTTTTTTAAAAAAAAAAATAAAAAAGAAAGAAAAACATTTCAATAAATATAGGGTCAATGATTTTATGCTTTCGCGCAATTACTTACGAAGTGTATCTTTATCACTTAATTAACGAACTTTATTACGAATGCCAAATGCAGCACAAAAGCTATATACAACATTCATAAAAGTATAATTGTAAAGGAAAACTGAAAAAGCAAAATTATAAATACAGCAATACATTTCAAGTGCATGTATAAATAGACTTGAACTAATAATCGCTGTAATTGCGCGACTGTAAAAACTTACCGGAGCATGAAAGCATTCGTTCTCCGGAGACTTTATGATCTTCTTTACGGTTCATGGATGATACGAGCGCATATAGTTCACCGGTGAAAACATTTTTTCCGAGGGGTGCGTCCTACTAGTTGCAAATGTACGAGCGAATGTCTGTTTTACTTATGCTCTGTTACGTTTCAGTTGGTTACGTATATTATCCTTGAAAATCATATCCAAGCAAATAAACATTAACTTTTACAAGATTTCATATATTTTCCGTGGCATATCGTGTCTGTCTCCATTCCTATAGACCTTTGTCTTTCATTCTGTCTACCCTCTTTTTTAGCAATCTTATTCTCACGTGGTCTAGAATCTTTTTGATAAGAATCAAAATGTTTTGTGAAAAAATAAAAATATGTAAAATTTTATATGGTTTTCTTAATATTTTCTTCTTCTTACCTTTCGAAATATTTAATTACGCAATTAAATATAGAATTTTGTATTCTATACGTTTGCGATGATATTCGATAAAATAAGTATTTTTTAAGTTATAGTCTACTAAATGATATTCAATACTTTTGTGCATCTCGCAAACTTCTCTTCTAGCAGTTCAGTTTAATTTAACATTACATTAACCATAAGATAATGCTACATTTACTTTAATTTTCCACCTGCAAATAACAACCTTAATTATTTCGGAAATCCATTATACATTTAGATCATTTAGACAAAGAAAAATTTACATAAAGTTATTACAAAATTAAAATTAGAATACAAAATTATGATAGCCTATTATAAATTATTCCAAATAACTTGCAATTAAAATCTATGTCAAGTCAGAGAGCGAATTTATAAAAATCCTCTTTTAAGAGAAATTAAATGGCGAATGAATACGCAATCCTTATCTGATTTACCTTTCAGCAACAGCTAATTAAATAATGAATTACCATAGCCAAAAGCGTAATGCATAATTGAAGCTTGTAAATATATATTCTAAAAATGACGAAATATTATTATTAATTCCGCTTGTCGGGAAAATTAAAAAAGAAAAACATTAACCAGTAGTCAGCCAATTGTTCCACGGGATTATTAATGCCATTAAATTAAAACCCGATTTTCAATTATTGGATGAAAATCGATATGTTAACGGAGATAATTTCTTAAGAAGTAGGGAAGAATGATATCTATCTATTGTTAATTTAATACAATTCTATTTATAGATTTTAATTTTAGTTTTTTATCCGATATAATTATTCTTGAGCTATGGTACCGCTCGCCTATTCCGCAATTAGTATCGATTTCATGATTAATTTAACTGTTATCCCATCCCCCCGCTCCGCCCCAATCTTCACCATCATTCTCGTATTCTTCTTTCTACTTCTCCTTATAAGCCCAGAAATTTGAATGTAGCATTTAGGGTCTAAATAATCATTCACCACTAAGTAAACGCTGTTAATAGAAAAGGAAAAACTTGGTAAGGCAGGTTAAGAAGAGCCTTGTCATTAATATCGCTTTATAAAGTTGCCCGAGAGACGTTTGAGTTCGTCGGATGGATCAACGTCAAATCTTCCATAAGAGCTCGTAGCGAGTAGAATCCCGGATTAATGTTCGCATGGCTGCTCCTTTGTCTCTTACGTTTCTTCGAGCCCCGGCGTATGTGAGATTCACTCGCACCAAGATGACGTTGGCCACCTGCCACCCATGCGCGCTTGTATGCACGGTCGCGTTTCCACGTAATGTCGCTAGACCATGGGGGTAGACAGCATCTGTCTGTCTGTCGGATGAGAGTTTCTGCACACGTGCTTCTAAATACTTTGACTAGTTTGCGGTTGATTGCGGATTGTGCTGTGTTGTTGGTCGAGTTACGGCATTGGCCTCTTGCTAAGGCGAGGGTGTTATGTCATTAGATTGGCAAGCTTGTACATTAGCTTCGTGCATTGCCTTGAGACTTGCCAATATTTCGTTTAATTTCATTTGCATTACTCGATAACGTCGCCACTCTCTTGATCTTTTACGAGAAGGGGATGTTTGCGGGATGAAACAGAGCGACTCAGTCTCTTACCTTACTGCCAAAACATATTATGTCCGTGAATTTTTCTTCCAATCGGAGTATTCGGTGAAAATGGTTATTACACTGCTTCCGCGAGCGGAAATTGCAAGGAGGAATGAATAAATTCACTGTTACGGTAATATAAAGTATTGTGCTAAATATATTCTATAGCAATAATTCTAATTTCATTCTTCTTTTTCCACAATAATATTTTTATTTTATTGTTTGTATAGAGTTTTATCATATTAATTCTTGTGTCTCTTCGAAAACATGTGAAATATACACTGACTAATGTTTATCTATTCAAACATCGATTTTTTATTTTTAAGTGTAGATTTCCTTGACATCACTGAAACTGTATGCTTTCGAAGATTAAAATAAAGAAAAAAATTTCGAATCGTTAACAATGAGAATTCATTTTAATCGATTTTCTTATTTTATATTTTAAGGATTTTCTAAGTACTCGAGGGAGTTTCATATACGTATTATGGGGCGATGAAAAATTCTTTATTAAATATCTTGCGTTATATTCAAGTTTTGTTGCGTCATATGTTCTTTAATAATGGCTGGATAAAATAATGCAAATATCAGGCAATTGATTAACCAAAGAGAATTGAGTATAAGTAAATTGAATATACGATAATGTCATTTCATTATTTATACATTTAGCTTCTTATTAATTCTAATAGTACTTTTATAAAGCTAAATTTTTATAATATAAGGAATATAAAATATTTTCTATTGATATAATATAAATATATGTGCGAGATTGAGAAAATGGCTGAGAATTTTACTAAATTCTTATCATTGGCAGATTCTTCCTCTAGAATGGTAGACTATGCCGTAAATATTTACTATTTTATTTATTTAACAGCGCTAGCCAGCCAGCATCAGCGATTCATCGCTTTCCACTTAGATTATGAATTATTTGAGAATGTGATCTATCGGAATATTTAAAATTTACGAGGTTTACGAAGTTGATAAAAATCGTCAAGACTCATCCATGCCACTGAAAAATACCAAATCCTCTACTTTTATCGCATTACGCAGCGGGGCGCATGTTTTCCAAGCAATTTCCCTCATTTTCGCCGCTCGCTTTTTGGCACCTCCTCTCGCAGTTTGCTCATCCTTTGTTGTCATGCCCATATAAATAATGAAATACGTGCTCTATGCTAAAATCAAACAAAAAACCGTTACAAACGTTTGCATCTGATGAACGCATGGCGAGCTTCATTGTAACTACTTTGTACGTTTAATTATTCTTATGCTCTAGCCGTTGCTCACTTTGCAAATTTAGTCCGTTCATTTGAGCAAACAACATTTGCACTCATTTTTTGCGACATTTTTCACGCGGCGAGTCTTTTGGATAAGTGACCTTGTTTTATAATAGTGTTTTTACTTTTTTTTTTTTTTTTTATAAAATATTTGAATTCCTTGTTACGAGCTAATTATATATACATATATATCTACATATCTATTGTTATATAAGAGATGAGGCATTGATTACCGCGATTTAGAGAGACGCCAGTAAAGACTTTAAGGAAAAGAAAGAAATGCCAGAGAAAATAGGTATTACAAACTATCGACATTACCTATCTAATTTTCTCTGACACACATTGGAACAGCCAGTGAGAGGAAAGAGGGAGAGAACGTACGATTAGTTGTATGATACGCTGAGAGAGACAGAGTAGGAAAATGACACAAAATACGTGGTTATTTGGAGATTGGCCAAATAAAACTGAAAAATTACGAGCAATTCTGTTTTCGGCTTTACGGGTACGTAAGCCCTACTAGCAGTGGGATTCGAACACATAATATATTTATCGGCATTTTTGCTAATTTTCTAGTTATGTTTATCCATTAATTACATGATAAATAAACTGTATTTAAAAAAATCCATTTATCACTTTGATGTGTAGTAACGTGTTTTTTATTTTTCAGAAAATTTATGTATGCGTTCGTCACAATCTGATCTCTCAATTATTAAGAGAAAAGTACAACATAAATTTCTTTTTTTTTTTTTTTTTTTAATTTATTAAACTGTTTCAGAAAAGATACATAATTACTAATCATTTATTTCGTTTAATGTCTCTCATTCATAATACATTTCTTATGTATTATCAGGCATAAATAATGTTGCTTTTGAATTAAACAAATAATTTACATACATTTGTCAAAAATAACTACGTTTCTATAATACGTTTTTTTAAAGATAAAATTTTAATTTAAAAAACAATAATAATAAAAGAACTAGTTACCGATAAAGTATGAATCCGTTTATTTCTATAAAAATTCCCCATAAATCCATGAATATATCTCAAATATTAATTGTTATAATGTATAAAATACTATTCATAAAATTAATTGAATCGATAATCGTTAAATTGAATTTTAAATAAAAGTATAAATGAATTATCCACTATTTAAATTTGTTGAACTATAATTTGGGGAAAATATAAATTTTTTTTGCATAATTAGCAATGTAATAGACCCTACTTGTTATTATAAATAAAAATTAATACGAATACTTTGACATTATTGCAAATTATATTTTACTGGTTTTATTTAAAGTTGTTCCTACACATATGATATCTTAAGTCCAAAATATGTAATACCATTTCAATAATTAAATACAATTAATTCAAGGGCAATGAATCAATTATTCAAATAATCAATGTAATTATTAATGAATCAGTTTTTTTTTCATTTTATATGATAATTTGAATTTTAAATACTACAATTTATAATGAATTATCATGTCGTATTTTTTTTATATATAATTGCACACTCATTTTAGAATAGTTTTTGAGTGCATTAAATTTTTAATAATAGAATAACAGATAATTGTATTTTTAATAAGATCAGGTGTCCCAATAGAGAAAATTTTTATTGAATACTTGAATACATGAACTTTATTCTTCAGTAAACAATTATAACGGATTATTAAGAAAGCATAATCTAACATATTTATTATGTTGCTGATATTTACTCTGAAAATTAAAAACCAATTGTAAATATGAATTAAAAATAATCGCGATTGTGTCAGAATGAAGTTTCTTATTTATTCAATCATAAAAAGTAACTATTAATTTGATATTAATTAAATAATATGTAATTATAAAGTGTAATATTATTAATAAAGAAATAAATACGTACTTTTTTTGTGTTTTTTTAATGTTCTGTTCTGCTTAAAATATTTTTAACAACATATTGTAATTCAACTTTCTAAAGTTATCTTTTTTTTGTTTATTGTAAAATTATAAAGTAACCATTTGAAGACAATTTTTTTCAACAGTGAAGTTAAGCTTTCAAAAATAGAAATAGAAATAAATAGAAATAGCTATTTACAAACTATTAATAGCTGCAATAATATTAAATAATCGCATACAATTATTGCAATATTTTCAATTTTTTATTAATTACTATCTAATCAGTATTTAATTTTAATTCATACATTCATCAATTTATTTTACAAAGCAATTCACATTTATAAACAATTATGAATAATTTTGAATGAACATTACTATTTTGTAATTGCAAAAATATGTCTTAATTGGAACAATTATAGATATGTAGAATTGAAACGAGTGAAAATTAAAATAATATTCAAAATTTTTTACGGCAAGGCTAATTAAGTAATGATATTGATATTATTTTTAATTCTCAAGTTTTAATAAGTATTAAGTGAGTTAAACAAAATTTGAAACATAATAGTAATTATGATTTATGATGGTAGTCTGGATTATGTTTAAAAATATTTAACAAAAGCTTAATCAATTTTTCAATAATATTTTTTGACGATGTTAATGACCGATAGTTGAAAAATTCAAGTATTCGGCGAATAAACCTTGGAAGTAAAGTATTTAAGTATTTAAGTACATATTGTAGTTTTAATAATTATTTTAGTAAATATAGATGTTTATCACGGGAAAACATTAGCAGTGCATACATCAACGACAGGACGCATTTTTCAATAATATGTAACGTTATAAAAATAACATTATTCAACTATATGTTAGGTTAATCAATCCAGAAATGTAACATTCGAAAGGGAAGAATGAGAGTATGCAAATACAATATGCTTCATAAACTAACAGAAGTAGAAAAATGCACATTATTTGATTTTATAATATTAAATTAGATTTGATTGCTGTAAATATAAAAATAATGTATAACATACAAATTTGTTATTTGTTGTTTAAATAATTTTTCTCAATAAACATAGAGTATCCCTAACATTATAATCTAATCATATACGTATAAAAAGAGTTAAATTCTATAGTTAAATGATGATTAATGAAATAGGCGATAGAATTTGTATAGTAGTATATTATGTAGCAAGCCATTTATCCTTTAAGACTGAGGTATAAAAAAAAAACCCAAAGTTAGTGAATCTAAAAGAGAAAGAGAGATAATTTTTATTATTTTTGTTCTTACACAATTTATATTAATTTAAATATTCTATACTTTAAATTTTAATTAATGAAATAGAAGAGTAAATAAATATTTTCTAAATTATCGGCTTGCGAATGAAATAACGATTTATATACATTTTATAACATTGTTAGATAAGTTACTTAAAATAGTTAAGTCCCTTAGTTCAGTTTATAGAATTTCTAATTAGTTATACTTTATTATAGAGTCTACAGCTAGAATAAATTACATAATCTAAATGGGAGGAATAAGTAAGTAATCATTCAAATGGAAATAAAATGTAAGGTAGTTTACAAAAGATATTTCGTTAATACAATAATCGTTCTTAAAACAACATAAGGAGTAGGTTGATAAATTAAATAAAACTTTCTTTATACATTCACTGCTTCTATTTAATCAAAATTCTGAGAGATGTTAAATTTTAGGTTGATTCATGGCTAAAGCATCGCACGTTAAGAGATACATTTGTTAATTAACTTTGCATATTGTTATCCGCATTTGTGAAAAATAAAAAATAAATGCAAATTCGAAAGTATACCATTCCTCCATAATTTATGCCAGTGTATTTGAATAAACATTGTATTAACATCGTTAAACTCAAATGCCCATTCTATTATATAATATGATAATAATGCTCTTTCAAATATACAAAAATGTGATTATATACGCGTAGGTGATAAAGATTTCTGCCCAGTGGTGACATTTAATTTAAATTCTTAGTGCTTGAATTATATCTGAAAATGTTTTATTTTGAAGGCTTACGGATATTCGACGTGACTTAAAATTCTCGTCCTAAAAAGGAGCAGGAGCATTCCGACTTTCGAAGGCAATCTCCTATCTCGAGCGAAAGCGAGCCGATAAGAGTTCGAAATTGGAAGAAATCCAAGAAGTTTACTCATTGATCTTACATTTAATTGCAAGTTCGATAGTTTTCTGATAGCGATTTGCTCGATGAAAAATTATAACTCAAATATGTAAGCCTTGTTAAAATTTTTCACATAATTTTAAGTTTATAATTTTACCGGCGTGTATAGATCAGTAGGGATTATCTTGGAAATTTTTTTCTCTAGTTTTTTATAGTAAATTTTATATTTCAATGTATGCAGCAGCGCCATTAAATGGTAATGTCTACGAATTTCTATATTTATAATATTTATAACGTATGCTCTTAATAATATTTACGTATACATTGTAAAGATATTTAGGATTAGCAAAAATTTTCATGACAAAGCGTATATTGATGGTCCTGTTAGAAATCGTAAGTATTTCTTAAAGTTTATTAAATTCTTCTGTATCGACTATTGCATTGCGAATAAGAACAAGATACTTGCGAATTGGACCATCTTAGATTAGTAATTGGTGTAATTAATTAAAGTCAATAGCGACAAGTATCAACATTACTTAACATCAGCTTAAAATGTAACTTATAAAATTATTACTACGTTAGTGTCTCTATCGACAATTATTTCTATTCAAATACTAATGGTATTGCCTACGTCAATCGAGCTTACGACAAAATATCAAAAATTTCGGCTAATTATTTATTATTTCTAAATTTTCAAAGCTTGAATCAGGAATGATTAATAAGACGACCTCTGATTAAGGCGACCTGATGCATTATGAATTATCGCCAGTTGCCTAACGAAATGCATCTTATGTACCTAGAAATTAACAATGGCCAGGCTGCACTGTTGCATCTCTCCTTTTATTTTATTCTTTTTTCGTCGTGTCTTCATTGGCACGATAAATCGACGAATCGAGACATAACAGGAGCGACGTTCAATTGGCTTGACGAATCAGACGCTGATCCCTCTTTATCAGGTCATGTGATGGAGGAGACATTTGTGCGTGTGACCGCGACACGCAAAAAAAAGCATTGTACCAGAGGGAAGGCGTTGGAGAAACGAGGAAGAAATGGGGCTGGCGGCAGAGAGTGGCGGGGAGGGGGAGAGATAATCGAGAAGTTTGAATACGAATTTCCCGCTGGCTATGCGCTCACGGAAATATCCGTGAGATATTACTACGTCGTTTGTTTTAGGGCTTCGCGTTTCGTGTTCTCTCTTACTCTTCTTTCATTCTGCCTTCTTCTTTCTCTCATTTTTTCAGCCGTCAGCTTTTAGTATCTGTCTCATTCACTTTTATCACCATCATTCCCTACGTAACTATCTTCCATTCTTGTCTGTTCCTCTTGTTCTGACCTTCTTTGCTCTTTTCGTACGCGCGCACTTATTTTTATATCTTCCCTTTGTCTTTTCTTTTATAATTCAGAACTAAAAATTTTTTCGCGAAATATTCAAACTTTTTTTACGAAATGCTCTTGGTTTTACAGAGATAGGGTGAAATATTTAAAAATGAAGAATAACGCGATTGCTTCATTTACTTCGGAATCAGCCAATTTGACTTTATCGTGGTAAAAAAACTATATATTTTATAATATACTTTTATGGATTTCAATTTCACAGTGAATAACGTATATTTTGTAAAAATATAATGTTATTTATTGAAAAAATATTGAAGAAATTAATTTCCATATATATATATATATATTTCCGTGGAGTGTCAGCTAAAGTTGCATTCTTTATAGAATTTATAGTTTCTTTTCATGTGACAGGTCAGATGTTTGAGAAAAATCAACGTTCTGGAAAATGTTGAGTAAGTTTATATCTATACTATACTGTATAGGCGAAAAGTTATTAAACTTTGATTTATCAATAATTTGACGCGCAACAAGATTGTTATTAATTATTATCAGTAGCTGACTCGTAAAGCTTTATTATTTTTCACAGATGATTTCATTCTTATAAAATTTGAAAATTCTGACTACAAATTTTTACTTAATTTTAATAAAATATTTAATAATATTTAGTAATTATTTACTAATTTAGTAATTTAGTTTTCAATTATAATTTTTGTACTTAATATAGTATTTCTGAATTTAAGGGACTATTTATTCATTATCTTTGATAATTTCATTTATCTCTGATGCAGAAGTAGTTCCAGACTCGTTTAAATTTACTCAGAACTAAAGAAAAATGGACGACACCTTGAGAGAAAAAGAAATTACTGAGTTTAGCCCATTAGATTTATGTATATATGTAAGATTAGTAATAAACGACTACCAGCAACTTTAGAAAACCAATATTACCATGAACTTTAGTAACAGCTTCGGCAACATAACAGTTGATAATAAATACAAGTATAGGAAAAAAAAATTATTATTGCTGAATCAATGAAGGAAAATTATAAAAATTTAAGAGATATGTAAAAAGTTAATATAGCTTTGTAAACATTTAATAGATAATAAATTATATAATGAAATGTTTATTGAAATATTTGTATAAAAAAAAAAATTAGTTTTAAAAACATAATGAAATTTTCTTGATTATTTTTAAATATATGATTTAATATTTCTGTTGATTAGTTTAAACTACTATACTTATTATTTTTTGCACTTACCCGAATCATATTTGACTTATCATTAACAAGGAAAACTACGTAATATTAGTATTTATTTGAAATGCTAGATAAATGAATAAATAAATACAAATTTTTGAAACATAATAGATTTTATTCCTCAAATTGGAATATATTGAGCTTTTCAAGTATAACAATTTTTAACATTTTGAAATTCTTTTTACAATTAACATATCTAACAATACACTCACACTCATTTGATAACAATTCATAAATTATTCATAAGGAATTTATAAAAAATGGCAATGCCCCAAGTATTAATTGTTAAATTAAGCGTTAAAAATAGACCAAAGATACGATTAACTATTACTTTATATATAAAAGTAGTATTAATAAATAGAAAATAAATTTAAGTAAAAAAACATTTGTTGTGCAATCATGCATTAATTAACTATGCAATCAATAAAAAATTTCAATATTTTTAATGCTCTAGTGTATTACTGATAACTTCTTTGAATGATTAATATTTTATCAGGAAATGGACACTGAGAATTTGCGTCAGTATAAAGCAAATTTCGAAGTTGTAAAACATCTAAAATATCCTTTAGTAACAATAATATTTTTCTAATATTTATGAATACTCGATATATTTACCAAATACATATTACAAAATAATTCAATAAACAATTATGTAGAATAGGAATTTACGTAAAATAGGCACGTCATGCACCTATTAATCGACGATTCATCTCCTCTTCCTCGTTCTCATTGATAACTCAGTGATTCGATTTTATTTCTCATCCGCTGACTTTGTCCATTGCCATTCTCCCCTCTCTCCTACTCATCTTAGTCGTTCATTAACGTCTCAATTTCATCTATCAACTATTTGCCTTCCTTAGTTAGATATCTTTCGCGACATAAAACATGTGCAAGAGCAAAAAAGTACCTGTTAAAATGTGGGCTTGCAAGAGTATGGGCGAGCAACTTCCTTTTCGAGAGCCATTATTTCGAGATTTACCGAGAATTCGAGAGAAGGTGAGAAAGGCAGGGTTGAGAGCCAGACAGACAGAAAGAGAAGAGAGCGTTTCACCTTCGTTACTTACAGCTTATGGCTTACTTACAGCTTTATGCTTGCGCGTAAAATCTCGCCCGTACTCGCTCACTCGCGCACTCTCATTTCTTATCCTTCTCTTATCTTTTATCTTCCATTTTTATTTTCTGTAAGCCTCGCATTCGCGTTAATGCTGTTTGGTTTGGTTTTACTTTGCTCTTCTAATTTGAAATTTCTTTCGCTTTCCTGCACTAATTAATCTTTTAAGTGCTGGTATAAACTTCTTTTTAAGATGTTTAGAAAACTATGAAGAATAATTTTATTTACCGATTTTGAAGGAATATATGTTGGATTTGGAATTTGAGTTTTTCCCTTTCCATTCATTTAAGCGAAATATCTACCACCGTTTGAACAATTGAGCAATCGTATTGTAATTAAATTATGAAAATTATAAAACTGAAAATTGTTATTATAGTTGCATCACAAGTAGTGTATAGATGAGTCTATGATAAAGTAAACCAAATACTTTTAGATCGTATGCATCTGATATTTTATTAAGTAGAAAAGAATACGATTTAATCAATAGGAAAATAAAAAATTTTTGAAAATATTGTTAAAAATAGTTTCAATAAAATATTGATTTTTAAAATAGATTATTTTGTTAAGTAATTAAATAACTTTTATTATTTTAATATTTATAAAAAATATTTCTTTATTTTACATATTCGATTATGAATTAAAGAATTTTCATTTGTGTAGCTTAGTAAATAGATTTTTTCTAGTAATATTTTTATTTGAATTCAAATATATATATATATTCTGAATAGAATTTTAGGATATTATTTTATTCTTCGTGAAAAAATTTTCTTTCAAAAATATGGATACATATTTTTATATGGCTTTTAACCTATAGAAAAACCTCTAATATTTATATATGGATCTTTGAACACGAGATCTTATTGCATTTTTTATTGTTCAGTTTGGGTTGCGCAAAGTGAGAATCTATCATGTCGAATGCTATTTTATTATAATCGTATATATGGCTTACAAAACCAAAATCTATAATATAATGTACCAATTATTTCTTATCATCTTTAATTTCTCATTTTTCTTTAAACATATATATTTTTTACATAGGAGGTAAAATATATCAATTTATTGTAGAAAAGAAGTGTTTTATTCTGTATAAATTTTCCGTATTATGCATATACTATTTTGACATTATTTTCTATTCTATTGAGCGAATATATTATGTTTCCAATTAAATTTAGACATAAGAAACTTTACTTTATATACTTTTAATATAAAAAAATACACTTCATTAATATTTATATTAAAATTATACAACTAAAAGTATTTAATATTTGTTGCTTTTCATTATCCTTCATTTATGCTTCATACTTCATAATCTAGAGAATTTAATTTATCTTCCTAGGCAATATCAATAAAATATTATCCTTTAAAATATTGCTTTCTATTTAATAAGCTCTCTAAATTTTCTTAATAATTAATAATACTTCAAATTATCTGATTAAAAAATCATTAGGCAATGAAAGTTGCTGTTAGAATGTTAATTATACTAGTCTTTAGGTTTCTTACATTTAAAAGTTTACTTGTAAATTAATTTAAGAGTATATTATGTGGATTTACAAATATTCCGCTTTATATTCCAACAAATTATATATGTTTTGTACAAAAATTAGCATATTTATAGAATATTAGTAATTTTTATTCATTATAAATGTATTTAATTAAAATTCTAATCTTATTTTTAAAATGAATTTCTTATGGTAGTAAATAATTAGTTAAGTACCTTCATTCACCGGAAATGGCTTTCAGACCTTTATCGTGAAATTTCTGATTAAGAGACTGCATAAGCTGTACATAAATTGCTTCTATAATCTTGCAACATATCAAACTATCTTAGTACTTTTCTTCTTTGTTTTTCTTTTTGTATATACGGTTAGAGAAATTTTTCTTATAAATTGTTCGTCATTGAACATTTGTTAAATTAAAGATTTGTCAATTAGAATTTTTATATAGAAACAAGAATAATAATCTTTTGAATTTCCATATTTTCTACTTAAAAAAAAAACAAGCAAATCTCAAATATTAAATGAATTCGATTCATCAGAATCCTCTATTTTTAGCTAATTTTTATTAAATTAACTATTACAATCGAAAGATTTAATTAAAGTTTCATTAATATACGTATTTCTCATTAATATAATCTATTTATAAAGATATATTAATTATTAAAGCAATTCGTTAACACTATCTTTGGAATTGATGACCTACAAATTATTTAATTGTTGATTCTTTTTCTATTAGATATTATTATCAAATTTATTTCTTCACATTTTCATAATATTTAACTATAATAATGTTTCATGTGTTTTGTAGAGTATATACATGTTTGTGCATTCTGTAGGGAATTTCATTATTGTCGAATTCATTTGCACCGATTTTTTTCATTTCATTTAAAATTACTACAACCAAAACTTTATTTAAAAACATTAACTTAGGTTTTCAATCTAAAAAGATGAATGTATGTGCCTTCGCTATTATATACGATGCATTGATTTTGATTAATTTTATTTTATCCGTTAAAATATCGTTCGATTAATGTAATTTAATTTTTAAACCTTTGTATTATTCATGTCTTATTTTTAAAAATTTTTTATTAGGTAATTTTTACAACTGTCTACGTTACTTTTACATAATATAGCTTATCATTCGCTCTAGGCAGTAACTTCAAATTGTTCTATTGATTTGCAGCGGCATTAATGAAAATCGTTCAATGAAACTCGTTCAATATCGTGGATTTGTATAATTGTCAGAATTATTATGTAGTTTCTTTTGAAGTTCTTACTAGTTGAAGGTGACGTCGCCGGACAAACAAGTTACAAATCCATTACAATTCCTAACATATTTTATTCACAAATAACTAAAAATTAAATAATTAAAAATAACGATTAGGAATTTATGCTTTTTTTTGTTTACTATCAATTTAAAAATACATTACTGTGTTAAATAACTCGAAAGATTTTGTAATTCTAGTTTATTATTAAAACATATTAAAACATACTTTGAGAAAGTTTGTAATTTCATGTAAAACTTATTTTATTTGTGATCGACAGTGCCTAGACTTTCCATCAGTATCCTGTTATTCTATTTTAAAAATTTTATAAATTTCTTTAGTGCTCCATAGTAACAAGAATATATTGTAACATTTTTGAGGTCTTTAATATCGGCTCTTAGATTCTGATGTTAAATTTTTTTAGAATATTAATACAATTTTTATGTAAAAACAGCCATTTTTATTTCTTAAAATTTTTTAGATTCTGGGATAGGTAGTCGAATAATTTAATGAACAAAATGAGGTCCATACTTTTAAATTTTTTATTTTTGTTTCTATTATTATAATATTTTTTCTCTATGTATGTTTTTTCAAAATTACGATTAGATATTTTGAAATGTGTAGATAATGCAATAATAATATTAGAATTAATAGATAAAGTGTTCAACAAATTTCAAGTAACTTTGCAGTGATAAAATTTTATTTTCAAAAGATCAACATTTTTCGAATACCATAAATGTACGCATACATTTTAAGGTCAAGAAATTCAAATTTAAAATTACAATATAAAAATTAATTACGACAATGTTTTTTGAATGAATATTATGTATAAAAAAAATTCTCATTTTAATATCATTGTAATAATATCAACACCAACAATAACAATAATAGTAATAATTATTTTTATTATAATAATGAAATACATGAATAGCCAGGGTCGACCTATACAATCACCAGTCGAGTCCCTCGCTCTTGCATTATTTTCCACATTTACATGAAGCTTTTATTCGCCATTTGCGTCTATGCGCATATCAAAAGGAATAGATTTGCGTGGTTGTGCTGCTTTCCTATTCAAGAGTAGCTGTAACTCTTTCTCCGGGTATTTCGTGCATTATCAAATATTACCAAGGATGTAGGATTTTACTATGTATAAATTTCTACCATACATTCACTTCTCCTTCCCAGTTGTTTTCTTTCCTCTTTCTGTCTCAAGGGTGGGGGCAGTGATTAAGTCCATGACCTATTGTTATGAAATCTCTTTATAGCGAGGAAAAGAAGATTTTCAGCAAGATTATTACTGTAATGCAAATAAACGTGGACCTTGAAATATTCGTTTATTCTTAATTTAATTTTATATAATATCGTTTGAACCTTTTATTTAAACTTGTCTAATTTTGTTATTCTTTGTGGCCATAATTCGTGAGTTAAGGCCAGGAATTTTACGGAGCACATTAATTTATACACTAAAAATAGAATTTTTAGGCGATTCTTAAATCATAATAAATGTTTGGTGTATTCTTCATTTGGATATATAAAAATTGAACAATTATTAGTTATATAGTCAATTGATAAATATTAATGTACCATTGTATTAATAAACCAAATTATTTGTGCAATTTACCTAAATTAATTAATCTAAATAAGTTTTTTTTTTGAATGAATGGATATATAATTCATGCATTTGACATAAATTGATTTGGAAACTATTTATGTTTCAACGTGGCTATTAAGATAAAAAAAGCAAAAAAAAAGGAATTTTTAATTAACTGTTATCATATTATTCCAAAGTAGACATTTATAACTAATCATATTTTAGATTTTTATTTGTTATATCATTATCCAAAAATATTAACTTTGTAGTACTTGAAAGTATCAGATATTATGAAATGGAAGACTCGATAATGCTTCAATATTTGGTTGGAGTGACTTTTTTAAATGAAAAAAAATCCTTGAACAGTGAATTTTTTTGTTCTAATGGAAAGCACAACTAGGGAAGCAGCTTTCTTTTTCTTTTTTTTTTACATTTTTTCATCATATTCATTATACAGCCGAGAGACTGAAGACTTATTATCTCCGAAGTCCCATAGGGATGAGGGTTCTCAGCTTACACATTTCATCGTTCGTTGTTCCTTTCTAATCTGTAGCTTCCAATGCATTATTTAGCATAGTCATTAAATACATAAATAATCGGCGAGTATTCGATGTGCTATTGTTAGAGTGAATTTCATAGAAAAGCTCATTATCTACTATATAACCTTAATAAAAATAGTAACATTTTTTAAAGTAATTTTCCAGAGAATCAATCGATCGATATTCAGCTCGAGGATTTATATGTTATGATTTATTAAGTATGTAGATAATAATGAAAACTTTTTAAATATCAGAAAGAATATTATAAATTATTATATGTTTATTGTTATAAATTATTACACTAATTTTTATACTCGTAATATTTGTATCAATTTTGTTCGTTTTTGTTCATACTAAATGAAGATAATATAAATTTAACCGATGAATAAGAAATTTTTAATTACATCAATACTATTTCGTATTTTACAATTTTATCGATGTAAGTTTTGTTCTTATTATGGGATTCATTTATTTCTTATTTGAATATTTGTAAAAAAAAACTTTCAGTAGTATTTAAAATATTTATAGAAATTTGTGACATTTTAATATCGGATCTGCTCTATATGCAATTTTTTTCAACGACTCTTAATTATTAATGGATTACTTTAGTTCGAAACATAACTTGAAGGAAAAGCACTATTTATAAAGAAAGCCGCGCATAAACTAAATGAGATGTTTTCTTCTTATTCAGAGTCATCGAATTTACGCCAACGGTACTTTGCTCGCTCGATTTACCAAACTGTCTATAAGATTTATTCGACGATTGACACAAACTGTGTGTCCTAGGATGCATTGTTCTATTGAGTGATGCATAACGTTCAGCAACTCTCGGATATCACTTTGATTCGATTTGCAATGGCTTAATGTTAAAATATATGTAATTAAAAATGTTAATGTTCAGTTACATTTTGCATAAATTTTCTTACATGATATCAAATCTCATGCAATATGCATGAGAAGACTCCAACGAAAATTGTAATACTGAATGACATACTAATTAAAATTATTTTTAATATTATTTAATACATACATTTTCGATTAATAGAATATTTAAACATTCCCTTTTCGAATTATTGATTACGTGCGTTCAAATAAATTAATAAATATTGTAACTTTTCAATTCGTGGGTTATTAGTATTAAAAAAAATTGTTATAATACATCAAATGTTATAATATAAATATAATATAAATAACATAAACTGTACATAAAATTTTCTAATACTTAACATTATTATAAATTTCATAAAAATTCATAAAGATTTTTTTGTTATCTTTATAAACGGTTCGTTTAAGCGAATATTTCTTTTACTTCTTTTGATTAAAGTATTATATTTAAATTCTTAAATTATTAAATTCTTATAAAGGCATGCAGCGCACACCATATGCCCTCTTACGCATATATATATATATATATATATATATATATATATATATATATGACTTATAGACTCATTTAATATATTATTAATTATATCTTAAGCAAACTAATGTAGTAAAACTATTCAAATAATAGATGATTAATATGTAAAGTTTTTCAAATTGTACATAAATGTCTATATGTCATTTAATTTAAGTTTAATTTTATTTGAATATAATAATGGTTTTATTTAATTTTGTATTCTCATATAATTTTATATGGTCATCTACTCTTTAAAACAATGTAATTTTTATTCAACAGGTATAATTTTACAAGAATAATTTTAGAAACTCTGTCCGTTGTACTTATTGCAATTGTAGTTAAATAAAATCCAAATAAATTCATAACATCGTTTTAATTATAAACGAAATCTTTCGAATACGCGTTATCTAAAATTTAGATGAACTGCATTACTTGCTTGTGCAACATATTCTAGAAAAGTAGAAATTTCTGGTCGCGGTAATTTCCTACTACGCTTTGTGTATTGTTGGAGTAAGTTGTAAAACTCACTTTCCTCACCATTACCACAATCAACATCAGCACGCGCACCCGCCCACCCACCCACCCACACACACATACTAGTTTTAGTCATCTAGCTACGAGAAAACCTTAATCCGTTTTGAGTTCTTTCGTTGCGCGTAAAGCTTTCTACTATAGAGCCACGCTGCGTAAAATTTGTCAGGAGTCACTTATGCCGCATGTATATGTGTTCGTCACAAATACTGGATTATTTTTATACACTTCGCGAAGTATCTCTAAAGTATCTTGCTCCCGCTGAAGTGCCCGTTAATACTGCGTGAGTCCGAAATTATTGTAGTCTGAAGACGGAAGGCTGGTATCAGGATGAATGGAACGGCAGGCATTTAAAAATGGAAAATTGTGTGAAGACGTTTCGATATGAAGATGACGCAGAAAGTAGAGCAGAGCACAGTGAGAGAGAGAGAGAGAGAGAGAGAGCAATAGAGAGAAAATGAATAGCATTGAGATAGGAATTTCAAGGTGCAGAGAAAATGGAGAAATCTTTGTGTGATTTGGATAATTCGGCAAAATGAAAAACTGGGGAAAGACTCTGCAACCTTTGTATGAAATTTTCTCTTATATCTTTATGTTTTTACTTATGCAAATTGCTTTTAAAATATATAAATTTATTTTCGAATCACACTTTAAAATTACCGACAAAATAAAGTTAGAATATAATTTATTCTGTTAATTATTCTTATTGGTATTAATTTTATTCGATTCTTATTACAAATAAAAGTAATAAATATATAGTTTTTATATTTAAAACACTATTAAATTGAATTTTAGCTAATTTATTGTATTATGTCATGCATACTTTATTAAGTAATTAAAAAATACTGATTAAAAAGATATATATAAATAATATTTTCTATGTAATCAATAATATAGTAATATTACTGCAAACTACAATGTAGATATTTGTTTTGACATTTGCTTTCTGAATGGAGAGTACATATAAATTACTTTTTTTTAAACAATCCAGCAAATTATTCATCTTAATGTTTTGCACACACACAAACGCGCGCTCGCGTTCAGGCCCAGATAAATGTACATATATATATATATATATGTATATATATATATATATATATATATATATATATATATATATATATATATATATATATATATATATATATATATATAATTTTTTGATAGACGACCGTTGCTGAATACTATTTTTGTGAAACTTTAAAAATTAAATCAATTAATAATCATACTGGCTGTGAATGCTTATAAGAACTGATGCTTAAATGTTTTCGATTTTTAACTGTCGTACTATTATAATAATTCTACATTTGACGTAATCAGATTGGATTTATTATTAAAACAAGTCTTAACATTACATAGCTTTGGGATAAGTTTCCGGCTTAACTTCTTAAATTTTAATCTCTCTGTAATAAATAACGAAAGTCGAATGTATATGAAGAAAAATGTTATTAGTGTAAATAAGACGATCAGCTGCTGCCACGAAAAATTACAAGCTTGATTGCAGCCTTAAATTATAGTTGAGAAGTTTAATGGTAGTGTTGGAAGGAGGAGGCAGCCACGTGCGAAATGGGAAAATTTAGATATTTGCCGTAGCTGTTTGCTATTTCCATTTTAGACAGACGTCAAAGGGGCTTGGCGCTTCGGTTTCAACATATCGCGGGGCCTGTAATACTAAAGGTCGAAATATCTATGAAACAGGATTCAAAGTGCGTATTTAAGTTGCTACATTTATGGCAGAATGCTGCCCATTTGTTATATACAGAGCTGCAATCGTGTTTATCTTGCGAAAATTTTGTTGCCACTGATAGTCCTTGCATGGATAAAGAAAAAATAATAAGAGTCATAGAATTTTGGATTGTTATAATATTCTATTATATATGTTCAATGCTTTTTTAATGAGAATCGTAAAATTTATTATATAGTAAGTTCTCAATAGTAGATACAGAAAAATGATAAATGTGTCTTTTATAATTACAATAATGTGTTATTGTAATTTTAAAACATTAGGTATGAATTAAAAGCTTATCTTTGCGATACAAAGATTTATTTAGCTATAATGTCATTTTTCTAGTCGTGACTACGAATGAGTCGATTTGTACATATTTTCAACATTGACGACACTGCGTTTGTTATTAAAATTTGTCATTTTTTAAAAACAATTCGTACTTAATAATGAATTGTTTAAAAGTGATGAAAATACTAAATGAAAATGCTAATTAAAAAATTATTCACATTATAACTTTATCACTTATAAAATATCTATATTATCTATTTATCCAAGAAAAGTCATTTTTCTTAGACTTTTAAATTTCAGCTACTTCGTCGTAATAATATTTTGTTCGATTGAAGACTATTGAATTACCTTTTCAGTATAAAAAAAAAATAATAATAAAAATAATGGTATCAGCTTTTAAAAGAGATAATGAATAGAAAACTTTGTTGAAATGACTCAATGAACGTAGATGTTTAATATGGCTAAACACTACACTATTATTTTGATTGTAATTTTAGAATTTTAAAGAAATTAGTGTTTTTAGTATGTTTTTATATTTTATCTTGTCAATCAAATTATTCGAAAGCATATATTCGTAATAATTTTTGTCCACAATAGATGTAATTTTAATTGGTAACATTTAGAAGAAAAAAGCTGCAATTCACAATAGAAATGTAACAATTTGCTTCTCCTAGTGTGCAGCGCTTTAGTTCTTTCATGTACTTCAATATATTTGAAAATATTTTATTTGCCTCGATATATTCTTTTAAATCAAAGATTTTCATCCAATATTTTATGATTTTCATTATTTTAATTCTATTTAAAAGTTACCTTTACACTTGTTATTCTATAGTGGCTAGAATCTCTTTATATTTCAGTAATATGTGTATATTCGTTTAGTTAAAATTTATTAGATGCAATTGTTTCAAGTGAAAAATTTTCATTACAACAAATAATTTCATTAAAGGCTTGTAGAATGAAGCATATACTATTACCATTTATAAAATGAATAACTATTTTTGTAAATTTGTAAAATCTATTTGTAAGAAAGGAATTAATATTTGTAAATTTCATAATACCGATTTGCAAAATTCACCAACTTGTAATTTTTGTTTAAAAAGCTTAATTACATAAAAATTTACTTCATCATTTAGTTTTCGAATTACCCGCACTTACATCGTTCCTCCAATCTAAAATTACCCTAAAAAGAGATATTAATCGCCTTAAAGATTTTCATAGCAGCTGGAATTTTCAATTAAAGAAGTAGATAACAAGAAGAAAAAAAGAAGAAAAAATATAGAGCGCCGAATTTTTGGGCGAAGTAAGTGCACAATTTGTATCCAAGACTTTTTATATTCCGGAATTCTGATGAGATTGGCTATAGGATTAAAAAAGCTACTAGTACTCGCATCTCAGTCATGTAATGCAAGTCGCAGCCACTTTCAGGCACAAGACTCGCTAAATTGAGTTTAGGAGCAGGAAGTGTCGTCGCTATTGGGCGTTTCGTCTGTCCCATCCAGAAATAAACAAAGGGCGAGATCGTGATCGTTGTAGGAGTGGCAATACATCTGGGAAGCAAGTTCGCGCGACTTTGCGTGACTTGCTCTTTCTTGCAAGGGGAGTAGACGGGTTAGAGGGAGAGTCGGGAGAGACGAATTATTATGTCGAGAGTTGGATATCCGCGCAGGCACATAAGAAGCGAGGGCTTAGAATTTTTTCTCCTTTATATGTTTTGCTAGTATGAATTTATATAAGTAATGAGCTACTTGATCATTGAGTATTCATATAATGTTTTGTGATTTAGATATTTAAGAAGAGGGAGCTCGATAGTTCAGTTCTCTTATCGCTGTTAAGTTTTCATATTGATAAGTCTGATGAAGCGAAGCATTTAATATCTTTGCGTTGTTACTAATCTCTTCACTGGCAGTTAATAAAACGTTCCAATTACAATTAATTGGACTTTTATTCAGAAGTATTTATGATTATAAATTGTATGGGAACAAAAGCGCACATACAATTTTTATGAAAATTACGCATAATTGTATAGTTAGATTAAGTATATATTGTACAATTATTCCAATAGTTTTAAACGAAAAATATTATAATTTTAATTAAAAAGTTCGCTGACCTGTTTACAAGCTAATACTTATAATAATTAATTATTGTGATATTAAATTATACAATTTCTAATTCTTTTATGACTTTGCGTTAAACAATAGGCATTCAAAAAAAATCTCGCGAGTAAGCCGATACGATTAAATAAGCATATTTTGATTCAATTTATTCGACAATATTATACAATTGGTTATAAATCTATAGGAAAATGCTTTATTAGTTGAATTTAAAAAATTTTTTTATTTAAGAGAAGAAGAAAAAGCGTGAGATTAAGAGAATTCCGTGAATTAGTGGAAGAAAAAGACTTTTAAATAGTAAAGAGGGTAGAAAAAAGTCGTAATAGATAAGTAAGAGGAGAATGGAAGATGGATTGAGTCTCGATGAAACACACACATACAGCCCGACACTTATACCGTTAAGAGAAAATAGAGTATAGAAGGAAGCTGAACGAAGCATACTTCAAAGACATTACGAATAGTTGAATCAATAGAGAGAGAGAGAGAGAGAGAGAGAGAGAGAGAGAGAGAGACGACTACTGTCGGGGGTGGGGTTGCGGGGGTGAGAGTTGGCAAAATCGTGAGAATAAAAATAACGCCTTTGGACTTTGTACTATTCAGATCGTTCTAGAAGGAGAAAAATCTCAGGAGAGTATCGGCATGGTATCGCATTTCTTTCTCTCGTCGCCGAAAAGCTACAGCGAGTCACGTCGCAAATGGAACGCAGTGACCTGACTATCCCGCGTACCTGCAACTTCAAGTGCTCCATGCGCACGTACACTTTTTATCGTTGTTTCTCAATGCAGTGGCATCTTCTATGTGTTATCGCTTAATCGCATCATTGAACTTGTTCCAGCTTTTCGCGAAACCTTCTTAGCGTGAGTTTTTGGGCGCATGTAATGCTCCGGTGTCGCATATCGCTTTGTATTCAAATGGCGGTATTTGGTTGAATTAATTTATAGGAATACTTTTTGCCAAAATGCTATCTAGTTTGGAGCTTTAGCGAATATTTAAATGCATTGAAGAGCTTGGGAGTGGCGAAGTTGGGGAAGATTTGATTATTTTTCGGAGGCATGGCCATTTGGTTTCATTTTTGTACCTTTCATTACTTGAAATGTCTAATGGATTAATAAATGTTTATTATTTTAACAAGGATTAACTGATTGAAAAATAAATCTTATCGTTGTATTGTGTTAGTTTTTTCTCGAAAACTTTACAATTTATTGCAATGACATTGTTCCTTTTTTCGGCAATAACGATCTATTATAGCGAGTAAAACTTATAAATACTGTAAATATTTCTTTACATTTTGTTATAAAATCTTTATAACTTTTATATTACATATTATAATTATTATTATAATTATTATTATTATTTATCAATGTTTCGAATAAAATGTTGATACAATAACTCTTTAATATAGTTATTGCTGTTCTACCTGGGAAATTAATATCGCGTGCTTTACTATAGCAAAGGTATATGCGTTTCTTATATCATATGGATTATTCTTCTTGAAATTTCAACTTTAAACTCAAACAAAAGTGATGAATATTTGATTCCTATTTTGCTTTACTTCGGATACTATTCATATTCAATTATTCAACAAGACAACAAAAACTCCAATTCCCTTGTCCTTTCCCCGCATGTCAGAGAATTTTCATTCAAAAGTATATGCTGTAGTAGTCAAATTTTTTAGTATTTTTCTCGTATTACGAAGAATCTTGTATTGCAGTGAATTTTATACGATAATATGTTGCTATTATTTCTTATAAAAATTAATAAGATAAATTTGATGGTTTCATGAAAATTTATGAAAATCTTAGGCAATGAAAGGAGGAATTTACGTTTAAAATAATGTTTAAAGTTACGTCGTAAGAAAAAAATTTCCAATAAATGCAATGTTTAATCAACATTTACTTATTATAGACATAAATATAAATTCTAAAAGATAATAGATATCTTAAAATTTTTAATCGCTCATTTTACACTTACTATACACGAGCCAAATAACACCTAAATTTTATAATCGGTAAAGCCGAACCTTAATGGTGATTTTCTTTCTTGTTAACGTACGATAAATTTCTCACTTCAACAAATCCTAATATATTCTCTAATTTGTTCAGCTACAAATCGAGGGAAATAGACAAATGTAGAATGCAAGCAACTGTTAAAATACAAGCTATTACTATTACATGAAGGTTTAATTCCAACATGGTTGCTGCTATACCTTGTAATTTATTGATACTATTAAACATACTTTAATATTTAAATATTAAACATTAAATAATATTAAAGTTCTGTTTCAATTAATTCTGTACATAATGTTATGTTTTATATTTAGCTATAAAATTCCATAGTAATAAATTAAATAGTAAGTCGGTAAAATAAACATCTACAAAATCCAAAACTTAATGAGAGGAA
Organism: Ceratosolen solmsi marchali; assembly: GCF_000503995.2. NCBI lineage: Eukaryota > Metazoa > Arthropoda > Insecta > Hymenoptera > Agaonidae > Ceratosolen > Ceratosolen solmsi. The sequence goes on along the minus strand of NW_011948416.1, from coordinate 11,673,377 downwards.
ATACTAATTCTTTACTCAGTTTATCGTAATAAAAGTTCTGTTTCAACATTGCTGATCCCCTCGTTTCTTTGTTTTAACTGTATATCCTAGAAAACTGAGAGTGCGCAAAACAGAATCGGAATGGAAAGAGTATAAGAAAAGAGTGAGAGTAAGAATAGGGGAGGGACGGGCAGTGAGAGAGAGAGAGAGAGAGAGAGAGAGAGAGAGAGAGAAAGAGAGAGCAAATGCACGAAATGAAGGAGTCAAAGGGTGGGACGAAAAGGTGCTTATGTAAAGTATGACTTAGCATTAGTTTATTTGAGACGCTCCACATACCAAACAAATATGCGCACCTATGAACATACACTAAGTGGCACAAACGCACGCAAATGCAAATTTGCATATATGCGGACAGTGCTGAATACACATAAGTATGTAAGCATCTCAACAGATGTCGTTCTCGCTTGCATCCTGAGTTTGTCTGTACTTTAGGATGAAATCCTCATTGCTCCTACTAATGTAAATATCTTCATGCGGTATTTTCAACCTACCAGTTTGCTTCCGGATCTATATTCGGTTTGTTTTCACAGGAATTTGTTGTACCTGCGCGGGAATGCTTATCGAAATCGTAAGCGGGCAGCCTGCAATTTCATTCAATAGTTTGTATCTATGTTTGTTTTATGGTGGCCGTTCACATTTTCAATACGGGATGAGCAGACTAATATGCAAGAATAACACAGGTTGTGATTATTAGATTTGATTGCCAGTATCGATATTAGGGATTGACTACTTATGGTGACTTAGCTGCCTAAACAGATTCACTCTTAATAAATGAATAAATCTGAAACGCAAGGTAATAATAACTCTTGGAAATAAGTAAAAATTTTAGATAAATCAAAGTATCTTTACAAGAGTGATTTATATATTGATTATGATAATGAATGAATATTTTCTAATGAGAATTTAATGCTTGAATACTATTTTATATTTACATATATGTAATGCTCATTTTAATATTTGAAAATTATATCTTAAGCACATATAACATAATTTATATTATGAATCCACTATATTATATCTCTTTAAACGATTAATATTAATGAAAGTTAACGAATTTTTCGTTAATAATTTTTACAACGAACACATTTGTGCCATAAATATCATTGTTGTAATAAATCTATATTATCTACATCATCACATCCAGATTACAAGATAATAAATATACAACGTACCATCCAGATTACAGTATAATAAATATTCCGTACATAAATTTTCGAAAACATAAAAAACTAAATAACGAATATAACGAATTACTTGTATATAAATAATAAATATGCTTTATATTTTTTTTTTCTTTCAAAGTTCGGATTCTAATTTTAATCAAATGTCTAAATAGATAATTATAATTACGGTAAATTCATTCAGGCGTGTTTAACCTCTTTTGTATAAAAATATGAGAGACACCATAATTTAATCAAATTAGTTTCCTCGAAATATGATATAAAAGTAAACGCTTATCATTGTCATTAAGAAACATACTCAATTGCAAAGTATTTGAATAAATAACTACATCCACTCTCATTAAGAAGATCATTATCGTACGTACAAATTGTATTGATTAATAATAATTATGAAAATATGATAATCTATATGATTTAAATGAAGAATGTCAACAACGTATTATTTTAATGTAATTTGAAAATGGATATTGGAACAACCTTATCTAATTTAATTTTTCGTTACTAATGCATGGTATTCTTATACAAAATATAGCATGACTTTTTCGATGTGATAACGAAATTATGAATATTTATTTAATTAAAAGATGTCTGAAGTATATAAAAATTTAATATTTTGTCGTAGAGTTGAATTAATTGGTTGTTAAAGGAGAAGGTGAATGGTGAGAAGGAAAGGTAAAATGACTCACATTTTCTAATACAATAAATTTTCCTTTTATAACACTCTATGATTTTATCCTTGTCTTTTCATTGTGATTCGTATTATTATAAAGTATTGTAAGCGAATACACACAGGCGTGCACATATTTATATAAATTCCTACCTACATTTGTAATGATGAATGACACTTAAAACGAGTGGATAAACATAAATTGTAATTGTGTAAGATTACGTAAGGTGATTTGTATGAATTGTACTTTGTAAATTCATCTGCCGAGAAGTAAAGAAGTCAAACAGCATTGAGATTCAAAAATCAATATTGGATATCGGTTCTTTCATTTCTATTGAATTTCTATTGGACAAATAGGTTGTATTACATAAGCATCACAAGATTTTTCTTATTGTCTTCGTAGACAATTTCGAAAAAGTTTTATTGAATCTTCAATTCGTAAGATAATTTTTTGAGATGCGTCCATGCAACTGAGAAGAACTTTCTTGCATATACTTTTATATCTATTATTACTTTTCCTAGTTTCTTCAGCCAAAAGGGAAGATGGGATAGAATTTTTTTCTTTAGACTAAGAAAGGAAGAACTATGGAGAAGTTCGCTCAAAGTCTAAAATCGTATCGTATATATATGTTTGATAAAATCGCTTCCTTTTCTATTTTCTAAAGGGTACTTCAATTTTGTTCAGGCAGATCTTGCACTCTTTTGATTGCGGAGATTAAGGTAAAAAAAAAATTTTTTAGGCGATCTATTGTTTAATATTGCAAAATCATTAATTTTAATTTAATTATTGATAATAATAATTTCATGAAGTCTGAGTTCAAAAGAAAAATTAATAATAACAGGATATTAGAATGAGATTTCATTTTTAAATAATATTGAAATCAAATTTTTTAATTTTTAATTATTTAAAAGGATACTACTACGGCATTATTATGTTATTATTAATAATTACAAATATATTAAATATTTAATATGCAAATGTATATTTATATTGAAAATTTGAATATTAAAGTTAATATGAATAACAAGTCATTCATTATAATAATGTCAATATTTATATTTATAAAGTTGTTAATTTTTTTTCATACGAAAGGTGTGTATGCAATTAATGATTATCTTATTTTATCTAACTTTTAATGTTATCTCAGTGCCATTTTCAGATTTAATTTAATCAACTATTCTATGCTTTTTACATTAAGAACAAATTTATAAATTTGCACTAACATTAAAATAACCGTTATAATATAATAAAAAGAAATCCTTTGAAAGAATATCAATAATATAAATATTGATCATTGTTATTTCTACTCGATGTCTAAAATATTAAAAATGAATAACTGCATAAAACATTTTATTAACTTTATAAGTCTTTTTAATATAAAGTAAAATAATTCAATGCAGCCTGCAAAGTCAACGTTTTTCAGAAAATGCTAACGCGTTGCTTTTTTGTTTTTATTGCATCTTAACTAGATAATGTGAGAAAAAGGGGCGTAGAGCTGACGAGCGAGAGAGAGAGAGAGAGATAAAGATAGATAGAGAGAGAGAGAGAGAGAGAGAGAGAGAGAGAGGGAGAGAGGGGGATATAGAGAAAGATAGAGAGAGAAAGAGGGGGATATAGAGAAAGATAGAGAGAGAAAGAGAAAGAGAGAGAGAGAGAGTGAGACAATGTACGCACGTGAACCGAAAAAAAAGTGAGAGAGCCAAAGAGAAATAAAGAGAGAGGGATACTGAAAATGTACGCTACTCGTCTTACTTAACGCTTTTATCGCATTCTCATCTCAGCTTAGCTTTGAGTTACGCAGAAAAGCAGCGCATATAAGCGAATTAATATAAAAGATCTACATTTGTCGATCGTATTATTTTACAAATGCTTTGCTACATAATTGATTCTAATTGAATTTAAATCTCAACCGAACACAGGAATTAATATAGACTTTATTATCGCAAGAATCGATAAATTTTAAAGCCATTTATGTTAATATATATTTATGTCGAAGAAACAAAATTCGAAACAGTGTATTATAAAAATAATATTTGCATTATATTATTATTTGTTTTAATTAGAAATTTAATCGTTTGTCTCCTATACATTATTATATAATTGAGATCAAGGCTTTATAAAATAATTATGAGTCGCATCTTTAATCTAACATCTATTTTCAACGATAAATTAAATTAGAATATTCTTGTTAATTGTCACAGTTTTCCAAATATATTATAAATGAACATGCCGAAGTATAATGTTAATCTCGTTACCTTTTAGTGCATATGTGCTGAAAGGAAAACTTAATGTACAATAGATGTACAATAGTTTTAGATCTAAAGAAAGTGTAATTATTGTCTGTTTTGGCGGCTATTTAGCCCCAATAGATGTGATCATTGTAATCACATTTTGGCTGATAAGTCGGCCTCGTCGTGAAATCATAGCTCTTTCTCTCAATTAGGAAAATTCGCGATAGTCGTGATGAGCTTAGGAAAATTGAGAGTGAACGCTGCTAAAGGCCCGCATGAAGATGTTGAAGTTTTTGGTCGGTCCAATTAACGCAGCATCTCCAAGGCAGAACCGGGATGAGGCAGTACTTTGCTACAAAAGCGTATACTGATAAACACGGATTCGCCAAGTTCTTAAAGATGCGTCTAACGCACTTTATTTCATTCTCATGTTCTTATTCCTCTTTATCCTCTTTCATCCCCGTGAAACCCGCTTAGTGTGAGTTTACGTAATTTATTTATCCATTACGATAGGATGTTGGGTTTTTCATGGATAATTTCTCTTTGAAAGTATCGTCTTACTTTATTTTTTGCATTTATATTTATCACAATTTATTTTCATGTTCGTGAATATTTATATTTTTCAACGAAGTTTTATAAAAGTTTTAAATTAATGGATAAACTATGTTAGTGAGTAAAAAAGGTACATTTATAATGCAATTTAGTTAAATTATAAATAATTTGTTTAACCTATAATTCTTATAAATAATTATTGCATATTATAAAGGAATTTATTCAATTTTTTATAACAATTATTTATTATTATTTTTATTATTTATTATTTAATATAATTTATCCAATTATTTGCCATGGAATATTATCAATAAAATTTATTATATATGTTATATAGTGATAAAGAATTTCTTCACAATATTACCCGTTTTAATAATACTTTAGCACTTTAAAATAAGATTTTTCTAGATAATAATAAAAGACTTATAGTGCAAGTTAAGAAGAATTTTAATTGCCTCCTATAAAATTAGTATGAAATAAAAATTTGTTTTATTATTACTTTGAGTTCGTTAAATTTTGCATTTCAATAAATTTAAATATTTCATTTTTTGCTAATTAATTTTCAATAATAGCATTACTTAATAGTAGATTATCCATTGTAATTGCTAGTCACTTTTGAATGATTTTGTTTAAAAAAGATTTCACAGTATTAATATTCTAATAATTTAGTATTTTTGTGAAATAATAGAGACGAGTTTTATCCATTAAATTTTTCTTAAAGTATTTGCATCTATATAAATTTAGACAAATTGTGATTAGACAAGTTTAACAAATGTTTGATTACTATATTATTAAAATATGAATATACATATATTAATTAGAAAACTCTTCCTCGTTAAATTTTATCTATAATAAGCATAAGGAAATCTATTTTTCAATGATTGAATTCAATTATATATATATTTATTTTTTTTTTTGCATAATAAACAGAGATTAAAAATTTGCAAATGTCAGAATTTTATAATTGGACTATTTTCTATTACGCTTAGCTATTTATATTTATTATATAATACGTATACAGACAAGAATTTTATTATTTAAAAGATAAAATACATAATTGTGTGTTTTGTATAAAGATTAAGGTACCAGCAATATTATAACTGAACAAAAATATGTCTAAAGTCATAAATATCTTCATTGAAAGAAGGCAGATGGAAATTATGTCGCGTCAAAACTGTAGAGCGAAATCACGAACAAATTTAAGAGACAATCGATCGTACAATAATATCAATTCCACACATATCAATTCGCGGCCGTTGAAAATAGTAGAAAATATTTGTTTCGTATTAAAATAATTTGAAAGAAAATTAATAAAAGAAGAATAAAAGAACGGCATCCATCGAAGCTCCGATTCCCACTCCTCTGCCAACCTCGTACCAGCAGATTCAACTTGAGAGGTCCAACTCGTGTCGAGCACCCGAGACTCTTGAAAACTCTTGGCTGCCCTCGGCTGGCTACCCGCCGTCTTCTTACATGGAAAACTAGACGTGGAGTAGGCGGTGTAAGGTGGGAAGGGTGAGGTTGGGAGAGCGCGACTTAATTGGCGGGTGTAAGCTCAGTTCGGGATCTGCTGCTCGCTACTCGTTAAGGATGTTGTGTAAACGACGTGTGCCATTCGTGACTTTCTCGGAGACGCGACTGTTCCGAGACTCGGACCTCGTCACTCCTGAGCCTCCTCGAAAAATGCCATTACGTGGAGTGAGGTGAGGAGAGGAGTGGCTCGGGTAGCTCGAGTGGAAAATTGCAAAAAGTCCGGGCGCCCTTTAGCATGTTTCTCCCTTTCTATGGATTATTCCGATTTTGCATGCATATTTTCAAAGGACTCGATCCTCCTTGTATAAGGTGAGAGATGATCGTTTTCCGATTTTCTCTGTATATATAAGTGCAAAATTGTAAACTCCGATTTTCCCTCTGAGCATAGTTGGTAATGGAATTTAAATGTTTTAATTTATGCCGATGAGACAGATATAACGTCAATTTTTGTTAAAAAGTACTGGATATTAAAAGCATTGATGGTCAAAGATTTGATATTGCTGAAAAAATGTTATTTTTAATAATAATTACTGTGTTAAGAAATTATTATTTATGAGAATTGCTGTTAGTGTGATATTTATCTTTGTACCATATTTTCAATGTTTAAGTATTAAAGATATAATAAAACGCAATATAGTTATTATTTTCATTATTTAATTTATAATTTATAATACTATAAAATATAAAAAAAATACTTTTTTTTTATATTTATAGTTTTAAAACAAATTTAGACATTAAAGATTTTACTTTGTTTAACGATGCTTAAATTAGCTTACTCATTCACATCTCAGTCTGAAATTCTTATTTATATTTAAATTTGAATGTTTACATATAAAGCCTTTAATGGAATTAATTAATTTATTTATAAAATTTTTTAAAATTTTATCTATATATATAGAATAACTACAAATACATTTTCTTATTATTGAAGCTTAAAGTATAAGAATGTTGAAAATAATTAGATATTATTTATTAATTAAATTGCTTTATTATCTTTTTGTAATTAGTTATTAAATTTCTTATAAAGATGTACTTTTTAAAATTTACATATGACATTTTGTAATCTCAATTTTTAAAACAAATTGATGTTAATATTTTTCACGCGGATTTTTATTTATGATGCTAAAAATGTTGAATTGAAAATGTTTTAACAACTATTTTTTAATATATTAAGAATGGTCATGAGCTATTATTTTAGAAGCAATAAATTTTAAAAAAGACTTCGTATTATACGGTGCCAATAAATTATAAATCTAATATGTTGTTCTGTGTCAGGAAGTATAGATAAAGTGCAATTACCCGCATATTGTTGACTTACATTATTGATTTACATTAATATTTTTACCATTTATTAATTAAGTATGGCATTAAGTATGTTTAAATTGCAAAAGTGAAAAAGGGCGCAAATTAAAACAACATGGTTTTCATTATTATGAAAAAGGGAAAATAATACACTCATACTTTAATAAACAATGTAGGTTTGAATAAATAAAAATCCAGCTTGGATTTTTCTATATTTGACTAGTTCGTAGTTTAATATTTTTTTAAATAATACAACATTTTGTATACTCAAAATTTGAATATTTATCAGTAAATATAAATAGCTTGAATTTACGTTTTTTTTTTATTGTTTCTTCAACTAGCGAATTGAGCTACCGTAGTGTATCTTTGATAATTCAGTTTGTGGTATTATTGTTATTGGCTTTTTTTTCAGGAATAACTAGATTTTGAACAATTTTTTATTTATTAAAAATGAAGGCAGTATGTGAATTTGTTGGATGATGTATTTCTTTAATCATCATGAGAAAAAAACAAATAAAAGATTCTTGGCATAAAAGAAATAAAGAAAGGTAAGAATTCAATTCAATTGGAAAGGGTCAGTTAGTACGTAGGATAATTAATTGGTAGAACACAAAAACAATGAAATGGAATGTGTTGAGATCGTTGGCAAGTTATTAGCCAACTTTGTACTAACATTCGCTTCATAATAGGAGGGGGCATCTATTTTGTATGTATGCGAGAGAAGGGCACGGTAATTGGCAGCGGTAATGAGTTTATTAAATATTTCACACTGGCGGAGTGGACGAGTCGAAAAGCAAAGTGCAATTGTAGATTTGTGTAATATATATGAAGGCAGGAATCATATACTCACGCTGGCAATCCCAATGCACTCTATTTACAATGGACCACTAGACGACTCCACTGCATCAAATCCCTTTAATTCTTCTTTGGCTAGTCGATAATAAATTTGTCAATGCCTTTTAGCATTATAGATCCCTGAATTGGATTAAAACATTCTTATAAAACATCACATTCACTGTTTCAATAACTTTCAAGTTGTACTTGTAATATGTTGCTCTTGAAGATCTTATAAGTTATTATATTATTAATTATATCTTGAGATATAAATAAAGGAGCTTCTAAAAATTTTTAATTTAAATGTATAGGCTCATTATAGTTAACTACATTCAGTATTATAAATTTTCTATAGTTAGAAAGAAAAGAAAATATTAAGATGACAACCCGTAAAAAATTAATCGTAAATTGATAAATTTAGCATATTATAAAAAAAAATTACGGGATTAAATCTTTTTTAATGTCATGATAAATTTCGACAAATTTTTATTCAAAATTTCGTATCTCAATACTATAGTTTCACATATTATAAAGTATTTTCAATATGAAAAATTTATCCAACTTAATTTAATATTTTCTTAATTATGTTTATCAATTCAAATTAATTGTTTTTTTTATTCGACAAATATAGGACAATATAAGCACATTCAATATTTTAACTAAATTAACAAATGTTTACTTATAATTATAAATGATACTAACACTATTAATATTACTTTCTTATTAAAAAATATAATATAATGTTAGTTTCAATCTTATTCAAACATTTTATTTAATAATTGAGCCTGATATTTAGAAAACCTAAAAATAAAGTGATAATATTTTATTAATATTATATTTATTATGTAGATAATGTTAGAATAATAATAGTAACACATTATTAATATGCGTAATAGATGAAAAGTTAATCAAGTGGTAAAAAATTTACGATATAAATTACGATAAAAATCTCGATAATGTATTAATAAAAGACTTTGATTATCTAAAACATCGATTCTTCTATCGTACTATTAGCATTTTAAGATTAAAATATAAAATAAATTGCTCACTTTTATTTATAAAATATAAATATTTTAAAATGTTGCTATATTAATTGTATATTTTATTTTACTAGTTATGAAACTATAAATTTTTTTTATTAAAAATAAACGTATATAAGCAGGGTATATTAGATATAATTACATTGTTTAATAATTTCAACTTTTATAAGAAACATCATAAATACAAGTTCTTATGAATTTTAAATTTTAATTATTAATTTAGCACAAATTATTTTAGAAACGGTTTTTGAATCAAATAATATATATATAAGTAAAAAATGAGTTTAAGAGCTTACTCGAATTTAAAATCAAGCTAAATAATTATTTTTACTTAATGTTTGTATATTATTACTATTATCCGTAAATAAAAATAAAAAATTTTTAAATACATCACTAAGATGAGTTAGCATATATAGATTAAAAAACCTACATTTTACTTGATTATTGATTTGAATAATTAAATTCGTTCTGTTGTACTTAAGAATATTTATACTGTTTTGATATATTACACAATATACTTCAATATTATATATACATACGTGTATTTATTATCTATATATATATATTACCTAACATATGCTCTAATTTAAAATATATTTAATAATACTCACAGGTAATTGTAAAATAATACATAATTATGTTAAAATATTACCTAATCATATGTACTATTTATAAGTCATTTTTTTATGTTTTGGTTGTACATTTGTAATCATTAATTTATCAAAAAGACATTCATGCTCTAGGTTTTAACTTTTTATATGTAAAAAATTACAAAAATTGTTTTCTTTTATCTTAAAAATTTGAATTTTAATAATAATTTTATTATTCAAATATATCCTGTATACAATACAAGTTAAACTATTTGTCGATGCGAGCAAATTATCGTATTTTCAGGGAAAACTCCGTGAAAAGAGAAATGAGCGTAATATTGATGACGTAATTATAATTCAATTTCTAGCCTTGGGTTCGAAAGTTTGTGAGATTAAAATAGTTTTACCACCGATATCAGAATTCGATCATATATACGAGTTTTGCGTAAACGCCCTTGTGCATGCCAGCGATATAATTCGCTTTTCTCAAATTTGACAAGTTTGAATTCACCAAAATATAAAAATCTAAGTGACTCCATCGATGTGCAACATTTTTCACTCAATTATTCAAAGGGATTCACGTGTATTACGTGTAAGGGATAACGTGTATTTGACATTTATGTTTTGGCTTAGGATGGATCTTGATTTTTGGAAAAATTGGTTTACCCTTTTTCAATTAAATGGAAACATTTTTATGCTCTTTTGTCTTACAATGCTTGTTAAATTTGAGTAAACTGTAATCGACCTAATAGTTTATATAAATGAATCACATTTCACAGTTTATTCTAGGCTAAGGGTATATATTTGTCGTTATATTTGATAATTATAAATTAAGTAAATTGGACAATATTTTTTCATAAATTACTGATTAAAAATAATATTTAAGGATAATTAGAATTTACTAATTTTTTAAATTACAGCACTATTCTATCGATTCAATTTATTGTCAAAATATATCATCAAAAAAAAAAAAAAAATCTATAAAATGTTAAAATTTTAGTTTTAATAATGTAAGGATAGCATTTTATTTTCATATAATGATTTATGATATGATTTATTAAAATTATGAAATAATGATTTCATTTCTAAACAATTACGAACAAGGACAACGTTATAACTTTTAAAACCTTTTAAATAAGACTAATAAAATGAAATAGGAAAAAATTTTAAATTTGAATAAATGACTTCAAAATTCTAAGTGGAATTGTCATTACAAAGGTAAATCTCTATTTGAGAAAAAATAATATTCCCCAAAGTGATTTCATCTGTCGTTCAGTCAGCCACCATTTTTCACGAGTAGACTTCTTTTCCTGTGCTCCTTTGCACATTCAGCATCTTTATATTACAAAGAAACTGCAAATGGCAGGTGCATCGATGAGAGAAATTTTACTTTATAACGTTGATGGATCATTAAATATTTAAAAAATTCTCAACATTAAATATTTATATTAACATCCTTAGGTAATCAAGACATCGGATTTCTCAGTTGCTTAATTATTGTGATACATTTGATGATTAATAATTAAAAAGTTTTATAAAACGTTGATTATATAATTAGTAAAATTAAATTATGAATAGATAAACGTATTTTTCTATTAGTCGAATAATACAATTGGAAATTCACGACAATCAAATGTCTAAATTTTCCATATATTTATAGTCATTTAATAAAATTGCAAAAGCATTTATCATTAATAAACCTAAAAATTAATAATCATAATTAAGTATTTAGAAATTTTTGGTATTTGAGCGTAATATTAAAAATCTATTATTAAGTTAATCACGTATTATCAGTGCAGTTTAAACTATATTTTAATTAATTTAATAATATATTGAAACAAAGAATTCACATGATCATTGTAAAAATAAATAGTTGAACTTTTCCTTGAACTATAAGTTTGTAAAACAATTATTGAAATTATTATTAGATCAAATAATTATGTTATAAAAATTTAAATTGACAGAATATATATCGAATATATGGAAATATAAAAATTGTTAAAATAATACTATTTTCATACCATAAGTATAAATATATGTATATATATATATATATATATATATTCATTATAGGTAGAATAAATGCTAAATACTAGAAAAAAATGCTTCAGAATATTCTAATATTTAATTTTATGAATGTATTTGAGAAATTTATAAGTAGTAAAGTATAAACAACAAGTACAATTTCGGATGAATAATAAGAGTTTACAGATATTACCGACAACCTGTTAAAAGTAGAATATTATTCACGCAATTTTTCATTACGAGTGTCAGTGATATTTAGAAAAGTCAAACATTTGTAAAAATTACATGTTGCTGGATAATAATTGAAGTGACTAGTTTGGACTTTTAAATCGAAACGATACGTTTTATTCGCAGGCAAGCAAGGCTAAGTTTGAAGATATATTTTTTATCGGTCCAGGACACATTTTTCCTTCTTTTTTTCCTTTTCTCAAGTTTATCTCCTCCTCTGTCTGCTCATCTTCTATCTTTTGTTTCTCCTTTACAAAGTATTTCTCTTGCGCTCGAATTGTTACGCTTGCCATGAAATGTGTACGACACGGGCATTTTTCAGGACAGAAATTGAGTTAGAATGAGAAACAATTTCAATAACTCCAAGACCTGCAGAGCATCTTCACTCGATTTTCTTTTATTGATGTACACGCAAGCCGTCTATCGAAAATAAAAAAAATATATATATATTTATAGCGCCCGATACACACGAATTTGTCTTTTAAAAAATTTTATTTCATCTTCATATGCGCATTCATCGTTTGCCGCAACTATTTCTTAGCTATTTTTATCATTGAGAGAGTAATATGATCTGTCTGTTAGATCGTCGAGCCACGAAAATAAAAAGTTTCTCAAGACTACCAAGTTTCATATCGGCAGATCCTTACATGGAATCATAAGTATTCGAACATTTCGGAGGAATTTGAATTGCAACGGCTTTTGCGTCATAAATTTCAATCGTTCCGTAAAATCCCGACTTTTCAAAAAAATATATAGTGAGGATAGTGTAGCTTCGTTTTTCTTCCAGATCTGTCTAATCTATGCAAAGTAAAATTTCGGTATGGACCTTATCAAATTACCAGGTGCGCCCGATGAAAGGTCCGAGTGAAAGAAATCGTGGGAAAAATGAGAAAAAGAGCAGGAGGAGAAAATGCGAATGGACGACTCGATGATCGAACTACGCGGGCGACGGGGTTTTGCCGGGGCACGAGGAGGGCACATTCTACATAAGAATGGAGCTCGTGCACGTCGTGGAGTCGTCGAGTTGAGACTGCAACTCAGACTTGGCCGGAGGCGGGCTCTGGTAATAAACAATCTACCTCTCCGCACCTGCCTTTTGTGTACCTCACAGTCCAGTGCCTGAAATAGAGGAGCGGCGTTCCGTGCCGCGAGTCTATGCGTGTGTGCGGGTCGGCAGGCTCGAAGGGTCGAGACGGAACCCCCCGCGGATTTTCGCCAGCGGAAAAACGAAGATCGAGCGAATGGAGTGAGGAGTCAGGGGGAAGAGACAGGGAGAATCAAATTCTGTGCAGAAGATAGCGGCGGAAGGTTTACCGCGGTTGTCTTGTTCATGGCCACCAAAAACGATAATTCAACGTTTTTTTTGCCTTCTCTTAGGGGGCGTCTATGGGCTGCTCGGCCCGTTCGTAGCATTTTGAAAAGCGTGAATACTTCATTGGCCACACTTTGAAGTTTTCGAGGCCATTAATACTATCCTTTAGCAGGTTGAGTTGGCGCGAGGGAAGTAAGTCTTTTCGATTGGATGATTAGATATTGTATTAAGGAAGTTATGTAAGGAGGTCTGAGCAGTTTAACAGTTAAATTTCATAATAGGCGACTCGGTGAAATTCATAATAAGTATAATAAATAATAAAACTGGTAATAATTATAATATTACCAGTAGTGGTAAGAGCATAAGAGGCTATAATAGCTTATTCATAAAACACGGAATTTTGTTAGAACGGATCGATTTGAAAATGTCCTCCATCAAATTGCTATTCATTATGTGGAATTATGTGTATTGCATTATTGTGAGAAAAAAGGAAGTTCCAATTAAAAACAAATAAGACTAATAATTTATCTTTTCGTTGGACATATTAAACGTTTGATTGGTTTCATTTATCGATAAATTAATAAACTCGTAAATAAATTATATTCAATTGCAATAGCACTTTGAACCACATATACAATGGAACGACCTCATGTATTATTTGGTGATCTAATAAAGAAAAAACAGCAGTTGCCTTTTTAGATTAACTGTATTCATAAAAATATTCTCGACATACCGAAAATCATATATTTATAAATATTTTAAATACCAATAAATCTAATTATAAAATCTTTAAATAAAAGAGTGTTAAATATGTGTATTATTGTTTCTCAAATATTTCTTTCTAATTCTCATTACAAAATGTTGAAGCTTTGACCATCTCAGTTAGCTATCCAATATAATACATTAGGGATTAATTCCTTTAATATAATACATAAATTATTAAAACATCCGGTGATACCTATATAAGGTGTATTATAATTATGCCTTTTCTAAAGATTATTATTATATTTATATTATAAAAGTATTTATATGTCTCTACAGTGTTCATGAAAGTATATCTTAATACCTCCATACGTCCCATTATTTCCTATAATTGTCCGTCATCATTTTTGTTATGAAATTTTTAATGTCATCAATAAATTGACTTCGATTCCTGATTCTATATAATATTCACAAACGTTTCGGTCTCTTTCACCGCTTTATATTGACACTTCTCGTCGCAGTTGAGCGTAAGATATTGCACATCGTTGGAAAAACTCTCTTATCAATTTAGGGAAATCTCCTTGGTTATGTGGTTGATCGTAATAGATGTCGGATAAAAGGAATAGAGAAACGAATAGAAGAAGAGACAAGCTGGTAGAAGAGGAAGGTACAGAGAGATTCGCGAAAAGCTCCGTGAATAGGTTGTTTTCCCAATGGTATGTGGGAACAAGATGAAGAATAGTTGTCATTTGTTCAGATTTCTGCGTCCTCTATATTGATAGGCGCTTACATTCAAAGATATTTCCCTTATGCGAGATTTTTTTGTACGATTGCTGAGACCTTTCTTTACCTTTTACTCGAGTATATAAACAAAAAAAAAAAAAAAAATTCAGGGATAAGTTTTCTATTTAGCGTATATTTTCAGTCTTAACACGTAATGGTTTGAAATTATGATCAAAGTCCTATATGAATAATGTTCGTATAAGAAGTTGTACTTTCAAAATTCAATATATACTATAAATATATGAAACGAAAAATATATTCAATATATAATTTAGCGTACTGATGTCAGGTATGACAAATTAAATAAAACTTTATTAATAGTGTCTAGGTATTTGAGAGAGTAATTGCTTGTAAAGTTCGATAAGACCTGATGATTGTCGATAATTATAATGACTTATAAGCTTAAAAATAACATGAAATAAAGTAAAATAAATGTTATTTTAGTTATATATCAAATTTTTCTAATAATATGATCTTTGAGCTAATATTTTTGATAATTCCATTTTCATAAATTCAAAACAGTAGTAAAAATCAATTAAGAGTCAAAATTAATTATTACATTATTTACTATATATAAAAAAAAACAAATTAAAGAAAACAAGAAAGAAAAAAAGAAAATTATGCAATATGTTTATGTAAAATCGGGTTCGCATCGTAATACATTAAATCCAAATAGTAAATTTATACTTTATTACTGCATCCATCAGTTTTTAACATAACGTGTTTTCATTTATGTATGCAACAATGTGTACAATGAGTCTCTTCATTTATGCAGATATGATATGAAATACTATTTCTAGTTACAGTACAGATCATATGATATATCAGATTATATGATATTAATTATTTTTCATAACATTGCTCAGCTTATTTGTTGTTTGGCATGGCAAACACTACTGTTTATAGGCGTACTTAATTATTCAAATAAGAATTGCATATTGTTATGCATATTGCATATGCAGGTATATGCATTAATTACGAATTATCGAATTATTATTCGAAATGCCAATATTGTGTTAGAATTGCATTTCTTTTCTGTACCTTTCTACAAAAAAAATAATCTTTTTTATCTTCAACAAACAGTACTTGCGCGGGGCAAATTTGATATCCTCACTGAGTAAGTTGTCATACTCGAAAAGATTGCTATAATAATATAATGTGGTATATATGGTATAATGTGCATGAGTATACTAGTAATTTAACTGAATTTTTATATTCTTAATTAATATTTATAAGCTTTTTCATAATTTGTTATTATTATTATTAATGTTTTATGTAGATGTATAAAATTCTCCAAATATCCGATTATATTCATTTATAATGAAGTAATTTTTTCAATCCGAGTTACTTTTCTGTCCTAGTTTTCTCTCCATATATTTTTATACTACGAAAAAAATAATTTCAGTATAAATTTATGCAATAAGATTTATTTACATATTCTTTATTTATATTAATATTAATAAAGCTGAGAGGAGGGGGAGAGTGAAAGTTACTTATATTTAGTTAAATTCATTTTGAATATAAAATATATTATACATTAAAATTAATAATGAATAATATGGGAGATTTTTAAATGTCTTATATTATTCATTCGCCGATAAATGAGTAAATAAAATCAAAGATTAGGTTTATGTATTTTATATAAAATTTTATGGTATTTCTTTATTAAAGGAAGATGAATTTTCATTCTATGGTTTCGCGAATGCGTTAATTTTCTTATTCTTATACAATGAGTAATCGATAAATTAAAAAATTTTAATACATTCCCTTCAGTGAATATGAAATATATTTCCAAAAAAATAAGCCTAAATATATTACCCTTAGCTTTCTGCATTTTAGCATTTCGTGTTTCGAAATCTCTATTATCCGTAATCGACTCATTTATCAACAAATTTGGAAGAAGGCCAATTCGCCGTATTAAGTTTATGTAGTAGAGAAACAAGTGAAGTTTGATCAAATACAAAGTTTCCTACCTTCACGTACCTGTGAAAGACAAAATATAAGAATGAAATACTTCGATTAAACAATGTTATTCTAAAGGAAAATATTCTAAATCAAATAACATGAGAAAATTTAATATCCATTTTATTCAATTATTAGTATTTAGAAGGAGTTTGAGATTATGGAACAATTATTATTAAAAACAAAATTATAAGGAATAATTCGTTGCTAAATTGATAAAAATGAATAGGTTATTAATTTTGCTTCGAATGCAAATGACAAGCATGAAATTACAGAGATAAAAGTAAGAAGTGTAGTCAATAACAAATTTAATGCGATGTAAATAGTAGAAGCCTTTGGATGCGAGGTCAAAGGAAATTTAGAAGTAGCGTAGCCAAGGAAAGAAACGGCAGTGCCTAAAATGATATTTTAATCAGAGACTTCGAATGGATTATAATTGTCCATCCGTTTTTAATGTATGTATTTTTAAAAATTTCTTTTTTATATTTATAAAATATATCTCGCAAAACATTTCATATCTACGAATCATTAATTTTTAACCAAATAATGTATTCTTATTATAGCTCACATACTTTCTATCCAAATACCTGTAAATCGTTGTATTATTACTTTTTACATTTGCACATTAATGTCTATAATACTTTTTTTATAATATTGTAGTTTATAATATAGTCTCTTCTATAAAATTTCTTTGCAAAATGCTTTTTAAGATTTCATTCAGCATTATAATTCATATTATCGAATGATCGTCATTTTAATATGTATATAACACGTTAAAAATTTGTCTCATCTTCTAATTTGGATGAAATTTATTCTAAAGATAAAAAACACCTCTTCGCTCTCTTTCATTTAACAATTTTAATGTCAGGAATCTCGATGCGCTTTATATTTCCATACCATATAAAATGCCTTTAAATTAATAATATTGTAATAATATTGTAACACGGCCAACAAACATAGTCTGCGTGCAGAAGTATAATTTATAATAATACTAAATGAAAAAGTGCATTCATCGAAATAAATATCCAGTTTTCTTATGCTGACATTTGATAAAAACCATTTCAAATTTATACGTTTTTCCCTTTCATTTCCCCGCGCGTCCGGGAAAAATCGAAGCTACTACGCTCGCCTGCACACCAGACGGACAAGCTTCTCGCAACTTTTCCTCTATTACGTAGCTTTTCACAGGCATTCGCACAGCATCACTACCCCACGCTCCACACATCATTTATCAGGATATCGAGTCGACTACTCCGCAACGATTTTGCGCGTCTTGGAGTGCAAGGTGATAGGTACGCACGCGTCCGTTAGTAATAAATCAATTACCTCGGCTATATGTGACGCGGGATGAGCGACGTTTTTCTTGCACTGAGTTGCATTTACCGCACTCACTAGGCTTTCGAGTTAAATAATTCGCGAATAGCTTAATTGTATTCGCTTGGCGAGCTTATGCTAAATTCTAAATGTTAAGCACCCTGAATTATAACTCACACTGGCCAAATGCTTTATTAAACCGAATTCAATGTCAATATTCAACAAATTTGCACGGGCATTTGTATTTATCTCTCTTTAAGTCGGGGAAATTTTTGTTATTTTATTGGCTCGAGCATTCCCTCGAATACGTTTCGTTCCAATGTTTCAAAAACGTTTCATATTTTGTATTAAGAATTTTTACCTACCCGAGATCTTTGCCTATTATTTGGAATAATTATTATCTATAAAAACAATTTATACTTCATTAGATCTGCTTCGTCGAGAGACGAAACGAAAAATTCTACCCCACAGCACGTAAACTTCAGAGCTTCATCAAATTAATTTCACAAGTAGAGTGGACAAATTCACGATATTACATTACAATCGGTATGATTTATATAATATTGTAACAATGTTCAAAATTTTAATCTAAATTAAAATCGATACTTATCCTATAAAATTTATTTACGCAGGAATTGAACAACATGCATTAACTGGCGTATGTGAATTTAATTAAATATTAAATCTCAGTAGTATGCCACATTCAACAACATATACGATATTATAGTTTTGCATTTTATTATTAAATGTCCGATGCAAGATAAATACCCATTACAGATTATTCAAGGAAGTTTCTAGTTTTCGTACAAATGGTAGATTCATTTTATTCAGTTACAATGTTCCGATTAGATCGGAAAGTATTATCTTAATTGAATCGTTAATCCACCTCAATACACTACTTCATCAAAGCTCATAAAATATTTTCGAAAATTATTATTCATTTAGCCTCGGGTATGTCGCTCGCGACCTTTATCTTTCGTTCGCTTATCCATGTGGGCACGTGGCTGGAATTTTATTTTGACAACACGCGACCCTATGCATATCAATGACTCGTTTGCACATTTCCTGAACCCTCCAATTACCGAGTATCAATTAATGTTTCGCGCCATCTAAATCTGCCCGCCTCCTCTCCACCCGCCCACCCCCTCCTCATCCGCCATTCCTCTTTTTGTTTCTCTCATTTTACAATGCACAGAATCGCGTTTGTTCTTTCAAGCTAGACAAGCGTTGATTTCTGGTTTTCAGCTTTGCCTCCGACAGGGCACAAAAATCATTATACAATAGTTTCGGTTCTCTTTTCAACTATCGTTAAAAAATATGCGATATTTGGTCACTAGGCTGCTTTTGTTATGTTTTATCGCTATTTATTTTTTGACGCTATTATATCCTGTATTGAATAATTTTGGAATTCTTTGCCTCTTCTTTAATACCCTTGAATGTGATTTAATTTTCTAGCATAACAACGTTGAAATATTTCGAGTTATTCTATTTTTATTTTTTTTTTTTTTTTTAATTTAATTCTGTTAATCTTATGGAAAATATTCATGTTTTATTATTTAAAATAATATTTAACTTCTAGATGAGATATATAGATATATTGTCAATATAAAATTTTTAGTAACATTTATCGTTTTAAATTTTTTATAATTAGAATTGAAAAGATCGTTAGATATATTGAAAAATTTGTCAAAAATGAAACTCGGTTGCTTTATAAAATCTACATGTTACATTTATGTTTATATAATTATATTTAATTTAGAGTAGAGAGTTGAGTCTGTATTTGTTTTTTGTTTTAAAGCCTCAAATATTTAAGCAAACATTTAGTTTCATATTTTATAATGGACTTGAAATTATAAATATATTTTATTTATCACAAACAATTAATATAAAAGAAGTATTATGCAGTAAAATTGTAGTGAAATAATCAAAACTCTTGTGGAAAGATAAACTTAAATTATAATGCTTATGCTTAGATTAAAAATGACCTGATAAATACTGATAAATATCGATCATTCGATAGATGATCAAAAGTACTTGTTTTCGAATTGGTACGGACACTATAAGTAATATAATTACACGTGTAAAAAGCACGTTAATCATACTACTAAATGTATCACATTTAAATGAACAAATTGAAAAGTTAAAAATACTTAAAATTTATTCATTAATTTAATTTAAAAGTGAGAATTAACTTATCCGTAAATTGAATTTACTTTGGCAGGATATTTTGCATACCTGTAAAGTTTTAGCATAATAGATTAAATTGATAAAATTGCTAACAAGCATTTTACTTCTAGAACGTCTCAGTCGATTCGATTGAGCCATTTATCGAGTCTGCAAAGGACATATCTTAATCATTTGCCCCCCGGCAGTTGTTTTCTCAACTCCAATTTTTCTTCACCCACGAGAGCCGAAGGCTCATTCATGTTCCCTTGTGCTTCCTCGAAGTTCCAAGAATAAGAACATAAGTGTCATTACATTCTAGAGCTAGCAGATTATTGCCAAATTCAGTTGTACTGTGCTTTGCTGAAAAGCACTTGAATACGAAATGTTTTTGAAGGATCAACACCTGGAGCTTTCAGACGAATTTTACATTATTTTAATGCATTGTGTTTTTGCAATTTCTTTTTTGTCGAATTTTGTAATGATACTTTTATTAAACATCAAATACAGTTACAGCAGATTTCTACAATATTTTGTATTTACTAAAAGAACATCTCTTCGACGACATATTGTGGCAATTTACATAAATTTTTTATATTATTTAGATAGAGAGATGGAATAAAAAATTTTATAATAATTGAATTTATTTATTGTACTTAACCTAAGTTTTGTAAATATAATATATTCTGTGTGTGCGAATAAGTTATGAAGCATTGACAGTTTATTTCTAATTGTAATAAAAGTAAAATTAATTTTTTACAAATTTTTTATAATATTCACAATAAATATATAATAGTGAAGTTAAGATTAATTTGTAATATTTTTCAAATTTTATAAATTACGAGTTTCATCTAAAGTTTGTATTTTATCGATCGCTGTTGATAAAAAAAAGTCACTAAATCTAATGCATCTGACAGGATTAAGAATTAACATTTTTATTAGATTTTTAAGAATATTAAATTAAAAGAGTCTCTGGTCACCCAGCCTATAAGTAATATGTTTATTCTGTTGACACGCGTTACAAATCCATACGAATCTGTATATTGGAATTCCGTTAAGACGCTAATATTGCTTATATGATAATACGTGTATAATGCAGCAGTCCAGTAACCATCTGCATGTAAATGTATGCACATGCGTAATGTACAAATTGATTTTCCAAATGGGCCGCATAGAAAATTTACGCCGAATGTATAGATCTATCTTCTATCTATCTATACATATATATATATATTAATGTTTGCGAATCTACGTGGTCAAAACGTTATTTTGAGAGCGGCGTGGAAATAATATATCGGAGAAATTTAATTATGGTAACGATTTTGGCTGGATTCTCATCTATTTAACGAGTGCCGAAGCCGAATAACACGGCAGTCGCACAAAATATTAAAATGATGGTGATTTTATATTCGTAGTTGGAGGAAGCCGTGGGAGAGAAAGAGACGTAACGTGGTCTTTCACTTAATGCAATTGGTTTTCTTTTCACATATATTAATGGCATTGCGTGGTTATTCATTAATTTTTGTACATCAGAGCAGTTGTCTTTTAACTCGAGTAATTGAGCGGAAGGTCCAAAAAGTCTCCTCGACAAGATTGGTAATATGAATTCCATCTTTCTGAATAAAACTCATGCACGAGCGCAAGCATACAAAGATGCATCCAATGAAACAGACGTGAATATACATAAATGTATGTGTAAATGCGCGTATACAAACGTATGTGCATTAGTGATTTTGTAACTTTACTTTGACATACAAATATAAAATTGCTTCTATCTGTCATAAAATTTCTAAAATTATTCACATCGATTGTACGCTTTAAAGCTATATTCCTTAAATGGCACTCAACAATTTTTGAATAATTTATATGTATATTATGCATAAATAGATCGATATTTAAATAGATATTAACAGATATTGGTATGTATTATTGAGCGTTTGATACGTTTTCCGCTGATTAGAAATTTTTTAAACAATATTTTTACCATTTAAGAAATAATGCAAAGTTCTATCATTGGCAACTATACAACTTTTCATAAAACATATTCAAGAAACAGTGGTGTCAAATTTTTTTTTATTTTTCTATCTTATAAGAAGGTGGTAGTAATATGATAGTATGCTGCTATAAAAAATGTTTCAATTTTGAACATTTTTTAATTATTTACTTATTAGAATACACGTCAAAATGTCTGATATTTTGAAATTTGGAATGTTTTATAAATAAAAAAATATAACAAAAGAATATTCAACATTCTAATTTATTGAGCGGTACTTAAGAAAAAAGGATAAAAATGCAAGAGATAAATGTTTAATTAAACAAGATTTTTTTATATAACCTTATCCATTATTGAAAATTGAAATTCAATTATTAAAATTAGTTTAATTAAGATGAAAATTCATTAATCAAAATTCAAATATTGAAGTTGTCGTATTTTTTTATAAATGCATATTATTACTAATTTTTGCTCAACACTAAATTTATTTGCAATCACTCGAATATTTCGTCAAATCAATTTACGCTAAATCGATACGGTAACCAATATATCATGGTTATACTATTATAAATAATTTTTCAAAGTACAAGCGCATAGAAAATATTAATAACATTAATGGAATATATAAAACGATTATGTCAAATCATACCATTATTTTATAAAATTATGAAAAACTTTGTAATATAAATGTAGTTGGTATTTATATGCAATAGCAAGATCTTTTAAAATCTCTAATTTTATATTAATATAATTAATATATTTTCAGATGGTATGTACATTTTCATAAATATGAATAGTTTTACGGTTATTCCGATATATTAACATAATAGTTATTTATTTGAATTCATTCTACAATAGAATTTTGTTTTATTTATATATTGGCCAAGGGTACGCCAGATGGATACGAAACGGAATAACTCGGCCAAACATGCATTCCTTTTTCGAAATAAAGCAGCTCGTAAAGAAATCCATATGTGCAAAAACTAATTAGCAATGAGCTCTAAAATCCTGGATCGTTACCTCAACTGTCTGTCACATTTTCTCGCGGAAATAAAAACATTATAGAGTTACAGCACGAAACGGGCTAAATTTTAATAAGTGCTGAAGTTGACCAATTGATAACCTGGCTGATACGCGAAGGCACTAAGCTAATTAAAATAATTAAATTTAAGCCCGCATGAGCTTGAATTTTCGGAGGCATTAAATTACCAACGGCTCAATTGATACGGTAGAGTTGCCATCTTTGCGCAATGAGCAACAACGGCAGTGCACCTAATAGCTGTGGCCGAACTTTTTCGGTAAATAAAACTTCCGAGGCTGTTTGAAGCTGGCCGCGAGGGTTACGTGAATCGTAAATTTAGATCTTTGCAATTTCTTTCGAGGCGCGAGTGCAGTATCCATCGACTGAAAACAGCGGTAGTACTAAAAAAACAAGCAATTAAACTTTTCCTTGTTTAGAGATTAAAAGGCTCTTTTATAGAATCGATTAATTAATGTTCGTGTAGTTGGGGCATCGTCGATGAGCTGCTTTTTACGTAAAATAGTCGGTATTCCGGCTTTATTGAGCGCGAAAGTTAATGCACCCGAGTGAAAATGTTATCGTTTATCTAAATATTTCTACTCATCTTTCCACTATTTTGCCGATCGTCCTTATTCACCGACGCGCGCCTCTCCTCACATTATAGACACTATACAATATTGATAATTGTTCATATATTTTTGCGCTGGCTGCTCCCCTCGTTTATGCCGCATTTGCACTGATCCGCGGATTTAAAAATCTCGTTTTCCGTTGAATTTAAGTTTAAGTTAAAACGGACGCTCAAAGTTAACCACCCACCACCATGCGCAATAAAATTATTTACAATTTTTCAATGTACAATAAACACGTTGTGCAATAACTATAGTTCACCCAACGATATGCCCCAATCGATATATCACAGAGCAAAATACATAACGAATGCACTGCCATACCTGAGAACTTTTTCAATTTTGCTTTCCCTTAAGTCGCGAAACGCGCGGCCTCGTATGCATCAAGTGGCGAGAGGACATCTGGCTGTAAAGTAGGCAGTGACTGTAACGAACTGCAGCTGCGTCGCTTCATTCGGGATCCGACAGCTGGCGCCATCCATTCACTACGAACTATGGAGCATTCGACGCTCTGTCGGACTCGACTGTCATATTTTTACTTTTACGTCTGCGTTATCTTTTTATCGGGATGGGAAAAATTTTGCGAATTCTTTGTGCAGAGAAGATCTTTGTGACTTCCAATGGGTATTCCATTTTTAAGGCTTGCACCGGTCCAATCGACACTTATCTACGGGAAAGTAATTTCTGTCGACGGGGCAGATGATACAGTTCTTTATCCGCTGAATCGTCTAATACATTATGATTGATTATATACAGGAAATAGTTAGAAATAAGGTGGAAAATGATTAGACCATGAATAGGATTTAGTACTGGGAAAACATGTATTTCGCACGACCATAAAAAATAATGTTACGAGTATATTTATTGGTGTAGCTTGTGTACGGTATTTTACTTTATGAAGTTATATGGAACGGTGAGTTAAGACAGATAAATGCAAAAGGTGAATGATAAAGTCGTTGGATATTCTTATTTTTATGTAGAAGATTTTTCTAGAATTATGGTAATATGATTAAACTATTAACGTAGATAAGTTTGAATAGCAATTATTGTATATGCACGAGTATATGGCAAGGAAAGCGTCTAAGATAGAAGATATGAGCAACTTTTCGAAACTTTGCAAACTTCAAAATATACAAATTTTAAATAATTATTTAATTTGATTTTCAAATTAATATAATTGTATTATAAAATCAGATAATCGACCTATTATTTGTTGATAATACAAATTAACTTTAGTTCCACCATGGTGCTTGAAATTTTCATTCTAAACTAACGGATAATTTTAGTTTGATTCTTGTCGAATATTCTTATAATTCAAAATTTCTAATTCAAATTCATTAGTCTAATTAAAGGGAAATTCTGTATTCAAGAAATTTTCGAATACTAAATTCACGTAACTCTTTGACAATCTAACGATAAAAGAAATTTTCCGTGGTCATATTGTATTATCGGATTAATGATTCGTCTGAACATCGGAAGTTCGGCAAATGATCTCATGCCAATAAAATACATTAAATGTATGTATATATACTTAAAGGCTCGGTTCAGAAAGAAACGTATGCGTATCAATTTTTTTGTCATAATTTTTTTTTATTCTTTAATGACAATACGTACGTTCAATTAAGAAACATTTTATCAAACAAAAATAAAAAAAAAAAAGTTGTATGTTCAAGTGTTAATGCGTTTGAACGCAGTGAAGCAACACATTTCAAATTTTCGAGATGTTATTAATTATTAACTATAGTTAGTAATTATAAATTATTTTTATCATAATTTCAATTAATAATCTGAGCAAATTACAAGATGCTGTTTTAATGAATATCAATATGACAATATTAAAGTAATTATGAAACTGTTTATTACGTTAAGAATATAGTGGCCTATCTTTCATTGATCACTGAGTAAATGAAATTATTATATAAACATTCATAATACATGTAATTCATAATTATTTGTAATTAAAAGTCCATATATCTGAAAGTACGAAATTAATTATTATATTCAATAAATACATATAATCGTAAACAAGTCGATTAATAAATTTTTATTCCATTAGTATTGTACGTAAATTTGTGGCTAAATATATTAACATTTATTTTCCATTGAATAAATAGCGAATGAAATATAAAATTTAAATTTCCCCCCAATAAAGTTTATGAAAAGAAAAATAAACATCTCCAAGATATCGATAAACTGAATGATAACATGTATAAAGTCCAATAGTCGCCATGACATATCATAAATAAACAGTATATGGTTTTATATGTAAAAATAAAATTATCGGTTATAGTCAAATACATGGAAGAAATTGCTTTTAATTTTTTTTTAATGCGACAATTGTCTAAAATTATTATGAATACAGTATACATTTTATATTTATTAAATTGTTTTAAATAGATGTAATTTGAACAGGATTAATAATAGTAGCTCATTCGCGTCATCTTTTGTTTACTCAAAAAATATCATACGATCAATAATATTAATTGATTAATCGTAAAAATGCCTTTAAATCAATGTATCCAACCCAACTTGTCTCTTTTAAGCCTCGTATTCATCAATTATTACCACATTTCCACTGCTTGCGCTATTTACGGGTGTTCGTTCACTACGCAATGCAATTGTGTGCGCCTAAATTGAAGGGAGCTATTTGGTTATTAGGAGTAATTTAAATTAATTTTACATTAGCATAACGAAAAGTAAAAGTGTAGAAGAATCAGGCTAGAATAATGCGCCTTTTTCATTGGTATCTCGGCAAGCGCATATCGACGCTTCGAATTTTCCGCATAACTGCGTAAACGTAAACATAGCAAGCAGCATCGCCTGAGCTTTCAAAGCCGTTGAAAAATGCCTGCCACGGACTTTGAGTCGAGACAGAACGAATTTCGAGTGTCGGTAGCAATGTCCTATCTATTTCATAATAATAATAAAACAAAACAAAACAAAACAAAAAGTCGGAGAATCTTGGACGCGAGTACGTTTTAA
This sequence comes from Ceratosolen solmsi marchali, assembly GCF_000503995.2. Taxonomy (NCBI): domain Eukaryota; kingdom Metazoa; phylum Arthropoda; class Insecta; order Hymenoptera; family Agaonidae; genus Ceratosolen; species Ceratosolen solmsi. The sequence goes on along the minus strand of NW_011948416.1, from coordinate 11,646,296 downwards.
TGCGATTTATTGTGGTTGCGTCTAGAGTGGCGAAAATTTTGCAGCAATAAATATCGATTATGCTGGCTTTTAACAGAGAATTCTGGAGAATCCTCGTTGATGTGACGAAGCAAAGAGAAACAGAGAATGAAGCAAAAGTACCAACGCTAAACTTGATCACGCTCATCGATTTATGACTAATAGTTGGATACCATTCGTATAGTGCATTACGACCTCGTAAGAATGATTGATGCTTAGATGCTGTCGCTGTTCAACTCCCGATAAATGTATATTTGGTCTATCCCGAATTTGCCTCTGCTACTTGTCATGTCAGAATCATATATCTCGGGATTTCGTTTAATTTTAAGAGAGATTTTCCGATTAAACTTGTATGTTTAGTATTATTTACATAGAACATGATATTACAATATTTCCATTGGATTTAATAATGAAATTTTTAACGAAATATGGTTGAAATATTAAATATTTAGGTTTATCAATTTAAGCATGAAAATATAGAATATTTTAAATTATAATCATTCAATGAATAAATTATTGCCGTTTAGAGATTTTCTTTTACTACTATTATTATAAATATTGGCAACAAAAATTTTACAATTAAACTAAGCAAATTAATATAAAGCTTATATAAAAATATTTTGTTATTGTTGTCAAAATATTTTTAATCTTCGCGCCTTATATTTTATCTCCTTTCTTAATATATTCTAAATCAATTAATCGATTTCTGAATAGAATTTCCAATTGAGCAGAAACATTAGCTCGTTGCTCAGAGAAATTTGATTAGTTTTCTCATATAATTTCATGAGAAATTACACTCTTCTATAATTCGCAACACTTACTTTCCTTTATGAAAAGATGTACATGTTCTACATTATTTATAAATACATGCATCTCTATTTGCGCTAAGTCTATTATAAGGACTAATTAATAAAATATTTAAATATTATATGCTTATTATTACGAAAAACTAGTCACGAATTAATAATGTAATGGAATAATCGCCCTTCTAACCTCACTAACATTATTCAGTGGCGCCTTTCACTTTCGCACACATTGTTAAAACATCATAAACTTGGTCTGGTTGTATGGTGGTAAGAGTCTTGGAGAATATGATGATGGGTTGTGTAACCGATTATTTAGATGTACCGGCGACAAGCCAATTTTTGGCACGTTTGCAAGGTAAATTATACTTAGGCGTTAGAGATGAAGTTATTAAATAATTCATTACTGTTTCAGAGTTTAATACTTAGAGTAAATAATAATTATAAAAAGGATTGGGCGGATTGGAAGACACGTGTTTCACTTGCTTAGGAATGGAATCGGGAATATTGCGTTTTCGTAATGGATTCTCGCGGTATAATTGATCTACCGATGACAACGTGTCTTTATTTCAGTACTCCTCGTCCCGTAATCACAGCACGAAATTGGACATCTGCGTAATGCCACATGTGCGACAGCAAGTAAAAGGCTGATTAAAAAAAATAATACTAGCGAATAAATTAGCGATATACCGAATTATAAAGCGTTATAAATATAATAGGGGAACTGTTAAGTGATGGGAGAAAAATAATTAATTCAGTTAATACGATTTTCATAGTTGTGAATGCGCCAGCCTCAATTTTGTTTCTTCTTTATCCTCACAGACCATCCTCAGTTTAATTACTTTGGTATGATTTCATTGCAGCATACTATATCGTCACATCTATTATCAATTGTATTTTATTTTATACTTATTTTTTTGTATATTTTCGTACTTTTTTTCATATATTTTATATAGTGCTCAAACTTTAAACATTAAAATATTGATATTTTCTTAAACTATATATTATTTCATAATGTTTTCTTGACAATATTCCTTTTATCAATATCACCCATTCATAATTAATTATAACAATTGCACAGTAGGATTAATGTGAAACTCATATTATACAGCCTTAAAGAATCTATTTTTAAGTATTTGTTGAATTATTATTTATATTATTTATTATGAATGATACTGTTGAACACTTTAATTCACAATATGTATGATGAATGAAAGAGATTAAAATTTGATGATTTTTATTTAATGTATACAAAAATAATGGTACGAAGAAGAACATATTGGAATGGCATAATTAATAATTCTTGTATGTCTATTAGATTCATACTTATTACGATATATATGTAATATATATAGAAATATTTGGAATATTTAATTGAACATTATTTAAACATGTAAAATGTTGCTATATAAATGAAGTTGTGCAAAAATAATATTTTTCATCAAAAGATTTGTGGGACGTATAGCACTTAGTAAAACGAAAAGAAAGCATAATTTTGAAAAATTGTGAAATAACATTCTTTTATTATCGTTGCAGCTAAAATTCTAGTTGTTATACAGGAATTCTACAAAGTATAATTATCAGAAAATTCTATATACATATAAGCATTGTATAAATATGAAATTAATAAAAATATGGTAAATACACTATGCTTTAATTTATTATGCTTATAGACATATTTATTTCGAATAAGAATTTTATAAAATTATTCGTTTTATGAAATTCCATGTTAAATATCATTAAATCACGCTTTAATAGAAATTCAATAATTTTATAATAATTTAATTTAGACTGTTCGTGTTTAACGGATGCTAACCAGAAGAAAATACAATTATTGTACAACGAACAGCAGACGCCACTTATCAAACACCCCTTTCAATAAATAAATACTAGCGTAACAAATATTAGCATTAGTTGATATATCTGAAGCGAATTATTGCCGTATTGTATTCCTAATTGCTGACAAAGAACGACGTACAGAGAATTTAATACGATATACAGGTAAATAGTGACGAGCTCGTCGCGCGTTTCTTTCCCGTTAAGCAGTTTCCGATGGAAGAGCTTGAATTAGCAAGATGTCGCGGTTCCATCATTCCGCGTCGATAATAATAGCGTGAACAGAGATGGATGCATATCTTTATAATTGTCAAAGATTCCAGAATATTTTAACCGACCGAGAATTTCTAAGAAGGCATGTCAGTAATATTGTTATGAGGAACGTATCAGTCGGACTAAAATCATTGTACACAGATTTAATTCCAAATTAATTTTATATTTTTACTGAGAATTATCGTTTTTATATGATTGAATGTATCTGTAAGTTTTTCCAATTTTTATCAATTTACCTTTAGCTAGTAACCGATAGTTCATCAAGTAATTAGAGGCAATAAGTAAGTACATGTATTTTCTTTTCAATAAATAATTATATCATTGTTAAACATCTATAAATAGAATTATTGATTTCAAAAATATTCTATATCCTGTTAATTTCGCCAGTTTCAAATGACAATAAGTATATGAATCATAAGTACATGGATTTTTATTTTATCATCAATGAATTTTACAATTAAAAAGTTATAGAAACTTTTAATTACATATATAAAAGAGTTAAAATTTGACTTTAGATTTTTTACAATCTTAATTAGCTTTATGAACTTTGCTTATTGAAATTTAATGCCTAAAGAAATACATTTAATATCAAGCAGTGAATAAGAAAATAATAAAGAAGAAATTATACAATGAATATTAGAATAAATAAGAACAAATAAGAAGAATATAGATTAGTCTTTATAACGAATACATGAATCTCCATTATACAGTACGCAATAGTTTGTTTTGAAAATAATGAAATAAATTAACGTTCTAATTCTAGAAAGGAGCTGAAATAGATCCTTTATAATATTTCAATGAGGAAGCTTTATTGAACGAAAACAAATGTAAGGCTAAAAATAATTGAGAGAATTAAATGTATTATTACTAGCGGGATATAATTAAATTTTAATGACATAAATCTGAATTTTATTAATAGAATACATAGTAATATATATAACATTTTTAATATATACAATTTTATAATAAGAAGAAAACACTAAGAGGCCTAAGTGATAAGTGCATGCAAAATAACAACGCGAGAATGAAAAAAATAATTAAAACTTTGGCAAAATTTGCTTACAAGACATCTTTGTCGCAACGAGGTATCGAGCTTACATTCCACTTCTCAAAGTAATTTTATGGGACTGAAACTAGTCGATGACTGTTAATATTACTACATATCTAATTATTATTGTTTGAATTAATCAATCTATTAAGAATTTAATAAAACATTAAAATTATAACGTCTTTATTACACGATTGCATGCAGAAATGTAAGAAAACTGTATAATTTATTGCATCGATACATCAACACTGATAAATTAAATATTATTTTCATACAACTGCCGCGATCCTTAGGGAATATAACATTATAGAATAATGAAAAATTACATTATTAAACCAACGTATGAGACTATTTTATAGATATAATAAAATCGAGCGATATATATATTTTAAACGGCATATTAGCTATGAAAATAATGAATTCCAAGATTTAAAAGATTAAATTTACCTAAACAGGAATATTATAATTATTCTCGAATTAATAATAAAGCTCTTCATTAAATGCAAAGTAATTAAATCTGAGAAATATTAAAAACGAAGTTTCGAATAATACGTACGGCCCAAATAAAAATAGCCATGCATATTATAATAGATATGGGCAATTAAAATTTTTATCCCAATGTCCAGGAGTGAAAAAATTCATTTGAGTATTATGCGAAATATAATTGGCTATTCATTGCTGCTCAGTGGCAAAATGAAAAGTAACTTAAATGCTCCAAATTCGCGAAATACTTTCTCAATGGCCTAACGCCGCTATACGCCCATCGACGTATTCCAGCTCCGATTGCTTTTTTCAACACAGTTTGCCTGCTTTTCTTTATTTACAGAGACTCATTTCGATCTATTGGAAGCGGCTGTTTCCTTGATTGACGATAAGAATCTGTACATCACCGATGGCTACGACGGCTTCCCATCTTTCGGCTTTCGCCTCGGCTCGGAGGTCAAGCAGCCGTACCGGATGTATCTGCCGGAGAAGCTCCCAGCCGAGTTTACGATTGTGGCGTCGTTCAAACCGCTGTCAGTGAGAACCAGTTACCTGTTCGCCGTACTCAATCCCTTCGAGACTGTCGTTCAGCTTGGCATTCGCATTTCCGTGAGTTGGCATTTACGCACTGTTATTTTCTCAGGATGTTTATGATTTCGATGGGACGAGCAGGCGATTTGTTAATATGAGAAACCGTATAATTGCGAAGTTGTTGAATGCAAGAAGAAGTCTATCAGGTGCAGAGACATGTTGGCGATATCATGACGATGTTTGGGATCATAATAACGCGACGTTTCATTCAACTAGTTATAATAATAATACTATATTCAATAATAATAATATATTCAATAATAATACTATATTACCGTATACTACATTCCAGTATTAATATGAGATTGTGGATTAATCAAATTTTAATCCATGCACCTTTATAAGTTGTCTTGTTATAAAAGTATCCGATATCATAATTCTATATTAACTACATATTAGATGTTTGATTATTCATGACACTATAATACGCTGGCCTATCTTTAAAAATATAACATTTTCAATATTGTATATTTCATTTTAATGTTGAGCGTAAAAGTATGATTCCCCGTTGAATAAGCTATGATGCGGAATTTATAGCCGAAAATATAAATGAATATTGAGATTTTAAGAATATTCTGAATGAAGTTATTATGCAAATTCTACTGCATATATCACTGTAATGCCCACAACATACAGACGGTAATTGCATTACGTTTCAACTAATAATTCACGCAATTTATCATTCAATAAGGTGTTGAATTAATTAATAGAGTAAATTTAATATTAAACAACTCAATACAGTCTGTTGTGGTGATTTTTTTTTCTAGAAAAATTTCATTCTATAGTTACTGCATTATAACTGGCCTAGCAAATATCATAAGAGTATAGGAATACATATTCAAAGAGGATGAATGGAAATATTTTTCTTTTTGTAATTAGAAATCGTACCGATAATACAGCTTAGGATTATATATCACTTCGATATTCATTATCGTATTTTAAATAACATTTCAAATGTACGGGGCAAAGTCACGAATTAAGCATTCATCAATCGCACAATTGTGATTTATAATTAATTCGAGGCTTGAAGTTGAAGTTCGTCGTCGCTTTTTATATTAATTTTAATATTAGAAAAAGCGAATATTTCAATTACTTCATTTGCGTTCACTAGCTACCCGTTTTTCTTTTGAAAGTTATAATTTCGGAATTTCATCATTTAAACAAATCGTATGTGATTAAAAATGAATTTTATTTTTCACCATATTTATTGCTTTATTATCGATTTCAATTATATACAATTATAAGCGTTTTCCACTTTAATTTCTAATTCCTTTCACCAATTAAAAAGTATAAATTTTAAATGAAAATAAAACATTCACGTATATTTATGCAAATTCTATTTTTATATAATTTCAGCGAATGTGTGTTCGATTAAACGACAGAACTATAAATATTTTTTAATTTTTTGGTAAATATTGTGAATAATACATGTCCGACAGAGATAATTTAATAATGAATGTTAAATTATTCAAGAGCGTATTTTCATAGAGGTAATATGAATTTTTGAAAAATTTGAAATTTGAATTAAATTGGGTAATATGAATTTTTGAAAGTTAGTAATAAAAAACAATAAGAATAATAATAATCGTACGTAACATAAAAATATACAATTTATAGGATGGACCATCATCGAATCAAAACATATCGCTTGTATATACCAACTCAGATATGCATTCCTTCTCCGACGAAGTGGCTAAATTCACAGTGCCGAAGCTCGCCAAGCGATGGTCAAAGATCGTCATACGCGTAACGACAACCGAAGTCATTCTCTACATGAATTGTAACGAATTGTCGCGGCAGCGCGTTACAAGAATCCCACCGGAGCTCGTCTTCGATACTGCGAGCACACTTTATATTGCGCAGGCTGGACCTCATATTCAAGAAAAGTATGACGTGAGTATTTATTAATGCCAATTTATCGATGTGTATACAAAAAAATCAGTTATTTACAACACAATAATTGGATATTTTCACCTGGGTTGTACGTTAAAATCTAACATCATATAACGAATACATTATTTATCAAAATGATAATTTAAATTCTTTATATTTTCTTATTTATAAAATACCGGATAATGTGAAATGTGAGCATTAAATATAGTGTGTAAAATATCCATATTACGAATACAGTTATGTTACAGACTGAAAAAGGCTCTAATGTAAGTTATCAAAGTATAACGCAGTTGGAATAATTGAAAACTGTATTCGATGTAAAGAAAACTGTTTTTTTTTCTTCTTCTTATCGATTGCTAAAATCAAGTCTCGTGAAAATACAAGAATGTAAGTAGTAAGTACGGGAAGAAGAATCCAGCCGGAGTAAAATCTTTATCGTCGGCGCATAATCGAATAAAATTAAATGTCATATCCATTGGTAAGTATTATTCTGCGAAAATCGAATGTTCGAGTTCTCAAATCGAATCGCGGACGAACAATAGTCTCGAGCTGAACAAGTTGAAGGCGACGCTTCTTCGACTCACTCGACCGAATAAAAACTGACCTCCATTCGCTTTTTCGGTTCACATTGCCTGGAGGGACAGTGTGAAGATGCTATTCTCGATCAAAGTTTACTTAAAATTGCAACATCTTTATCGACTTTGCCAACTATTCATCTGCACTCTGCCTTATACGTTGCTAATCTAATAAACTTTGTTATGAAAGTCAAATTCGTGGTTTGTCAACTACAAGCCCCAAAGTTTTTTTTAGTTTTGAAATATAATGTCTGCAATAAGAAATTTTAGTACAATTATAGCCCCAGTATATAAGTATAATCAATTTTGTTCATTTTTTCATATTCATTTGAAAAGAAATAACGAAATGATACATAAATAATTGATATTTCATTATCTCAATTATAATTATGAACATACTGCTTCGGCTCATTATATAATACAGGATGGATTTGTAACATATAGCGACACATATTCGTACTGTGTGGAATAATCGTCAAAAATCTTTTAAATATATCATCAATTATTAAGCAACTCTCCTATAAACTTTCTAATTATAATAGTAATAAATATAAAGATTAGAATAACCAAAAATTTTTTTTCCAATTTTCATAATTAATAAGATAACTCATTTCTTTGCATAATGTTTTTGTATAATTTTACAGCTAATTTATGGTATGTGTTTTTTTTACTAACAGTAGGCAGAATAATTCTATCATGGATCAAAAAATATATCCTCGTGGAGATAGAATGGTACATTAAATTCATACCAGCGAATAGACTTGATGTTATAAAAAGGACAATGGAAACGTATAAGATGAGCCCTCAGGCGATCTTATCGATGATTCGGAAAAAACTATAGTTGCTTTTTCATCTTGCGGACGTTGAAGAAAGTTCTGAGTTCGGTTTCTTTAAAAATAACAATGCTGTGGTAGCTATTAATGTTCGCAGAGCTGTTTTTTTACTCCAATACCGCTGTCTTTTATCTGTGACAGATTTTTTAGACGCTGTGTAGGACAATTCTGCTCCTTAAATATATGAAACTTTGTGATTTATAAGCCTCTGTGCTTATGAGTGACTAGCTAAATGATTTTGTACTCACTATTAATCGCAAATAATTTAATATTACACTAAACTAGAATTATATATATTCCATTTTTTATATCCACATGTATTTACGTACATGTGCCTATATACACGTGTGACATATAGCGAATGTTGGGTCAATATCGCAGTATGTGACGTTGAGTTTATAGATGCTTTTTTTATTTTTAGAATGCAACAAAAGGAAACCAAAACTTTTTCAACTGCTTCGTCTGACACATTTTTCAATGTTTATTATTGAGAGAATTTAAGAAATATGGATTTACAATAGTTATTTTAATTTTTATTGCGAAATAAAAATAGGAAAAATTAAATCTATTAAAGAAACAAATTTTATTCGTTGTTGATATACTAAGGAATTTATATTTATCTCAAGGACACATTAATATGAGTTGACACTTAATGAACATTTCATAAGCTTCATCGATATGTTTGTAGAGTTTTTAAAGTTCTTAAATGGTCATGAAGAAATCATTTTCAATAATTTATAAATATAAGATTCGTTATTATACTAATATATTCTCATACCAATACGTTTATTTATATTAGTATGTAGAGTTAATGTTGGAAGACAATTATAACGATAATATATGTCTTATCTTATTTATTTATAATGGCAACAAATTTTATTCTTTTTCATCTCAATATTTACATTACACGTTTAATTATTTTAAATTTGTATAGTATTTTTATTACAAAATTACAAAATAGAAATGAGACTATTAAATATTGTGATATTTAAACTACGAATGTCATGCTTTTGTCTTTAAAATTTTAACAAATTTCTCCTACTTTTACGCTTTCTTCTCCGATTTTATATTTTTTATATGCACATAAGGAAGATAGACATTATATTTACTTGAATACCTTCCTCGTACTTCTTTGCTTCTTTCCGTTCTCATGCTTTAGGTGAGCCTTGAAGCTTACACTTTTTTCACTCTTCTTAATATCAAATTTGTAATCGCATTTTTTAATAAAATTTTTTATACAAATTGTTGAGTTATCTTCGACATTAATAATAATAATAATTACAATTAAATATTACAATATACATAATTTTGTCATCTTGATACCTAGTTGACCGAATATATCGATATATATATAGTTATAAACATTGACAATGGATACAAATTTTATTTACAATTGCTCTTTTCTCTGGATCTTTCAAAGCAATTATTTAAAGAAAGTTATTTCATCGAAGAATAAATCGTATATGCATATGTAAACATCCGCATATGTAAAAATAACGTTTAATCTAGTTTGAAAATTAAAAATAGAATATGGTAAGCCATATTCTATTATATCTTTTGAAAATAGGATCCATAATTAATTAAAGAAATAATACATTTTTAACATAGTTTGGTACATAAGAAAAATTATTTAAGAGAAATATATTATAAAAATTATAAGTATAAAATTGAAAATAAAATATAAATTATTATTAAAAATATAGTAGTAAAAATTTCGGATTTCAGTTCAAGATCAGTCATATGCTAATAAAAACATCAAAGTACATCCAATTTGCATTTGTAAAAACTTCAATTAATAATACACCATAATTTATTCGTAGAATCTGTAATTATTATATGCATACATATATAATGAAAAAAAAATTTACAATTCATTTATCGTGAGTGGATATACTTTATATACTATAAATACATATATTGCAACCACACGAATAGATAAACTAGATATAATCAAAGATAAATGTGAAAGTTCGTTCTTGATCTGCATTTTATTGCACTCCTTTTGTCAGCAAGAAATTTGGAGGATTTAAAAGTATGTAAGAGGCATCAGTTCCAGAAAAATCATCGATAAGTAAAAGCATTATCTCAACTAAACAAACTTTTATCATATTTCACACTGTGGTGTTTTCTATTATACATGTATAGTCACACACATGCATTCATACATGCATGTACTGTATATATGATATATAGTTATATTTTATGTAAATCTAAATATATTTTAATTTTTATTTTGTAAGTATACATATGTAATATATATTTATGTAGAATGAGTATTAAAATTTATTATCTCAAATATATTATTTTCTACCTCATTATCATTTATACACTACTTGCCTTTAACATGCACAAATTATATTATTTATATACAGTCAGTCAGTTAGAGATTTATATATATGATATATACATATTATAAACAATTAAATTTTATCATTATAGTTAATATTCATATAAATTGAGTTCAATATTTCAAAAAAATTTAATGTGCCATTGTTAATGAATTTTTTTTCCATCAAGGTCATGCATATTCTTTTATATTTAATAATACAAATTTATGCGAGTGCTATTTCAAAATATAATGATATCAAAAAGAATTTACATATTAACGTTTCTCACAATCTCAAACGATTCTTCGTAAGGTAAGAATTTCATTCTGTTACCTTAATTTCCGACTTTCATATCGCTGTAAATTCGTTTCTACATCCTGGACAAGCGTTAATTATATACTGAATTTTGAATTTGCTTAAATATGCACCAATGCCTATTATAATCTTTAGTATAGTGTTAGTAAATGTTTTGTTTTTGAATCCAGCTTTGATTGAATACGTGCTTGCAGGAGTTTTGAATTAGATCCCATTATAACTGCATTAGAGTTGCACGTGTATCGCCAGATATTTAGTGGAACGTCTTGCTCATAAATTAGTACGTGGTTGTGCAATGTCCTTAACTATTATTTCATTTGAATTTTTATGATTATTCCAATTTGGCATTTAGTACATGAATGTATTTATAATTTTAAAGAAATAAAATCATTGTGATGCAATTTTAAGTTATTTTTAAGATTGTTCTGACATGAAAAAATATCGATAATTGTAAAACTTTTGCAATATATTTTATATTTTAGTATTTTATTAATACATATTAATTTTTAATTGTTCAATTTGCTAAATCGGAAAATTAATCTGATAGTTATTTTACATTATCGTTCATTCGATTGGTGAATTTCATTTAAATTCAAAATGAATTTTAAAATACACAGTACCATACTATCACAGATTAATACGATCTAATTAGCTAAATATTTTTCATTCCAAATTTTATAAATTTATATAAATATAGATCGTTTTGTTGTAATTTCATTTAAAAATCCTTAAAATGTTTATACTCTTTTGCACGTTATAAATAAATCACTCTTTCATTCATATTTCAATTTTTAATTATAATCCTTATTCAATTATTCAAAAAATATTACCTTCAATAAAGATTATGAATTCTTTATCGGATTTTAACCTTGCGAAATATTGCTAAATCGGTGCAAGTTCCGAGCGGTAAAAGTTTGAATTTGAAAAATAGCATTTACAATAGTCGAGGGGACCGGTCAACGTGATTTGTCGTTTTACTTACAACTACTTTTTCGGTTCTCTTTTTGGTAAAAACGTCATGTTTAAAAGAACTGTGTAGGTTTCTATCGGTAGTTTTTTTTCCCACTACTTTTCATTTCTTACACTTCTTGCATTACTATCGGATTGTACTTTCCTATAAAATCGATTGAAATTCTTACGTCCTACTGTAACCGGTTTCATATGATTAATACTTCTGAAAGTAATTACAGTTTTCATAGGAGTTTCAATATTTGTTTCATGTGTTAATCTTATGAACATACATTGTTCATATTTTATTTTAGATTACATGTAAATGAATAAACTTTGGTGAAAATTTTGTTTTAAAATTTTTATCATCACCAAAAACTTGAATGTAATTAGAATATTAAATATTTTTATTATTACAAAGTATTTCGGCATATAAATATATTAACGAAAACATTACTAATATTCATATTTATTTGTAAGAGCTTTAAGATGATTATTAATTCGTTGCCACTTCATACAAAATTTGTGTGTGTTAAGTTATTTAAAATTTATTCTCAATCATGCACTCTAATTTTCCCATGTGAGGAAAAATATATTTTTCCTCACATATATACTGGATACATTAAAATTAAACAAAAATTCATTTATAAATCGATTACATTATAAATATAAATTGAATAATCGATGTAATTTCCTTTTCAAAATTTACTAAAATTTACAGGGATTTCGCAGAAAATTTTTGTCGCTGTCAATGAGTATTATAAGAATTATTTTTAAATTTCCTACAAGCGAAAATGGAATATAAGCTTGGAAGTGCATCTACAAAAATAGAATGATTTTTGTGGCAATATATTTTGTTATATATCTCTCTCCTCGTTTAAAAATCGTGGTGTTTTGGGTTGCCGAGAGCAAAGTTGTTATGTCCTCTGGCATATTTTCCGAGATTTCTTTTGCGTAATCCCCAAGCGGTTTGCATTTTAACGAGTAATATCTGCTCGTATTTAATTTGACCTCGGCAAAAGTGAAACATGAACTTATTGGCGTTTCTTAGCAAAGCCTATTCAAATAAAAAAAAAACGATATAGCGAATAATTACTTTCTGGTGAATCAAAAGCATTTAAAGTAAATGGGGAACGATCTCATCACCCTTTATACTTGATCCTTGTTCGAAGAAATATCTATCTAATACATTTTTATTAAAGTAGCTCAATTGGCTATTAAATACTTCGAATGAAAATGTAACAACTTCAGTTGTAACTACAATTTTAATGGAATACTGTTATTTATATAATACGCTTTTGTATGTACGTAATTTCATTACCAATTTATCGTCAAACACGAATTTAAGCTGTTATAAAATAAAAATTAAGGCATATTGTGTGTATATATATGTATATATATATATATACATATATAATTAAATTAAATGCAGCTTTTCATTGCATTCAATTTAATTTAAAATTTCCCCGAATAGCATTTTAAAATTAGTACTAATGGACAGCAGAATGCAGATGATTTTCTGATCCATTGCTTCTTACAAATTTAATATATTTAATAACTCTTATAAATTATTCTTACAAATTGAAAGAATTTATTTACAAACATTTTAAAGTTTGAGTAACAGTCTTTTCAATATAAATACATATCAATATAATTTCTCACACTCCACTTATTTTTCATGAATATGCTATTATATGATAATTGCGCGATAAAGCTCAAAAAAAAAGAAGCTAACAATGATGTTAAGTTGAAACTAAGATAAAGATTTGATAGCGTCATCGATAGTAATTTCGAAATTCTATCTACAATAGTTCTTTGAAAAACTGAACTAACGCTGTGGAAGCTTAATTGGTGAGGCATGTTCGTCTATTGAAATCAATGCGCTGCCGATTCCGGACGAGAGAGGATATTTGGTCTTTTCAGATCTGCCAAATCAACTGTTTGAAATTTATTCGAAATCGATAATCAATTTAGAGCGCAGTGGAGTATGAGAAAAAAATAACACTGACTTAGCAAAAGAAGAGGAAGACAAAAACAATGGTCATACTTGAAATCCGTATAGGATTTTATAAAATGTCTTGTTCCAAGAAAATATACAGTCAAACGTTTATTATATCTCCAATAAATTATGCTGAACTTTGAAATATGTAAAAAAAAAATAAATAAATAGAATTATTAGCAATTATGCTAAATCGAATGAAACGGTCGTAAAATTGCTACTTTATCCTTTTGATAAATAGTCTTTCTCGCTTAATATTTATTTAAAGGGAAAATGAAGAGTTGAAAGACAAGCTCCTTAAAATATCAGTGTATGATCTTCATTACACAATGCTCTTCGTTAATTGAGTGAAAAAGAAAATTTCGTAATTTTTCTATTCATTTTATTCCTACCCTTCATGTCAATGTAATCGATTGAATATTTTTAAATTAAATTTTTTTAATTAATCTTGTCAAATTAGATTTTGAGATTTATAACATTAATCCAAGAACTGATGAAAAATTAGATCTTAATGTTTCATATTTAAAAATAAATTAATTGTTCTTATCGCTCATAATTTCTTGTGAGGGATAAAAAGATAATTATTTTATGGGCTTCCATCGTAGAATAAAAAGATAAAAACAAAAATAAAAACTGCATATAACTGTATAAATCTGTTATAACTGTGAAAATAAAAATCCGAGTGAATTACAATATTAAAAATGTGTCATATTTAAATATGAAATACAAATACAAAAGTACTAAAAACCATTAATATTTCAATAATTAAGTATCTGTGATATTCCATTTAAATAAATAAATACTTACATAGCAGCTGAGTAGTTAATCTTAATGACTTGTTTTCTCTAAATAATTTTAAAAAATACATATATCATGGTAGACATGATTTTAGCACATTTTTAAAAGTTCAATCGGAATGGATTCCAAAGAGGAACCGTTGGCGTTTCTTTAATCATTCAATTCCCTGTAAAATATCTTGTATTTAAATTTGAATAGATGAAATAAGTATATTGAAATGAAAACATAATTCGCAGAATAAGAAATGAGGACAAATAGTTTGCATAGATCCAGAGCATAAAGTTTATAGTGGAGCCGCGAGAAAAGTAAGAAACGAAAGAAAAACGTTGAGAGTCCAAGAAAATAATCCACGTCTGTCAGTATTTAAATTAGTTGTACACGAGAGAATGAGAAAAGCGAAACGAATTTTTGAATATTGGTTTCTAGCTGGCAAAATATTAAAAATTCGCTAATTTGAAGAGAAATTTTGTAAAGAGTGCACTAGAGATATTTTTACTTCCTAATATGTAATCACTAATTATATCTAATTACGAATAAAAACTATGTTCAGTATTATGCGAGCGAAATTTTTTTTTACCTTGGCAAGCATAAAGCAAAGGGTAAATAAGATGCATTCGCTTTATCTGTATGTGCGTAAGGAAAAAATAAAGTTCTCCTCCTAAAAGAGCGGAAAAGATTAAATCCATTGTTGTGAAAAGTTCTTAATGAATAATTAAACGTCTGTCAACTGAAGAGGGAGAAAGCAGGAGTGTCTGGGAAGGGTGCACGGCAAAGGTAAACTGTGAAAATGGTCGAACAAAAGCAAGACAGAAAATGACGTATAAATTATTGAATGGCTTTTTCTTTAAAAGAATACTTGACGAATAAATATAAAGGAATTATGTATTAAGCATTTTTTTAACTTTGAAAAAAAATAATTAAATTTTAAAATATGTCAAGGGTTTTATTTTCGTTAAATGATAATATCATTTTGGATGTCAAAAGTCTATGTAAATAAATTATGAACAAACGTGCAACTATTTCTCAACTTGAATTATGAATACTTTCTCCCTTTCTTCATTACATACTAATTAACCAAATTATTTATTTTATATTGCGACATGGAAAATTTAATTATTTAATTTAGAAAAACCTCACCTTTGAATTTTTCATAAAATATCATATTTTCCCAATGACTATTGCCAATGAATATTTATGAATAGTCACATTTTATTTAGAAATACTGTCTATATCTGTATTCTATAAGGGCAAAAAATTTTCCGATTACAATAATATTTGTACTTTAATTTCAATGGGTAAGTTCATCCAAAAATAGATGTAAGTAATTACTCATCTCTCTTGCCTTTGAAGAAAGTCACATTGATCCAGCACGCAAAAGTACGCAGTCAATTCAGAATTGCGAATTCTGAACATCCGAGATTAAATATTACAAAATTTACATATAAACAATCTTATAAAATACAAAAATATATAAGATTTCAGTATTTAATGCCAAGTACAACGGCAACAACTTGGTACTTAAAGTCGTAGTCTCGAAATTTCAAAACGCATGCCATTATATAAATTGCACACTAAATGCGCCGAGTTCCGTTTGTAGGATCCATTCGACTTCTCACACATCTTCGACAGCGGTTACATGCAATTCTGACTTATCGCAGACCCAGATAAGCTTTAAATTAAGTCTCGAGCACTCGTTTTATTACCAATTAACTTACATCTCATGTCTCAGATGTATTTTGTTTTCTTTAAACTGCAATACACAATGCGTAAATACGCGTATATTCGTGCACAACCTGGAAGATGCACGGATGCATAAATTAAAACGTGTGTGTATCATTCGCACGGTGCTTTCTGGTGAAAGCATAAGTGTATGATGCCTTTGGTTTTTCTTGTATCGGAAATCTTTGGGCGAATCCGTGCAGGAAATTATAAAGAGGGAAATTGACTATACTGGAGTTTTGACAGATGTACGAGTCGCTGGGATATGTATCAATGTAATAAATTACTTACTGATAAGTTTTATTATTTTATTATGTAAAGAGAAATATGTATCAATATTATACTTGATAATCATGTAATAATATTAAGTTTAAGAACTTTTGCGTTCCACAGCCAACCATTTAGTTATTGTCATATGTTAATGAGTCAAATACATTGTGTTGAATTACGTAAATACGTCTTATCCCTTGTCGCCTGAAATTTAAAACAACGTGATCTCCCAACGCATAGTAGTATTTTTGTTCAATATGCAAATTTAACTGTTTTAATCTATCAATAATACGCAAAAATAGCATAAAAAATTTCAAGTAAAATATAAAATAATAATTTATAAGCTATATATATATATATATATATTAACCGAATTAAAAACTGTAGCCTCCTACATGTTAAATTACGCAAAAGGAGCTGGCCGTATGCTTTCGTAAGGTCAAAGAACTTAATTCTTCTCTTAATTATATACATTAGATCTATACTATCATCATCTTTACAGTAAATAATATATCATTGTCTAACTTTTCTATCTAGGGAAGATGAATTGATTCAGTGATATTTCAAATAAAAGTAAAAGTGAATGATACAAGAGCCTTCAATAAGCAATTAATAGTGAATATTTATAAAATGTAAATCCAACAATTTTCACTTTGCATTGATAATTATAAATAAACTTATCGATTAGTTTAAAGTTTTACTTTCAAGTGGTCTTTAGCTTTATATATCATTATTAATTTATAATTTTTCAAAAAGGACATATTTTCGTTATATTATAATTTTCAATATGATTTTTATTATTATTTGAATATGAATTATAATTCAATTTAATTTCACTTGATAAATAAATATAGCAATAAATTTAATTTTATGTCTAAATTTTAAATCAATTTGCATATTCATCTTTTATTAATGCCTAATTACTTTCGTTTATAAGTACATGTATTTAATAGTTTTTAATTTAAAGTTTTTAATTAAATTTTTTTCATTTTATATTACAGAGTCGATAATTTTTAATATAAATTTGATGAAATATATATATATATATATAATGAAATAGAAACTCTTAAATTAGTTTAATAGAAAGAATTGAAAAAAATTATTTATAAATATAATTAAATGATAAATGAATTTTAATTATAAATGGTTTAGCATTATGTCAGATTATTTACATATAAAAATATAAATAAATACATATAAAGTCCTATTGACATAATTTTACAATCAAACCCTACCAAATTTATTATTAATTTTAATACTATTATACTTTATGTTAGCCCTGGAATATTATGAAGTTTTTCAACTATACAAGTGTCATTATAATAATATAATGAAGAAATATATTACACTAATTATATAATTTGTTTAACAACTTCATACATCCCATTATTTTTACGTTTTAAGTCATATAATAAGATGATAAAAATTCTTAATTATATAATTAATGACAAAGGTTTATTTTATATTCATTTATTTTAATTTCTTTTATTGAATGGTTCTTTAAAGTGATAAATATCGTATTGTTATTTTAAGAATGGTATTGTAAATAGTATTAGAAAAGTATTTAAGTAAACCTTGCAACATTGTGAAAAAAATGAAGTTGAATAGATATTCTGAAAAGTATAACGTTTCGTTATATAAATCACTAATTCACATTTACTTTAGAATAGGACTCTGTATTAATAATAATTCAACATTTTCATACGAGAGTCAAAATTATTAAAAAGGAGTAATTTTAATAATATCGTATCGGTAAACAAACTAGCCTATGTATATATTATAATATAAATATTTTTGAAAAATGAAAATCATATACAATGATATGATATAAATCATTTTTTTGGTCCTATATGGGATAAAATTCCTTTATTGTAGTAAAAAATTATATGAAATAAAAAGCAGCTTTTATGAATATTTTACATTTTATAGTAATCGTATAATTGTAGTTAGTTTTATCGGTAGTTCGAAAAACTTAATTTAATGGAAGTCTTCATTGTATTATGAAGAAGGCGACTGATATCTATAAGCTAAGTATAATGTATTTATAATTGGCAAAGAAAATTTTTCTTATAAATAATTTGTTGAATTAAATT
Source organism: Ceratosolen solmsi marchali (assembly GCF_000503995.2). NCBI lineage: Eukaryota > Metazoa > Arthropoda > Insecta > Hymenoptera > Agaonidae > Ceratosolen > Ceratosolen solmsi. Next base: position 11,627,474 of record NW_011948416.1, on the reverse strand, counting down.
AAGCGAATTATTTTGAATATTTTTTATATTTTTAATCAAACTCCATTTATAATATATATTTTGCAAATTAAGCTATCAATAGACAAATATCTCGAGAGTACGTGTTTTATACTTACTTTTTACGCTATAGCTTAACGTTTTAATTCATCATTATAAATTAATATGTTTTAATGATTATATTTGCAAACTTTCAAAAGAGAATGAAAATTGTGTAGTTTTTCTAAAGCCAATAGTATCATATTCAAGGCAAGGCTTTTTAAAATCATAATTTTTAAATAAGAAACGCTTGAAATCATATTCTATAATATTCTTGTTTGTTAAAAAATAATTACTTTTTACAATTTGTTTCTGTTTGAATTTAGTTAGATAAAGGGAGTTGAGCTGTTAATTCTACCTACAGTCTCTCTATTATTCGTGAAGCTTAAATCGTGCTTAATTGGAATGAATTTTCTATTTTATATAATTAGATTAACATTTTTTAATCAAATGTACTTAGGTGATGTGTATGATAAATAATTTATTATTCACATTGAAAGTATTGGCTATATTTAGATTATATTATCATATGCAAGTATAAACATTTATTAACATTGATTACATGCTTGATTTACTTATCAAACATTTGCCTGTTAACATAAATTTCATATTTCTTTTCAATTATTAAAATAATAATTAGTTTGATATTTTATATATTACATGCTAACAAATGATTTTTAAACAATTTATATTTTATTTCTTACATTTGTCAATATACTTTTAATACCAAACAAATTTTTTGGAAAATATTTATTTATTACGTGACTATAATTTTAATGCTTACATTTATAGAAAATCATGCTTTTATGAAGAATGACAGTTTGAGATAATAACACTTGCTCGATACTCTCCGAATTCCCATTCTCAAAATGAATAATTTAATCTGATAATGACGCTCTCAATTTAAAAGCTTTATTAATTTTTTGTTTTATAAAATAATTATTTTATTTGTTCGATATATCCAATACATTATGAAACTGTTTTAAATTTTCAGAATTCAAAATAGTAGGTTTAATCTTACTGAAAATTTGCATTAAAAAGCTAGAAAAAATTTTGAATTAAGTTTTGAATAATTTAAGTCTAAATATTGACGTAAAATGGAAATACGAATTTTCAATTCTATTTGTGACCTCATAATTATTACTGTATATTTATTCTAAAAGTATTTTCATTTACAGTAATATTTAATGTTTCCCTAAAGACAATAGTGCCACGAATAAAGAAACTTTAAATGAATTTTCATAATTAAACTATTGTTTTTTGAACGATAAAATAGTCCATCATTATTGGCAGGATAAGAGGGCGAAATAGAAATTATAGCGATATTATTGACGTTTAATAAAATGTTTATTAAACGTGAAAATACGAATATCGCATATGCCGGAAAACTGAATATCGCATAACAAATGCAATGGAGGAAATGGTCAACAATTATCGTGTCCAACTAAAATAGACCATTTAAAGCGCATCGAGACGAGTCGAATAGTTTTATGTCACGCGTCACGCGATTAATGAATTCACGTCGATTATTCGAGAGTCTTGTATCCCAAGCGATCACGTACAGTTTGTTTGCATCGTCGAATAATTGCGTTCAATTTGCAAGTACACTATGGCTATATGGAATTTTCGAGCGCTTTAAAATATTGCACGAATGGAAAGGCGCAAGCATGTCTCTTCGGTGACTAAATTAATTTTAAGTTCTACGCTATGTATGTGACACGTGTTAAACATGACATTGATGAGTTACATTGGTTGTAAGCATGTTTCTCTCTATGTTTGAAATAAATATATCTATTCAACAAAACTTATGCAATCTTATGAATATTATTGATAATAATATTACTTAAGAGTGTGATATAAGCAGAATTTTAAGAGATATTTTAAGCGAACATTATCAAGCAATTTTACATTCAAAGGAAATTCCAATATCTATTTTGATTTAATAAAGCGGGCTTATTAATAAAAGGTTTTTTTTACCAGCCTTTGAGACATTATAGGTAGACAAAAGGCTATCAGAATGCTAAAACAATCAAGATTCTATAAACATACAACATTCAAGATTGTAGATGCAGCTCTGTTGTTTAAGATTTTCAGAGAAAGTTGAGAAAAGCTTTACTTAAGAATCGTTATGAATATTACCGTTATGTAACTTTATACTAAAATCCATTTTACTTCTTTATTTCAAATTAACGTTGTAAAAGTATTAAATGTATGTATTTTAAAAGCATCGAAGAAATTCGAATCCCTATAATTTCAAGCCTTTTAATGTTATACATATAGAGCAGCATTCTGCAATAGTATTATACGTATTTAATGTATATACATACATAATTAAAGCAGCAAAAGCAATGAAAACATTTTATCATTCTCATGTACACCAGATTGCTGGAAGTTAAAGAAAAATTAGATGACAGATCTGGTGGAATAGCCCCACTCATTTACATCGCGTACCTACCATGAACCCCTAAAAAAAAAAAAAAAAAAAAAAAAAAACTAATGTTCACCCTCAAATACACGCGTGAATTCTTATGCGTAAACGCGCATGACCCCACCCCCACCCCCCAAAAAAAAAAAAAAAAAAAAAAAAAACTAATGTTCACCCTCAAATACACGCGTGAATTCTTATGCGTAAACGCGCATGAATGCAAAGGCGAAGAAACGTCGGACAGTTCATTTCAGTCAGGCACGTGCGCCGCTTTGTTTACCTCCTGTACATGCTTGTCCATAAAAGCAGCTAAGCGTCGCAATGTTACATCGCCCCGCCCCGAGGGTAATAACTGAGTCTGTGTTCAAGGCGTCCCGTTCGACGCTCGTGGATTTTTCGCCAAGCATAGCGCATATTCCTGCAAGTTTATTCAATAACTGTGGGCACGAATGTTTAATGCCTTGGATAAATCGAAGAAGGCCATGCACAACGGAGACGGAGTTTTATTATTGCGCTGCTCATACGAGGCTCCCCCAGAGGATAGAGCGTTTGATAGAGCGCAATTTTGAGGCTCTGGTCTCGTTATTCATTGAGCGAAGGTCTTATATGAAATTGATTAATATGATGCGTCGGCGCTGGGGATTTTGCATGCGACTCTTGCATAAATGTAGGTATTTTGTACATGAACCACATAGTCACGCTTATATATACGCTTATAGCTAGATATTGATGCTTTTCTTCATTCGCTCTACGTATACGAAATTCGCGCATGAATTAAAATCCTGTTTAATGCGTTATATCGCATTGTCAAGTCGTGTATATTAACATGAATGCGTAGATAATTCTCGCATTGTAAAATTCCACCGGTTTTCCCACATCTTTTTAATGTGTAGGTTCGGTTATACATACGACGATTATGAATGTACATTGATATATATTACTATTGAAATTTAATAGATAAACTTTAATTCTCTTTTTATGATTAACCGAAGATTAATTTTGATCTCGTTTTAATTAGTAGTTGCGAACAAAATTCCGTTCACATCGTCTCAATTGAATTACAACGCGTAAAAGTTATTGTTTTCCAATTTTTGAAAATACGCTTCGTAATAATTATAATAACTATGAATATTTTAAATGTATAAGTTTTTGCTTTATCAACTTATTCAGAAATTGAACAACTTTTTATTATAGCTCGTACATGAATAAATGGCTCTAATCACAAAACTGAAATTCATAATTCTATAGTCGTTTATTTTATAGTAATCTCCTTATCACCAGATATATACATTTCTATAAATTGTCGTGGAGTCTTCGAATTAAAAATAAAATATGTTACAGGCATTGTTACATACACTTAATCTTTATATAAATAGTTTATTATCGGATTAAAAATTATCATTTTAATAATGGCTGTTATAATTGTCAAAACGATAATGATGTTGCGAATGTAAAATTTTGAAACACTTAAAACGCGTAAATTGCACTGTATTCGAGAGAAATAAATGAAAAAAATTTTCATAAAATTTGATAGTGGGAAATATATCCGCGACAATAATCCAAAGCCGCGGAAATATTGGATGTAGGTTGGATAACTATGACTTCTAACAAAACCAGACATATGAAAGACGTAAAGATATTGCTGTGAATCCAGTAAAATTCAGAGAAATTATTATTACGGAACGGTGCAGTAATGAACTGAATCATTAAAGATAATATAAAGGTAATAGTTAATTAAGAAAGGGAGCCAGTTGATTAATAATAATACGCTTTAATTAGAATTGTTTGTTACACCAGTACGGATACGAAAATCTATTGATTCAAAAGCATCGTCCAAGCATTATTTATCGACGTCAGTACGGATACTTTCAATAATGTATCATTTAAAATATATTTACAATGTGTGTAATTTAAAATTTTAAAAAGAATAAATAAATACAAATCACTTAAACGGATAATAAACAACAATATTTTATTAAACAAGCTCATTTCCGGATTTTTTGTTTGTTTTTTGTTTTGTTTTATTTTTTTTATAATTAGAATTATGGTAATATTATACATATTATTGATATCTTTCATTAAAGCTGAAGCTCATAACATAATAGAGTAAACATTTAAATGAAATTTTAATAAAATATTATAATTTTTAAAAAGTATAAACGAGAATGTAAACTGTCGCTAAAAAGTTATTTCGTTGCCAGCTTAAGTCGGATAGTCTTATGCAGCTGAAAAGAATATGTTTCTACATAAAATTTTCTTAAACGAAGATTTTAAGCAGAAATTAATTTGAAACAAAGCGACGAATATTAAGTTTTAAAATTCCTCATATTCGTAAAAAGCAAAATTTTTAATATGAATCTGAAAATGTAGAGCAAATATGTGCTTGCTCGAGGACTGAAATTTTATATTAAAAATTATACAATAGAGTTCGAAAATTTTTTTTTTTTGTTCTTTTCCAAAAACATCCATTTATAAACATATATGTTATTAGCTTGTAATGCGCCTGAAATTATTTGAATTATTTATAGAAAAATAAGTAACGTTTTTGCAATCTTTTAGATCTTACATATTCCAAAAACACATATGGCCTACATATATCTTTGTCTTTCATAGCCATTTCTTAAATATTAATTTTTTTTTGGCGGTAAATCATTATTTCTCCTAAAATCGCATTCGCATACATATACTACTCATCGGATACTTAATCCGCTTCTTGACATTTAGATTGAATATAGATCCCAGTGTTTTCCGAATATACTTTATCAAATGGTTAGTAATGATTTCGCGCTAGCGTAAGATACATTTAAATGCCTGACGTTTTAATGACCTGATTTAATAGTTATTCAGCACCATTAATGAGAATTTAGTGTTCAAAAAATAAACATTATTGTGCAATAATTATATCATAAAAATAACGTATTTGTAACGAGTGGAATATAGCTGTTGCCATGACTGAAAAAAGTTTCGTTACATGCCTTGTGATTTTAATAATCTTTGTTTTGAAAATAAATATTTAAAATTCATTTTAGTGAAATATCCTAACATTTTAATTTTAATATGCATAATATGTCAAAGATATATCTTGTAAAATCTATAGTAACGATTTAATCTAAAATGAATTTATGAAATATTTCAATTTCGTACATAAATTTATTATAAGTATTTTCATAAAATACCAAAAATTATTATAATATTATCTTACTATGTCATTACCTTTTCAATGTTCGAAAATCCATGAAATATTTTTATAAATTATTTGAAAACATGATTATCGAAAATTGTAGCGTTATTCTTATGGTTATTGCATATTTTATACTAATATACGACTACATCTATTTCCATTTAAATGCATTAAAAATGCATCAAATTGATTTGTATTAAATATTTCAATATTAAAAATAAAAACAAAATAAAAAAATAATTCAATAAAGTTAGTAAGACGATTAGAAAAAATCATCATAGAATTATTACTTTTACAATGTTATTGTGTAGAAATGATTCTTTATTATTTTATTACTTAAATGAAGCATCTGTTGTGAACGGACGATCGATTGCAAAATTAGAAATGTATTTCATACGTCAGAAATATAAAATATATTTCCATTCGAAAACTTTTACATAACATTGAAATTTATTTACAATCTTTTACGTACCAATTAAAGCGATCGGTTTTCTTCAAACTCAATTTTATATATCCAACGAACAAGATAAATCGTATTTTAGAAGAGTATCGAGATATTCATATTATTTTTAAAAACATGTAACATTAATAAAACTAATTATCCGCTGAAATAGGATTTGTTATCTATTATTTCAAAACAAAAATGTTTTGCATCAATCGATTATTTCGTATTTTTCCAACGCTATTTTAAATTATGATTTGATTTACAGCCGTTAAAATGCGAATGCTCCGATATTTAATGAGATTTATAAAATGACAGCCATCTTAAATATTGAACGATACAACCACAGTTCCGTCTCTATAAAGCTGGTAATGTATGTAGCCACTGCAATGTTCAGCCCCGGCGTCTCTTAAAAATAGGAAGAAGTTGAGCTCGACGAAGAAAATTCTTGAAAATTTTTCGGCACGGAGATGACATAAATTTGGGTAAGATAGTAGCGCGTAGCAGTTTAAGATAAAAAAATGACTCGCCACTCCTCCATTCCCGCGTAATGCTTCCACACACGAGCACACGATAACGGACCCGCTCACCGACACCAAGGCACAAAGATGCCCAGACGCACCCACGCACGCACGCACGCGCACAGGTTTTCACCTGGTATGTCACTGGTGGCACACGTGTATCGCCTATAAGGAATGAGCCGATTTCTTTTCCCTCGAGCTCAAATACCCGAGATGCACGTACGCGCACAGTTGTGTGTACAAATGCATGTGACCGTTAGCGGCTAAACTCGTTGGCGACTTTTCATTCCTGGTTTACCGCGCGAACGAAGAGCCGATGGGTTTGGAAATGGCGTAGCACTGAACGGGCAATTTCTCTAATTCGAAATTGAGAAGTCGTGGCGATGGATAGGGATCGTCATATCTAATAAATCGTTAATCTGTCATTTTAAGCGCTTTAAATCGAGAAAGTTCACAGTCGATCAGGCAGGGACGTCAGCAATTCCGATCAATATTCATGATTATCGTGCGTTCATTGCTCTGATAAAATAATTATTGCGCTGATAGCACACGTTGATAACATAATGCATTGTGTAATGAGAAGTATGGTGCCGTGTTGGACGACGCATTCGATTTTCAGTATTGTATGTCAGGTTGCATTTTGTCAAATAAATTGTATAATTAAGCATCGATATTTCGTCAGTGCGTCCGTTAAAATAAATCTAAATAAAAATCCGTACGAAAGGAGAGAGAATTGTCGAAGATAACGGACTGTAAAAAAGGAATAGTCCGGGACAAGAAGAGGTGGAACGATATAGACGGAGAAAAAAATGGACATTACGAATAGAGGCAGTTGGTGGTAGTGGAAAAAGAGCTTACAAATCGATGTGGGGCTTTAATTTTCCAAAAAGCTGGATTTGCGTCCAAGAGACGCTCGCTCGATTTATCGCTCGAGAAGGGAAATGCAAAGCGAAAAACTACCTGTCGATAAAAACTATTGCCCTCTTTTCATTCTCTCTGTCTCTTCTACTCTTTTCCACTCTGCATATACATCTATCCATCTTGTATTGTCTATGTGCTTCTTATAAGTGTTATTTTTGGTAAATTTTTATTTATTTTTTGTTTTTCTATTTTTTTTATTGTTGTTGGTCTGTCACTATAATGGAAATGTTGTATGGAACGATATAGATTTCAATTTTTTAATTGATTTTCAACACCATTCATTGTAATTTTTACTGTAATTTTCATTGTAATATATTTTCAAAATTATATATAGTTTATATATTGGCATAAATCTTCTAAATATAGATTTGAACAACAAAATTTCGAGTGCTCGTGACATTCGTTCAGGTATGTGAAAAATTTAGATATATAGGTAATAAAGAGATAAACATTACATTCGACCAATATATGTACGGCATCCTTTACAACATGAATTTTGCTTTAGCGGTTCTTCATTTCAAAATAAACAGACGATTAGACGATAGCCCGTATTTACTTTTTCTTTTTTCTTACATTCTGTCTTTTAGTCTTCGTTGTACATTTGATAAAACTTGCACCTTTCACAGTTAGTACGCTTTTCAGTGAACTTAGGATACTTTACATATACGCGCGCGCGCGCGGGATTATGTCACAATGTTTCAGTTCATTTATATGTATGCTGCTTCACGTGAACCGTGCACTCGTATGTTTGAGTACTTTTGTAGTAATAATTTTGAACACGTTTTCACATACACGCATGATTGTCCTTTAGAATGTCTAATGTGCACGAGGCTATGCCTTCGTGAACTGCTCGTGTGTGCGCGCCAGTAGGCCTATACACTTAACATTGTGTCGGGTACATTTGTCGATGTGCTCATTCGTGTGCATTTATTTATGCGCCTATTTGGACTACTTTCAACTTACTCAGTGCATCGTCTCGATATAATGCACTTCGTAAAAGTCGGCAGCGGGTTCTTTATAGGCCGCAAAACCGAACCACCTTGCTGTACCGGAACTCCAGGTGCACTTAAACTATTGCTATTTCTTTCCTCTCGCCCTGTTTCACCTTCGATCGGCCAACTACTGGTGCAGATGCACGTGCATATACATATTTTATACGTGGATTTATTCAGGCAATTTAATTTAAATCATCAAATGTAATGATTGATGATCGAGTCCCACTACTTAGGCTATCAATACGAAAAGCGTTCGCTCTCCTTATTAGGTTACTTTATTTATTCATTTAGTCGTGCTAAATTAGTCCGAGTCATGCTAATAATAAGTCATGAGCTTTACAACAAAATTTTAAATAGGCGTAGTTAATAAAATTCAGTTTTCAGTCAGTGCCATTTTATCGCAATGTGCCCGTACAAACGTAAAAGAAGTTTTTCAACTTAACATTCTAATTTCTTTCGAACGTCAGTGGAAACTGCAATGGTAGATTCTTACCGAAATTCAAAAATGTATAATTCAACATTGCTTTTACACATAATTGAATAAAATATTTTTACGCGTAATTCAGGTACTTTGACGCGTGAAATTATGTAAGAGACATTCTAAACTTTTCGTTTATAAATCTAGTACAGTTTTTCCTTCTCTATTTTAAAAAAATATCCTTCTCAATTCACACTATTTTCAATTTAACTTATATTCAATAAAATTATATACATGTCAAGTAAGTATGTTTCACACACGTAAATTTACTAAAATGAAATTACAGATCTCATATAATAATAATAATAATAATAATAATAATAATAATAATAATAATAATATTAATGATATTATTAGAAACAAAAGTTTAACATAGAAATTTGTATTTTAATTATGTAAACAATTTGTAATGTAATTATGTAATCATATAATATTCAATATCATCGAAAGAATTTTTTATTTATAATATTTAATAAGCTCACAAAATTTAAGATAAATAATATAATTGTTTAATATTTGAAACAGCTTATCGAGAAAAATATATATATATATATATATATTCAATATTTTAATTTTCATATTAAGAATTAAATGAATGCATAAATTTTCTTTACAATCGGATTAGTTGAAGCCATTTTATTGTAGTGTAACTACTAAGACGAATTTTATTATCATATCATTATTATGAGAATACAAGTTATTTTATTGTAAATGTAAACTAGAATTGAAAAATATATTTACAAATATTTTACGTAAATAATTACTATTTTGCCATTTATTAAATATTGTTTAAATAATTATGTTTGAAATATGTTTAATACTTCACTTTCAAACTACTTTATTCGATTCTTTAATGTCATTTCTCTTGCATTACTTTTTTTAATTTTAGGATAAATTTCAAAACTTTAAGTTGTATTAAATGTCTTTGGAAATGAATTTTTCGATATGATTTACAATTAACTTGTATAAATTCAATGAACAATAATTATATTACAAAATACAATGTAGTATGTGAAGGGAAATAAAAAACTTAAAGCATCGTCAATATTTTGTTTTTTTTTCTGTATAATTATAAACAAAATATTTTTTAACTAAAAATAAACATTTCAACATTATTGTCATACATTAATGATCATATTATTATTTTGATCGAAAATTAATTATTAGTGTTTTTATATTGTAAAATTTCAAGATTCTAAACATAATATCCCATATGTTAATTAAAATTTTTGCAATATAGATAAAATATATATTACTATTCTTGAAAATTTTAATGCATATAAATTATTTTTAAAATGTTCTTGTGTAACTGCCTGATAAAGTTTGAGGATCACTCTGTTATAAAATGACGAATTATCTCCCTGAATTTAATATGGATTTATTTCTATTTTAACTTTAATAAGCTAGATTTATGTTACGATGAAACTTGACCGATAGAGATTTTAATACGTTATGTATAAAAAAAAAGTTTCAATCGGTACATTTACATTTTCCATAGTATCGTTCGCAATATTTGTATAATAAATAAATTTCAGTTCTTACGCATTTGTTTATTTTTACACTCAAACATATATATATATATATATATATATATATATATATATAAGTATATATATATAAACATTTAAGTAGTTGGATCATACTGTCTAATATACGAGATTTAAACATAAATAATGTAATCGAATTAAATTTTTATTGAAGGGATAGTTTATATATATATATATATATATATATATATAAGGAAGTTTATATATGAAACAGTGAATTGTAAAAGTTGCTCGTATTAACAGTATCGAGCTTAAAAATTGTTGCAACTACAATATTCTGTTTAATACAGAATATACTATTAAGAATTATATTCTTAAATTAAATGCTTATAAGGAATAAGCTTGCCATTTAACCAAAACGTTAAGTACTTTTGTACCTAAATGATGTATTCACGGTATCTCATTCAGCGTATCATAAATGGACACATAAATAGCATTCGCTCGTGCCCCTCGAATGAAATGCACACAGATGCTCTCAGCTAGATAAGTAATCTTTCGCAATGTTCGTAAGCTGAGTATTGGCAGTGCTTGGACATAATGTGATCGGTGAGCCAAAAGATCGGTCGATACCTTACTTGACACGCGTGTGCGTCCATATGCGTTCGTGCGCATTTACAATTTCGTAATGTTTAGAGAGGGGTTCCCGACGGTATCGTTAGAGGAAAAAATAAAGGGGCAGATCAGTCAGCTGAAATAGAAAGACTAAGGGAAGTTGAATAGGTAGATAACGGGTGCGACGATGAACGGGATAGTGAGAAGAGAGAGAGAGAGAGAGAGAGAGAGAGAGAGAGTGAGAGTGAGTGAGTGAGTGAGTGAGTGAGTGAGAGAGGGAGGGATAGAGCGAAAGCGGAAGGGCAGAGTGGTGTCGGGAGGGGCGGGAAGGGAAGATAGCCTGGAAAAAATAGGAATTCGTTTTGGGATTTTGCGCGCAAAATGCGATAGGCTATTCTCAAGTTATCTGATTTTCAAACTCACTACGAATAAATCCCTGCAATCAAAAGACGACAATCTAAACAGTTTCTAGTTTTCTTTGTTCTGTTGCTTGCCTTTCTAGCACACTTTTTACTTTCTATCCCTTTCTCCCATATGCATTCGCTATTCTTATAACTACAAAACAGGTGTAACATCTCTTTTTACGGTATTTATGATTTTACATTAGTATTTCTTTTTAATTGTATTGTCGCTTGGTTGGGTGCTTATTAAAGTTTGTTTTATTATTGTGTATTATGGTGGAACTGAAGAAGTGTGGAACAAAAAAAGTAGGATAGAAAAATTCATGCAGATTAAAGAGAAATTGAATAGAACGTTGCTTTTTTACTTTGGCATAATGAATGCAAATAAGAGAACTTATCTAGTAGGTGATAAAATGACTTATGAAAATTATTATATGCAAGTGATGTTTAATCTTAGACTAATTTACATAGTAATAACTGTTTTTACAATTTAATTTGAACGCTATGATAATTTTATATAATTACAGTATTATATCATCTGCTTTGTTATATGGTACAGCACTTTATGATGGTATACATTATTTCTATAGTTACACTTTGTTTAAAGAACTTTGTTGAAGTATGGATACTTGATATGTGATTAAAAAAAGAAAAAAATTTTTTTTAGACTAGTAGAAAATGTAATTTCTTAGAGAAAATCTTAATTCTAGGAGATTCGCATTAGTAGTATCTGTTTTTATACATAATTCATGAATATAATTCATAGTGTTTGAAGGGGCGTTGAAACAAATATCTGTGACGATAGTATGCATTATACGTTAATACTTTTATATTTTATGCAAACATAAATGTATTTTTACTTTGACGAAAGACTAGTAAACGGGTAAGTAAAAGTGATAAACTACTGTAATAAAAGAATTTTACAGAAAAATTATAAATGACCGAAAACTTCTGTCGCCTAGATAAAAGCTTTAGAATGTAGAATTGGTGTCATGTGCACCATTGCGCTAAGATGAAATTTAACAGTCGTAGAACGGACATGATACAACAATAAACAACTATCAAGGGAGTATCTTATTGTAATTGCTAGAAGGTTGGAGAGGAACGAGCGTTTGGAAACGAGGAGTTTGGAAGGGTGGATAAACAAATAAAGAAAATTGATAAACAAAATTCTTATCGGTGATTAAATAAAAGTAAGATAAAAATTATACGGTATTGCGAGTTGTCATCGGGCAATTGCATCGACTATATCGACTCATCGATACGTCAGAAATGGGAGAAAGGAACGAGAAGCGGCAGAACGAGTGGAGCGAGTGTAGCGGAAGGCCTGAAATTTTATCATTTCCGGCGATAAAGTTCTCTCAGTCTTCTCGAGTGCCTCCAGTATCTATATGTTAGAGGCAGATCGGATAGGCTGAACAAGCGCGGCAGAGAAACGGCGGCAGGCTGGTGGATACCCTGGTGTTGGGAGGTACGGGGACAATCCCGCGGGATATTCTACGGTTGGAGGAGACTCGCCGGTACACGAGCCATCATCGCTGGGAGTTCGCAGTCCGACCACGGCGCCATTAAGCGCTCAGACTCGATTATAAGGATGAGGAGCCGCGGAGGTGTTCGCGTAGCCCATTTCGCTCGCTTGCGCTCCTAACGAGGATGACAACCATTTTCACCACAAAAATGTACCCCACCCCCGGTCCTTATGCTGATTGTCATTCATACGCGCGCGTCAGAGTCTCAAAATCTTATCTAGTTTCTGAGCTGGCACGTTTTCCCAGGCAGCCAGGCTCCTATATATTTTCGCTAGCACTTGAACATTTTGCTCTGATGTTCATAATGATGAAATATACGGGTTGTGATGTCATCGGCTCTTGCTTAACCTTATAATATACATGTTATTTTGGTGGGATAAAGTGGGATTTTAATTTGTTTGTTTAGCTACGCATAGCGCGAATTCTGGATAAATATGCTTTATGTTGCTTTGAATGTATGCATGGCCATGTCTTTCACACAGACATTTTTTTACGATCCATATCAACAGTTTATTGATTGAATAGAGGATAAAGCATTGAGTTTAAGATGCGCGTGGATATGAAATTTATCAAGCTCGATGTATTAGAATCTCTTATTAAGGATTTAAATGGCGTCGGATTAAAAATGCAATTGTGTCTATTTAATAGTATATATCAGTCTGTTTTCTTTTATCTGCATGGCCTTTCTTTTATAAGAATATTCATTTACAAAATAGATATTCGTTTATTGATTTAATAAAGCTAGATTTACAGATAATGAAAGCTGTTTAACACAATGTCTAACGGGCTATTTTTACATTTTAATTTTTATAGAATTACATGCGTTTTTCGATGGTAGGTATTTTTTTTTTTACTTTATTTTACTTTAATATCAGATTAGATAGAGCTCTAATATGATAAAGATACATTTGTGAATTACTAAAATAGAATAAAAGGCAAAATCATATGTCGATGTGAGTTTTTATTGTTACATTCAACGTGACTTATTAAATTTCGGCAATACATGCGCAAAGAATTGATTTTCTACTTGCTCGATGTCTCGAATTTAATTTTGTTACTTTTTACTGGCTCTATGATTAAATTTATGCAGATTAATACAGATATAATAAGTGCTAGTGTTTTTTAATTAAATATATTTTCAATTTATATTACACTCTTAGCCAATAAAATGAATAATATATGAAAAAACTATTGCCATACTTGTAATGAGAATTTTTCGATATTATATTTTAATTTTACTTTATAAATGTTGTTATAATTCTTGCTGTTTAGTTTTATCGTGGATTGATTTCTATAATATGATATTGGGATATGCTTATGCTATATCAGTCGAAACAAAACTCTATGTATTTTCAGAATTTCCCCTTAAAATTATAGTGTAAAGAACATTATAATTGATTACTCGAGCTAAAAATTAATAAATACAATGTTTTTGGAAGAGAACTTATTGTCGAATAGACAGGAGGATTATTCAGCATTATGGTTGCAAGAACGTTTATTTCAAATTAAGAACGACGGCTTTTTAGAGGTGTTCTTTTTCTTCTTATTTTTTTTTTGCATGAAATACTTTGGAAAAGATCAACTAAAAAGTCTTATATATCTATCGTAGATCAAAGAGGTTTTCGATATTTTAATTCGTTTATTCGGTCGATTTTCCTTCAACGAAATCCTATTACGAAATTGATACGATCGATTTCCTCTTACTTTGCTGGCAACTATCCTTCTTCAATACACAATATTCATATCGTGGCATATTAGAAGGCAAAATCATTATTAAAATGCAGAAGCAAAAAAAATATTTCATTTTATAGAATGAAAAATAATGTACAGCGAACTAAGTACAATGATTTGTAACTCGGGAAAATATTAATTTATATAATGAATGAACAAATTTTTCATCAGAATTGGCAATAATGAAAATAACTTTTAAGATATATATGACATAGTCGCTGTAAATACTGAAATTATTGACTCGATATTTATGCTTTAAATAATACTTTATGAATTGTAGAATAAAGGACAAACATATTCTTTTTTTTTATCTCTTACTATACTAACCAAGTTAAACCTTTTAAAAAATTTTCGTAGTCTATCTTGTGCTCTAGTTTTTTGTTCATCAAATTAATCATATTTAGGTTGAAAATGTAAAAAGACATTTTTATTAAATTGCTGTTTGTAAAAAAGGAATTAGCTTATTGAATTGAAATTGTTCCGTGACGCTGTGATTTGTGAGTTTATAATGAAAAATTAACAATCCACTATTATACATTGCCAAGGTTAAAGCTTCCGAATATATAAGAATTAATTAGAATTATAGTCCGTTGCTTTATTTAACGTTGATATAGTTGTTTTACCCAAAAATAAAAATGATCAACGCATGAAAACTACGATCAAATGTGCATTCGACTTATATAAGAAAAATATATAGAAGTTAAGGAATCTTTCAATGACTATCATACATAAAAGACACATTAAATTATGATTTATCATTATTCGATGCATTTAGTTTTTCATCTCAATTAGTTACGACTTTACAACCACTTGCTAATCATCCAACACCGATTAATTTCCTAATACAATTCCCCTCAGAGTCTACAATTTCAGCATTACCGCGGTCATTTCCTGTGGTCGTACGAGCGCTCATCACTGACCGACATCCGCGATATTCTCGACGTGCAATTTCGTCTCGTGTCCTTTATTCCAACAAACGTACGTACTCACATACATAAGCGTTCGCAATTTACAGAGTAGTAGAGGGTGCGAGGGGAGAATGAGAGAAAGGAGGCCAGTATAATCCCTCGGAGGTGTAAATTCTCGCGCAGGACTGAGGAAGCGGAGACATCGTGGCTGTAACTTACAACGCTGACGTGACGACGATCGAATGTGGTGCGCGCGCGCACGTGTGAACTCAGACATTATCGAGTACTTGCGCGAAACTTAAGCTCCGAGGACCCGTTTTAGAGCCTCATATTGGCAGGTAAGGCGCTTGATTGCGCTTACAACGCCGTAGTTGGTACTTTTGTTTGTCTTTCATTCGTATACTTCGATCGTTCTTCCCTACTTGTAACTTCTTACATAAGGGTCGATTAACTATTATATTTATTGTAGTGCTTGTCTAATACTATAATCTATATAAACTTTATAATAGTTTCTTTTTTTTTTAATATAAGAAGAATAGAAATATCCTTTAGATATGATGATTTTAATTGGCGCTTAAACTTATTAAAAATTATTACATAAATCATATCTCATATCATTTACAATGATGGAAATGCATGAGATTGTTTAGTAAATTCAATTATAATAGATTTTATAATGGCATTTAGAGTATGGAATGAAATGAGCTAATTAGTGCCAACTTTGCATATACTTTAAATATTTATCAAATTAATTGATGTCAATTAAAAAAATTCTGATTCTCACTATGTCTTTTATTCCTTGAATGTCAATCACGCTATTTAACACATAAATCTATAAATTTATTTTTTATTATTAAATAACTAGAAATTTTCAAATATTCCACACATAAAAAAAAATGCAAACAATAATTAAAAAAAAACGACTTTATA
Organism: Ceratosolen solmsi marchali; assembly: GCF_000503995.2. Lineage (NCBI taxonomy): Eukaryota > Metazoa > Arthropoda > Insecta > Hymenoptera > Agaonidae > Ceratosolen > Ceratosolen solmsi. The sequence continues at coordinate 11,610,877 of NW_011948416.1, read as the reverse complement.
GCAAGTATTACCAGTCCGTTTAAAAGTTATTAGAGTTATAATTGATAAAAAAGTGCAGTTACATAGATTCAATAAATATTACAATTAAATTCTTAAGCTATCTATTAGGAAAATATAATAATCATTTACACAGTTTAATAGATAAGTGGAATAATCTTACGAAATAGTCGCTTAGCGAACAGGTAATATTCTCGAATATTGTATCTTTTTATTCTTATTTGTAATTCTAGATTCGTAGATCCAGGAATAGAAAATAATTATGATAATAAATTAGAAAATAAATAGAAAATTAGTCAATTTGAAAAGTAAATAAATTTTATCAATTGTATTATGAAAATTAAATTAAATTAAATTTTAGTTATTGATACTTTTTTTTATATACGTTTTTAAGTGAGATTATTTTATGTTAATAACGCAATGTAAAATTTAATTTATTTCTTTATATACAGTATATACTCGGTAAACAAATGCTATTTATGCTTCAATTAAAAACTTGAAAGATGATATTAATTTTCACTATGTACTAATCTATATCTATAGCAGTTTAGAAAATATTGTTGGTACGATGTTCACGATTGAAGTGAATATTTAACAAACATTTTCGTGAAACGATATAATAAATTAATAAATGGAGTATTATTTATCGTACAATTATTTAATTCTGAAGATATTATGTATCTGATAATTAGTTATATATAGGAAATGATATTATTAATGAATTTATTTAAGTATTTTATTCCGTTTATTTACGTTTATTAAAGTGGAAGTAATGAATTTATATGTTGATATAGTAATAAGCTCCCTTAAAGTGTGATTTGGTCCTTATCAATTTTAACGCTAACTCTTAATTTTTATTCGGCTGATGCTATTAATTAAGATGCAAAATCATGCTCAGCTATAATTGAAGATTAATTTAGGCAAGAGACTTACGTAATCCGAGTTATCCAATTACATCGCTTGTTCGCACGGTATACAAGTGCCTTTAAGCATTGTTGTAGTATGTGAAAACTAACATGCGAATTCGATTTGGCAGGAGCACAAAGCTTTAAACCATCTTAAATACTTCATGAACTTCCTACAGACGGGATATACGTTTTGACTCCTTCATATTTTTGATTCTTCATTAAACACAAAGCCCATTATAATTTTGCCTATTAATAAGTTCTTTATTGCAAATAAATATTTTTGAAACGAACTATTAATATGGTTTTGCTTTATTAAACCGAATTCAGTAGTAAAAATAATTGTGAAATTGAGGAATATAATATGAATTTCACATTCGAGGATCGAAAATAAACGTACTATATATTTCTTTTTATTTCATTAGAATATTTTATCATCTTATGTAATTAAAATTATTTTGACAATTTTTATTATTCCGAAGTTCTTGTAATAATCATATTTGCAAGGAAGCTGATTGATAAAACATCTTTTGCAACGTTTTATCATAATGCGATGATAATATCAATAACATTATTAGCCATGTGCATTAAAGATATTTCGGAAAAATTCCAATTCTAATATCAGGTATTCGTGGTTGAAATGTATGCTTAAATAGTTTTCAGGACGCTTGGTTTACTTTTGCGGTACCTAGTAGCCATACTGACAAGCGATGAAAAATTTAGGTTGTGGCAGCATGCATACAGTTGCTCTTAAAATTTATCTTCCGACAGCATTCTTGAAATTAAAAGTGTAAAAAGACGCGATAAATTCCAGAAGCTATTAGATATAATAAACTATAATTCCTTAATTAATTGTAATTTTATTGAAGTTGTTCATCGGTGTTATATTTTCAACTTTTGTACTTTAAATTAATTATAGAATATATTCAGTATTGGCGTATATACATAAGGTACGGTAGATGGAGATATTTTATATTAACTATGGTAGAATATTTACCAGTAAAACTATGTTTCTAGAAAAAATCTGTAAGCGAATTAAGTCTTTCATTTTATTTGTGAAAAAAAATGTTTTATGTATTTTAATATAGAGATTGTTTAATTTACTTATATAGATTTAATTAAAAAAGGAAATTAGTTTAATGATTTTATTTCAAAATTTTGTCTATCTCTTTGGTATTAATATTTAAAATAAATTATTTAATAGAAAAATTTGTGAATACATTACAATTAGTAATTTACTTGATATAATTATAACAATAGTACAACTTTTATAATAGTTTAAATATTACTCTAATTATTTACAAAAAATATTGCAAGAACATATTTAATTAGTTCAGTTTCAATAACCTAACATTTTTATAATTTTGTAATTAAAATAGTTGGACCATGCTTAATATAAATGAAATTAGAGTCAAATTAAAAAAGAGGTTAAAATAAAAAATCTACTGCTAATGTACTTTCTTGTGTACGTTTTATAAAAGAACTCGGATCTTAATTATAAAGCTATGAGTAATATAAGTAAGATTCATTAAAATATTAATTATAAATAGAGTAGGTAAATAAAGGGCCTCTATTCCTTAGTAAATAAATAAAAACAAAAGACACTGTCGTTCGAGGCACATAAAATATAAGGTAGTGAACTAATGAAAATTTTTTTCCTTCGAGGGAATCTACCAGAAAGTACAACTGAGTTGTACTGCCAAGTTACAAAAAAATAAGCCTAGAAGCGTCTTAACTAATGTTGGACCAATGTTGGATACACATGTATATATATATATATATATATAAGAAGGTCGCGGTGAGAAAAGAAAGGGGCGACGCGTGCTGAACTCTTGATTATTCTTGAACGTGGAATCGTAAATTCACAAAGGTGTGACGCGAACAATATGCCGAGGAAATCGTTATTGGAAAAAGTGAACTATGTGCCATCAGTGGAAATATATTGTTGTTATACCTTTTCTTCATCATGTTGTTGTATAAAACTTTTCCATGTGAATGCAATTAAATTTGTTATGTCTTGTCAAATATACGAGATGAGAGCAAAATTACGTATTAATGATAAAGCTCAAGGGATCAATTTTGTTATATTCGTTTGTCGATGACTACAAACATCATTCATTTGCAATTAACATTTTATATAATGAATATAGAAAATATTTAATATTTCATATAATAATTGAAGAGATCTTGAAGAATCGATTGTCAAATTTACTATACGAATACTAAGACAAAGCGTGAAATCAATGAAGAATATATTTTCATTTTATAATACGATTGTTATCTGTTTTGTTTTGCCAGCTGTTAATAGATTAATACAATAAAAAAAATAGAGCGTTAACAAGAAAATAAAATAGATATAGAAATAAAAGAAAAATCTTTTAATTTGTCTGCTTTATGAAACTTATAATTAAATTTTTTCAACTAATTTTTATACATTTTTATGATTGAATTTGACACTATGAATTTGAAAACAAATTTCGTTATTTAAATGAAAACTAATACCTCCCTTTAAAACAATAATAACGAATTTGTTTTTTGCAGTTAAAAAAAAATAAATGTGATGTGAAAAAAAATAATGTTGAAAGTGAATGTTATATTAAAAGCATTATATAAATTAAAAATATAATTTGACAAACGGATAATTTTGATTAAAATTTTCATACAATTTATTATACATATACTTATAATTTAGATCTTCACATACTATGAATGAAGAATATTTACTGCAGTTTTCATTGTATTTTCCGAGAGTATAAGAATATAAGAAAAATCATTTATTAAAATATTTTTCTCATAATTATAATTTTGTGTCTAATTATAATTATTAACAAAAAACTGAAGTTTTCCTTCAAAATAATTTGATAAATTTAGATTTACTAAATCTCTAATCGAGTAATTTTTATAAATTTATTAAAAATTGTAATAACCTTATTTTATCAAAAATAATCCCTTTATACATATTGTACAAAAAAAATAAATTATTTTACTTTGTTTTAATAAATGTTGAAGTTCCTATTACAATGCTAACCTGCAAAGTTATATAAATTTTTAGTGATTTTTATTTAATGTCTCTCAATGGTCCTGAAAAAGTACTCACAACTGCATAGAAATTAGTTTTTATAAAAATTTATGCTTTGTTTACAACACAAATATATTATTTAATCTTCAGTAAAGTAAAATAAATTATGACCTATATTTATGTCCGACATAATACGGATATTTCTACTTGAAGCAATTTGTCATTAGCTTGCCAATATTATAAATTTTGATTATAATATAAATATTTAAAATATAAAATATTTAAAAATTACAAATATAAGAATATTTTAAGAAATTCATTTTACATACACGAGAATATGACATGTTTATTTACACGCATATCAAATAATAGGTAAGATAGATTAATGTAAGATATTGTATATAAAGAAATTAAGTTATATCGATTTTATTATTTCCTGATCTATGTAATATTAATAATGTTATAAATCCATATTTTAATAAATAATATAATAATATATAAATAAATTTTATAGAACGCTATTTAATTTTTGTTGAAGATTTATTAATGGATTATTTTTGACTTATATTATTATCTAAAAAAGGAAAAATTGATAATAATTAATAAATAAATGTTATTTACATATATAATTTCTTCATTTTAGTAATATTTGTATTCTGAATTTTAATTTTTATAATGTTTTTAAACATTATATATATATACATATAATTTTATATAAATATTTTTTGTTAAATGACGAGTAATCTAAACAATCTATTGACATTTATTAACTGAAAAATAAGTCAGAATAAGATGATGAGTAAACAAAATTTTAATCGCATCCATTGAGTAATTTAACGAATTAGTTATGATCTATATTATTATAATATTTATTATTATGTTAGAGTTCGCTACTTTAGTAATTTCAAACGTAAATATAGAGAATAAATAAAAATAAAAATATTATTATTGATACCCAATAGTATTTGCAATTATGCTAATTCGATAATACCTAATTAGAAATTAAATATTTTAGGCAATTACATTCTAATACGTGACTATTAAAATTTAAATAAATTTAAATATTTCAAACAAGAGATAAGGTTAATGTAGATTTATATATTAAATATTTTTCATTAATTTAAACGAAGTTATGAATGTACTCAAAATGAAAAATACAAACAAAGTATATAGTTTAAATAATTAATCAATGCAATAACCTCAATTAAAAACGCATTGTAATTTTATAACTTACGTATATTTACTTAAAGAATAGTGTTAATCTTATAGAATAATTATTGAAATAAATATATTGTAAATAAATTTTGTACGAAGTATTTTGAAATATTTGGATTATAGAAAATATGACATCTCAAGCTATATTGTACGAGCAATGAAATATTTATTGTCCGATAACAGATGTTTTTCCTTTAAAATTTTCAGTTGAAATCGTTAAATTAATTTATAATTAAGCTCCTTTCCTAATTTCTTAATGATAATAAAATATATTATAGGTAATTTTTGTCACAATATAAAATATATTTATACTCGAATATAGAATGATTAAAAAATCAAATGTAATTGTTAATTTTATGTGTAACAATTATTTTATTTCTCTTTTAACATAAATAATCTACTATTTTCACAAATAACTTTATTGTCTATTTTAAAATTACATTTTTTTCAATATCTAATCGAAAAGTGCTTCAGTTTTTTTTTAACGATGTAGACGATGAAATCAGTCCATTTATGAATGGTACTTAAAACGTCAAGGGTTTTATGAGTTCCAATTACATCCTACACATTTTTATTTTTGTTGAGCTCACATTATTATCATTATAAAATTAGCTTTTTAAATTCATAAAGCCTTACGTAATTTATATTTCTAAACCGAAAGTTGAAAATTTTTGGGCTTGCATTAAACTGTATTATATTATGGTATTGAATAGTAAAATTTATCGAAATTAAATATTACTTATCTGCTATTATAATATTCCTGATATTATCGACTATTTAAGTTTCTCGTAAACGAGAATTGTACAAACAATAATTATTAAGCTCCTTAGTGAAATTAATATTATAGATTTAGAATAATAGATTCTAGAATCAATGTTCGAAATCTTATTTTTTTCACGAATATTATTCAGTAAATGTTTATTTGTAGACCATTGAATTATATGATTTGATAATACTATTATTACATTGCAATAAATCCCAGAAACTATACAAATTTAAGTAGCATTGTTAATGTTCTTTTATAATTGTGTAATAACTGTAAATGATAATAACATAATTTTAATATAAGCAAATAAGATTAAATGTAACAATTAATTTAATTTATTTATTGTTTAATTCATTATGTTTCAATCGCGCAATTGTTCTTCTTCTATATTTAGCACAAAAACTACTTACTCCAATATGGCAATCCTGGTTTAGTTACATTTAGTACCTTCGTAGATTGTTATTTTCTCTTACGGATACATGAATGCGTTTACTCCCTCTTATTCTGTTTCTCGTTTATTCTCTCCGGCTATTTTGTAAAGGGTTTCCAAGAACAAGGTTACTTGTTTTACTTTACCTTTTTTTCTATTTATTTTATTTGTTTATGGTGGAATAGGAATATCAGTCTATATATACCACCTTAGAATAAAAACTTTGTCTCTCATTCTCCTGATTTGTTGCAGTTATTCTGATTCATATATATATATATATATATATATATATATATATATATATATATAGATTTCTCTCTCGCACATTTTCTCTTTCTCTCTGTCTATTTAGTTTTATTTTGAAAAAGGATTTGATAGAGAAAAATATAAAGTGTAAAACAGGAAAACGAACGTAGAGTCTGTTCATCCAGGGAATCGAACTTTGCGCGAAACAAAGTATCGATGCCTTTTCAAATGCATGAGTGAAAAAGCTGATGGTATGGTCAGGCTTATTATTGCTACAGTAAAAATTATTACTCTTATCAATTATTAGAGTTAGTGAATCAGCTACTTACTACAGAATTTATAACAAGGTTATTAGCGGATTTTTGAAATTACGGTTTAAGGTGTTCCCTTTATCTTTGAGAAAAATACCGAGAAAATATATAACAAATATATGGTATTTATTCCAAGAAAATTTTTTTAACAAATATTTCATTTCAATAATGTCTACTAAATTATTTCTGTTATTTTTGATGGTATTATATTAATATAATATATCTTATAAAATATGAATAGATCGAACTTTCATTATGGTTCTGAATAACAACGAAATGATTTAAATAATAACTTAAGAAAATTATAAATGGAATAGGATTACAAATAAAAATAATAATCTGTAAATATTTTTTCATACACACTACTTTTTAAGTAGAAATATTTAAAATTCTATTATAAAATATTATAATGCAGTTAAAATAATCTGATAATTTAAATCTAAGACTTTAAATAAAAGAACGCAATATATTAATGATAATATTATTATAAAAATCATTTATTAGGATTAAATAAATTTTTGTTAAAATATGAATTTTATAATATAATATTTTAATATCATTCTATTGTATTTATTGAATATTATTAATATGTAAATTATAATAATGGTTATTATTAATTTATATCGTAGAATATATAAAAAACTATTAAATTCTACGTGGTCGTGATAAGAAAAGGTTAGATAATATTATTAGTAATATGTATAATTTTTCAATAATCATTTGTCTTAAATTATTTTATTAATAATATTTGAGTGAATAAAATCTGAATATTATTTCATATAATATTAATAATACATTTTACTAATATATTTATTATATAAAGATAATTAAAAGTCAGTGACTAATCAATTTTTTTACTTAAGGATGAAATCTCTATGTTTTGAAATATTATTCTGATTCATATTTGCGTCGTCGCCGATAAAAAAGTCAAAACCTTTGCGCATCCGCATGTAAAGTTCATCAGATTTCCATCAGACTCACCAATGGTTTAGTAAACCAGGCATAGATTCTCTGCCCACCAATTTCCCTTATATCATTCAAAACTAGTTTTGTTTTTAAATTTATATTCTACAGGAGACAAACGATCGCAGTATAGTAGATTCCATAGTCGTTGTAGGTGTTTGGCGGAATCGTAAAGAAATATCATAAAGAATTAAGCATGATTTAAAAAAGAAAAAAGAAAAAAAATGGAGAGCGTCGAAAGAACCCTAAAAGAGTATGTTTTTATATTTTTATGTTTTTGTGAATGAGAGTGTCATGAAAAGGGATGGAAAAATTTACAAAATGAATCTTTATGTTCCATGTGCGTAAAAAATGTAGGTCGGTTGTTCTGTGTCGCATATTCTCTCTTATTAAGATTATCGATTTTTCCACCCTTTCTCACTCTCTATCACTCGTATCCTCTCTTTCCTTCAGTTACTCTTGCGGGCTCTCTCGTTCCATGTATATTTCAGAGAATTTCTATGATTTAACCGGCAAATAGACGATAGACTAGTTTTATGTAAAAAGAGAAGTGAACATTTCGTATAAACGATGCAAAGGAGCTTCTTGACTTTCACCTTCTTTATTTCAAGTAACCAATGAAATATATGAAAATAGACAAGTGTCGATTTTAAATTGTTTTTACGATGAATAACTGAAAAATACTTTATTGCATTCATACCTGCATACAATGAAAAATTATATATAAAACACTGAATTTCCATAGGATTGATATACAATTATTTTTATATTTGTAACTTAACAGGTTTCTGTTCCAGAATGGTATATTGTTAATGTTTAATGGATATGGAAAGTATTTTGCGTTCATATATAATAATATACATCGTGAAATTATTATTGACAATTATATCGTTTCAAGAAAATATTCTTATGTCTCGTGATTTTCTGCTAAAGTAATTTTCCAAATTTAGCTTTGAAATTAAATTCTTGCTTTTAAGAAATAGAACGATGACATGAAACTATAAAGTATAATTGAACATTTTAATTAGATTACTTTTCATTAGCTTAAACTATTTATAAAATGCGAATTTTTATACAAATTTAAGAATTTAGATAATCGAAATTTTTACATTACTTTTATACATGTTTTCTTCACTTTTCTTTTTCTATATTTTCCAAAATAATTTATTAATAATGTCAGTATCTCTTACTTTATTACTAGATCAGTAACTAATTTTTAATTTAAATATTTGCATTATTTAAATATTCGTTAATTGACGTTTCTATTACAATTTAAATAATTTAGACAAATTCTCATAGGCTATTCATAATATTTTTTTAAAAAGGATTTAAATCGTAAATTACTCGAATGTAGAAAAATTTTATTACATATAATATCAAAAATTTGAGAATATTAGTGTAGAAACATTTCCAATAAATATTAAAATATAAATTATTTTAGTATTACTTTAACAGAAATAAATTAGTGTTATTAAAATTTTCTTTTCTTTTAAATAAACTTTGTGTAAATAAATAATGTACTTTATCACATAAAATTTTCCTTATTAATAAGCATATGATGAAATCATTATTGATATTCTTAATTTTTCAATAATATTAAAATAATTTATATATATATATATATATATATATATATATATATATGTAGCTATTTTGCAAAATAAACATAATTTTGTAAATGAAAGCTTTTCACAGGATCATTATACTTTTAGTGTCACTACAATTAAAAGATGAAATTTATATTCTGTTTAATGTATATTTTCTGTTATGAAATAATTATATTGCCAACAGATATGTCGAAAAAAAAATTCCTGATGATATGAAGTAAATACTGATTTAATGATATGTAATTTTACGTAATGTTTAGTAAATGAATTTTCATAATACTGATTAAATATTCATTAATATTCTTGTATTCAATTCTATTATTTTCACTTTCTTATAATTGCAGCTAATAAGTACATTATAGTATAAGTAGTTTCATCATAAATGAAAGCTGGTAATAATTATTCATTAAAGTAGATTTAATTTGTATGTATCTTTGAATAACTTATGTGAAAACTCTGAATACCTATTTGTTCGGTCAGAAAATTCTAAAGAATTTTAGTTCATTCGCGATCTACAAGATTTCAGTACATTTACTTAACTTCCATCTTCGAAAAATGTTTCTAAATTACGTCATAGTTAGACCTCTAGTCGATCAATGAATGTAAAGCCTTTCGCTTGAAACTTGATTTACCAAAGTCTTATGGCCTCCTAAAAGAATCAAATTTTTCTGTAAAAGAACTTTGGTGAACAGCATTATTAAAAGAAAGCTTAAGTTAATTTAGGATAAAATTTCGATGACTATTACATGTTTAACCGGATTTTTCTATTAGTAATGTTTAATTTGCTACTACATTTGTTAAAATTAATAAGAAATTATTTATATTTCAAATTATATCTAATCACTTAATAAACAATAAATTAGGTTTATTCTGTTTTATCTATTGTAGTACGATTTCCTGTCCTTTATAATTTTTGAAATTTTTATGTATTCTATTATTATTTTCAAAATCCTTTTTTCGCACATCCATTCATTCTAAAATATTATTTTATTTTCACATTTTCACCGATAGAATATAAATTATATATTTTTTGAAGTATCATTTTAACAAAAAAATCAAACACATGCATCGTTAAGAAATAACTGTATTTTAATTTTCATAAATATAAGTACAAGAGTATTATATAGTTTGAACTTTAAATACATAATTTAATAAGTAGAAAATGTATCAAATTTCTTGATTGTAATTAATATTTTTTATAAAATAAAAGAAATCATTGTGTTATAGAATTATTTTATCATGATTCTGATAAACTGTTAAGTGTTGATTTAGAAGTAAATAAAAATAAACATGTTATCTAATAATGGAAGGAAATCCGTTAAATTAAAATAATTTAGAGTTAATTACCAATAAGAATTAATTAACAAATGAGAATTATAAATTGTATTAATTCCATAAAACACTAATCCATTGTCTTGTCGATTATGTTTATTCTTTCTTAAATTTTTTGAATTTGTATACAATTAGTTATTTGATATATTCTTTGAAATATTGTTTTCAGGTATTATAATTTAGTTATAAGAGAAACTTATTCATTTATATATTTACCAAACTGCGAAGGCTAACCGAAATTCAGTATTCGTCTTTCAATAAGAAATAGCATCGCATTAACTTACATAACTAATACTTTGTTATTAATTAATAGTCTCATTAAGAGTAATATAAGATCAAATTCAGGCATCTGCTTATGTATATCCAAGAATAATTAATTTTATAGTCGCAAATATACAAATGCATGCAAACGCTTTTGCTTAACCGCACACACGATGTTTATGTGCACATAGGTCGAATATTTGTGCGCGGGCAAGCTCATGGACACACGCACACGCATACTCGGATGACCGAAAATCTATAACTATCAGGACTCTATTAAATATTTTATAATAAAGATTTTTCAAGTATTAAGTATAATTTTGTCTTCTTATTCTAAGTATTATAATAAATGCTTTTATTATTAAGATAATAATATTAAATTTATCTTTCATAAGTAAATATGAATTTCAAATTATGTTTAAAGTAAAAGCCATCCATTGACTAAATGCTTTCAAGGTATATCGGACTAAATATCTTTGAACTAAAATGTTCTTGATCTTAAAATATCATTTTTAAAATTTAAATTAAAACCTAATGATATAATTCTCAAACATCTTTATAAAATCATTAAAATTCGGTGCGTTAGGTATTATTTTGTTAATATAGTTCTTCTAGAAAATAAATGTCTTTTTCAATTATCACGAGGATTCATACAATTTTTCATTTAAATGATCAACTATATTCATTATTTAATATATATTTATGTATGTATAATAATTTTAAGAAAATTATTATATAAATTCAAAATATTTCATTTAATTTCCACTATATTTTGTGGTATTATGTAAATTGAAGTTTATAAAAACTTTTTTTTGTACTATCGTTAATTTTATAAGTTTTAATAAATAAATCACCTAGTAAAATAGTTTATATATGCAAAAAAAAACTTTAATCCATTGCAATGTGTTCAACAATGTAACTTGTATATACCTTGAAGTTTTAATATTCTACAGAATGAATCAAGTTTGTTGCGCAAAGTAGTTTTATTAATTTTAACTTATGTATTAAGTTCTTCATGTCTAATACTTTAATAAGAGTCATACACCAAGAGACTTACGAGATGTCTGCTTTAAATAATAATTCTATGGGAAAAAACCACCTTCGATTCAGATATAACAACAAAATCAATAATAATAATAATAATTTCGGATTAATTTTATATTCACATTTGTAATGCGCAACGAAATATGTGCGTAATAATAGCAAACAAAGTTTTCCCAATGATATAAATAATACAATTCTTGGAGTTGGAGCATTAATTATCAACATTCGATAGAAATATATGCGTATTGTATAATATAATGCCGGATAATGTTATTTTTTTAACGTATGATTGAATTTTGTTAACGACGTGATGATTTGAAATTTATAAAAGATTAGGAGGAAAATAAAAAAGTTTGTCAATTCATTATTTCATACGAGTAAAAACTTTCATAAGAATAAATTATACGGGGTAAGTAAAATTTATGACCGTAGCCATGAATAATTAGATAATTAGATAACAAATTGATACAATTTTTATTATCGCAAGATTTTAAGAATAAATAGGGAAAGCCCAAGTGTTAATGCTAGAGAAAATGCACTTTATCAGCACAATATTTATATTCAGGCATAAAGAAAGTAAAATGTCGATTATTGGAAAGATCGCGTGCAGTTTTACCTACTTGTATCTCCACGACCACTAAATAAATGCGTTCGTTCAAAGTTCCAATAATCTCAAACACGAATTTGCAGGCTCATCGTCCAAAATCATCTATGTCGGAACACAACATGTGCCATTTCGAGGCAGTTATTCGAACTTGAGGAGTCCTCGGATCTTATAGGATTTCTAAAATTTATACAAAAACTGGAAAAATGTCGAAGATCCCTTCGTCAATCATATAAAATTACATCTCATCATCTCCCGAGATCGATGCACAAGCTCGATGACAGCACGCCGTAGCCTCGTATCGTCCAGACATTTTGCAACTCCACTAGCCAATAAACCTGCCCCCGCCCCTGTCATCCCACAGCATATATGTGATGACCATAGCAATGTGTGAAAAAATCCGGGCTTCCGGTCCCTCCACCGGCACCACCGACCGACACCATCATCCTCAGCCCCCGCCACACTCCCCGCGTGAATCCTATGCCAGTCCAGCTCGGTCCCCACCCCCGGTCTCGGCGGCGGTGGCGGCTGCTTCAGTACACGGGTGATCCGCGGGGCGGCAGCAGCGCGCGCGCGAGCGTCGAGGGGCGGCTCGCGTCCCGTTGTTTACGAGAGACGCGCGTCGACGGCCGCCGCGAAAAGACCGCGAGATTACGAAAGAGCGCGCGCGCGCGCGCGTGCCACCCCGACATGTCGTCAGCTGCGCCCTGAGCGACGTGGATCGCGCGCGAGTCGCTCGGCCGGCGCTCCTGTGACGAGTCCCGCGGGCGACGAGTGCCGCCGAGTGCGCGAGCTAGCCTCGGACGGGGGCATGGGCCGTCGGATCACGGACGTCCCATCCCATCTCATTTGTTGCCGGGCATCGACGAGGCGAGAGGTACGTCGCACGCCGATTTTACACAAGTGGTTGGATCGTGCCGCTGGTGACGAGGTTGAATCGCGCCTCTTAAATTAGCTCCGCGCCCTTTGATCTCGTACGCTCACCTTTATCCACCCAATGCGCTTTACGAAACTTTAATCGTGCTACTCCGAGCGGAGGACATTGGAAGAAGGAGCTCGCGTTTTACGAGCCTTTAATACATCGAGGGATAGGGAAGAGGTGTGGGAGTCGAGATAGATAGATAGATAGGTGGAGGTAGAAGCAGAGAGAGAGAGAGAGAGAGAGAGAGAGAGAGAGAGATTGAAGACTGCGAAAGAAATATGATCGGGATAAATGTCTAAATACGTCATTGGAGTGGATAGCGGTATTTTAAGTACTCGAGCTGAGTTCCCCGGCTTTTTATTGCGCCGACGTTCGTTTTCAAGAGGCTAAGAGTGAAGTGGCCGAGATAGTGCTGGACGTTTAGCGGTTGGGAGGCATATTTTAAGAGCGCGTTTGGCTAATCCAGTGTAGCCGAGGCAGCATTTATGCCTCGTGGTGAGTCTAAGACGGGTCCGAGGAGTCGCCGTCCTCGGCACCGATGGACGTCGACCTCGAGGCCCAGGAGCAGCGACGACGCGACTAGTGCGGTGGCAACACACGTACGGTCACGCGTCCAGTGATAACGGGTGCATCGGTCGGCCGCCTCAAGCAGAATTTGCCGACTGTAAATGTGCGATAAGAGGTAGGGTGAGACACCTGCGCTGCTTTCCGATTTAATGCCTCGTTCTCTCGTTATCGAGTAGTGTTATTACGAGTGGGGAATGGTGGTGGCGGGGACCCCTCCTCTCGTTGCCAATTGCGTAACGTATGAGGATCGAGTGGAAAGTTGATGAGCTTCTCGTTTCGAAAGTTTGGCAATTCACTTACTTAAAGTTTGTTTTCGTTTAGTCCGTGGACGTTTTCGTTGATTTCTCGGATTTACTATTTTTGAAAGGGCGTGCCAACGGTAGATTGAGCACTGGTCTGGGGCTCTGTGTATGTAGATGTATGCGTGCATGCGTCTATAAAATCTTGATGTAGAGAGCGAAGTTTTTTTCAGAAGCTGATGCCCGGAGATGGCGGTGAGGGGCAGAGAGGAGAACTAACGTTGAAACTTTTGCATTTTGTTAGTGGATAAAGCGTCATTTTTATTTGCCCGGAAAGTGGAGGAAAGTTACGAGTATGGATTCTGTTTGTTCGGTGTTTCTGCTAAAGTTTAATTGTTGTTTAAAATTTCAAGGTATTTAGTATGGGAAGCTATATACGGCAGCGCAAAGATATATAATTAAAAGCTTTTCGATGCTAATTTTTAATTCACTTGGCGAAATCTCCTTTCCATGTACCTTGAATGCAAAAAATCTCAAGATTTTATAATATATCGTTCAATGCCATTTAGTGCCATTGACACTAGAATGAAAAATATTTGAACGAAATAATGAAACGAAATAAGTACAATTGAATTACAATTCACGGCAATCAGCATTGTGATAACGAGCATGTAAAACCTTCTCTTGTTAATTGGAGTTTCTTTGACTAATATGCTTATCATCGTATATAAATTTCATCGATGAAATAGAAAGAGTTTAGAGAATACCTGTTGCAATGGAATAAGCACGACTTGAAAAGTATCTATTATAAAGTAGTATTATTTTATTAAAATAATATTAATTTTATCGAATGAAGTCCGATAATGGAGTCCTTCTATCATCGAAAATGTAAAAAAAGTCACTTACGCAATAGATACGCAAGTTTTCTTTATACACATAAAGGGTAAAACAATAATTTTTATTTGTATTATTCGTATGTGATATATTTTTAGAAATGCATTCTGTAATATAAAAAGCTATTAAATTTATAAAAATCAATCGTCGAACAATTTTTATGAAGCGATTTCATTCACGAGATAGGGAAATGTAAAGAGTGTTTTCGATTGTAGAGTTATTCGTTGGAGTAAGTTAACTTAGTAAGCCATCGGTAAATCGATCAATTATCGATAATTCTTTCAATTATAATATTTCTAAATTTTGTTTGTATTAAGATAAATATTACTATCCACTCATATCCACTTATATATAAAGAATTAACAAAGTTATTTATTTTTATTTTTAACATTCATTTTCAAAGTATTTACTCAAACGAAATTGAATTTCACAAGCATACATAGCTGTATAAATCTCAAGTTATTCCTATTTGTAGTAGAATTACAATTTTTTAAAGTATTTTGCAATTTATATTAATAAAAAGTAAATGAAATAATAATGCCACAAATTTACCAACAAGCCAATCTCATTAATATACGATGTTTTTAAATGTCTCTATTAACTCCAATATCGTACTACAATTTTTTTTTTTTTTTTTTTTTTCTTAACCATTCTCAACCATGCAGTCTTAACAATTCATATTTCTCGCCATAAAAATTTTATTCCCTCGTAAAAGGAGAAATCAAGGAACAAAAGTGTGCTCAGAGGCGTCACTGATAATGATTGCAACCGTTCTCGATTCTAATATAATGAGATGGAAAAAGCTTGCAGAACATGCAGCTACAGCAGTCTTTATTTTTGCGAGTGTAATTTACGTCCCGACGCTTTGATTCACGTCCTCGGGGAAAGCATCGGAGCTATTTCACGCAGGTGATGCGTCAGACACTTGCTGGAGAAATTCATGCTCGATAGATTGACAGGCACGTGGAAAGTGCTTTCCATTGCAATGCGTGTATCTAACCTAAATCTATCGCAACTGTAATGCCTTTTCCCGTAATTCTTTCTTATGCTATCCGAATTTAACTCAGCGATGGATTTGATTTTATTTCTAAATTTCATGCGACCATTTTCCCAGCTCATTAGCACAACATTATGCTAATGTAAATTTTCTGGCTATGTTTATGCTTTTTATTTTATTCTTTTATTATACAAAGTGGCAAGCATTATTCACGTTATTTTTCATTAATTTAATGTAAGTTGCTAAAAATGCTGAAATATTAAAGTTTCAAAGTAACATTGAATTGATAATTCGATGGTTATCTCCATTCGAAGGATTTATCCACTGAACTGCATTACCAGTAATTATCATATAATTTCAATTATTTTATTATTTTATTAAAACCTAATTTATATTTATACATTGTTAATGGTATTACATATTTATATGTATTATATATATATATATATATATATATATATATACATATATTTCCATGTAATTTTATACCAAAGATTGATTTTCATGCTCGTTTTTTCCATGTGATATATGAATCATAACTAATTAATAATTTTCTTTTTAAATGAAATTTGTTTCAAAGTAAATCTGCTATTCTTAAGAAAACTTTTTAAGGGGAAGAGTATGATCGTGTATGAAAGAGAGACAGAGAGAGAGAAAGAGACAGAAAGAAAGAAAAAGAGAGGGATAGTTAAATACTTTGGAATAATAGTTACTAACTCAATTTTTGTTTCATTTGCTTATTTAAATACACTTTTAATCTTATACGTAATTTTATTTTTATTAAAATGATCATTAAATTAGTACAAATTAACCTATAATACGGTAAAGTTTTTAAATATTTTATCATAATATTTTAAATCCTAATATTTATATTCACTGAAATATATTACATCTTAATATATAAACTAATCATTTCTAAGTAATTTCATTGAATCTCTAGTTTAAATAATTTATCATTAAAATAAATGAAAATAATTACTCATATTTTCTTATATTACGTTAAACTTTCTATAATAATTGAACTAAAAATATTCATGTAAACATAATAAAATAATATAAATATAATTATATAGACAGGCATTCAAAATATTAAATTTAAATTAATCATAAATTAGCAACGTTTGAAATAAGAATTATAAATTTATTTAAAAATTTGATATTATCTTTTAAGAAGAATAAAAAATTTTTTTTTGAAAACGATATTTAATACTTGATTGAAGACAAATAAACTTTTGTTTGATAAATCAATTAGATAGAAATAAAATTTTATCGATTCTATTCAAAAAAATATTTGTTCTTCGTTTAATGAAAATTAACAGATAAAAGTTTTTACGTATAAAATATTACTCACTCTACGGGAATTAATAAATTTTGAACTAAAAATTTAGTCATTGCAAAATATATTTATTAAATTATATTTACTAATTTTCATTATTAGAATAATAAATAAAATCGAATGCAAATAAATTTTAAGTGTTTTCAATTAATCGTATCCTTAATAAATTTGTACAGTAAATATACATGCAGTTACAAATTTATATAAAAGAAAAGTTAATTTATTGTAATTATTATAAATATAACTTCTAAAATGGGATAGTTAAAAGTATGTTAATAATATTCAATCTGCAGTTAATTAAAGCATTATAATACATATTCAATTTGACTAATTTCTTATATTAAACTATTTTCTGTTTTTTATTTTTAAAAAGTTTTGTTAATTATTTGTAATTGTGTTATATTTAAATCAAATTTTATTTTATTTGAATATGGCATTTATTTTAATAATTTTTTATCGTGATTAGCTGATGATATCAGCTTCTGTTTAATTAATTTTCTTATAAGATATAATTTGTACATAATTAACTTTGTTTAATTATGTCAATTGTCTTGTAATAAATAATTTGGTAAAACAGATGGATGATGATCGAGTAGAGGTAAAATGTATTTGTGAAAAAAAATTTTATAACATTTTAATTTGCGCCGATTAAATTAAAAATTGATGGAAAAAATAAGAATTAATAGTGTGTTGAATTAAATTATAGAAGATAATGACATTAATATTAATATCATAATAATCTACAGAGTTTTTTTAAGGTTGAATTATACTATTTAACAATACAGTTTGATAATTTTTAAAATGATTAAATATTCAAATAGGATATATTCAAATCATGATATGATATATGAATTATGTGTTAATCTATTATAATTATTCTTTTTATATTGTTATATATTTTTGGATTTATGTTTATATTGATATATCTTTATTATTATTTTTTTTTCATCTATTTTTATATTTCATATTTTTAATTTCATAATTTTGTAAATTTTACTTGGGTACCAAAATAAAAATCTTTTGCATAAATTTTTTAACGATATCGACAAGTTCATACATATATTTTCTATTAATTTTATTCTACTACGGAGTTTTAATAAAAGAAATTATTTATTTTAAATTTATGCTTAATTATAAATTATTAGGCCAATACTTTAGAGTATAAAAAAATAGACATAGAACATGAATAAATTTCAATGATTCCAAATAAATTGAGGATAAAAAATAAATATAAGAGATATTGTCGTATCTAAGTTTTATTGCAAAAGTGATTAATTAGAAATCTGTGAATCTTTGCCCATATAAAAAAGAAAATAATTGTTTAATGGCAATTTTTTTTTGTCTGCTGTTATTATCAATTAAAATATTTTTCGATTAGAAATAATACTATAATTGTTTTCTCTTTCTAAATGCATAATAATAAATTTCTGTAAAATATTACTTTGAATATATTTATTATTTTAATTATTACATTTTGCAATTTGGAAGCATTTCAAATAAAATGCTAATAATTATTTCAAAAAAATACAAACGAGCATTTCTTATAAAATCTATATAAATATAGGAATAAAATATTTTATGTGAGAAAATAGTTGAAAAATTTATAATGTCATATGTGATTATAAATATTTATGTGTAAATGTATTGGTATATATTAGACTTAAAATCCCTAGTCTCCGTATTTCGTTCCTGTATTATTACTTTATTTTATGTCATATGGATATATACTAATTATGCAATACGTATTTTTATTAATAATTTTTATCATTCGGTTACTCATTAAGGAAAATCATAATTTTCTATAATTTTTTAACAAGACAAATTTCAATAAAAAACAGAAAAATTGCGAAGAACTGGATAACTAACTCAAGTTGAATAGTATTTGGTTTCGATTACTTTGTAGATAATCAATATATATATATATATATATTTTTTTTTTTCATTACCCTTAGTATATTGAGATAATCTTTAAAAAATTTAGCACGGAATGCTCAAAGTAATAAAAAATTACACTAATAAAACAGAATATAGTTAAAATAATTATTTAAATTACTTAATGAATGACTATGCATTATTTCTATGTTTTCGGATAAATATACTTAATAAAGATTCATAAATTAAAGATTCATAAGAACTGTAATACTTTACCTCTAATAAATATATTACCATATATATAATTATTGTTGTTCATGAAAAATCTTATTCTAAGTGTATATTGAATATTTTTAATTTTTATAGATTTGATTTTATAGATTTGAAAAATCTATCATTCGTTAAAAAATGTTAATTTAAAAAATTTGTTATTACATTAATATAGATATTAGCAATTGAAATTAAAATTGAATTGAATTTAAGGAGGAAAAATCGATCGATTCACAATCATTTTATTAGAGAATACAAATTTGATAAGAAATTCTTTTACTTGTTTTAAAATTAAATAAAATAACATCTCGATATTTAGTGCGCTTTAATCTGTAATAAGTTAGAAATTCTACGGTAAGAGGATTTTATCCAAATGAATAGTTCTCAAATCCACAATAGATTATAAGAGAATAGTTTGAGATAATTGGATTTAGAATTAATATAATTATCGATAAATATAAGATTTTCGGCTTATCGAAATTTATTTGTAAAATGTTATCAATTGAAATTAATACCAATAAGTACGTCTTTTGTTATTCAGTCGTTCCTTTTCTTTTTTCTCTTTTGTAAATTAGTACATATCATTCTATTTTACAGATCTATCATCAAATATATGGTTTATTAAGTCTTTTATAAATTAATAATCGCAAAGCACGAAGTATTTGTTATTAGCGTTTAAAACTTTAATATGGTTTCTACGATATAAACTTTTACGCTTCTTTATAAAATTGAATTATGATAATAACTGCTAAAGTCAAAGCAATGCAAAATAAAAATTTTGTGAAATTTATGAATTGCTATAGTGCATGGGGGAGTTAAAAAAAATTCAGAATCTTTCCGGGCATAAAAATACCAAATAATTCAAATATAGAAATGAATAATTTTCGGAATTTGTTAATAAAACAGTGACGTGCATTCTGCATATTATAAGTAATGCTCTCCTATATTCTAGATATACTTAGTAATTTATACTATAGTCTATATGACTTTTTCTTCTTTCAAATTTGATTCAAAGAAAATCAATTATTTTGTGTCAGTTATCTGCATCATATAGTTAGTGTCATTGGGTTAAATCAACAAAAAATTGTTAATTTGGCTTCGTTCACTCTATTATTAGACAATTAATATACGGAATTTTGAATGTTATCCGTTCATATTATGAGTCAAATTAACAAATTGATTTTTACAATAGCTATTTCCGGACTTTTTCGGAATAAAATTGTTTCATCAGAAATATTGCAACAATCCATAGTTGGAAAGGATATTTTCAAAATTAAAAAAGAAAAATAGTATCTGATATTTTATTGCTATTTTTGGTCAATATTACTAATCTTATTGAATAGAAGACATTATTTTTATTAATTTATATCAATTGATTTTATAATAAAAATAAAATAATCACAATTCATTTTGTAATATTAAATCCAACCGTTTTTTTATTATATACTAAAATAATTTGCATATGCACCAACATTCATTTTCAATCTATTATCTTTAAATAATGAATTAGAAGTAAATGAAATGTCAATTTTTCATCTTCAAAAGAGAGGATAAAGTTAAAGATACTACCGTATATAAGTTCCATAGATCTATTGAAACTAAATTATAATAATTTATCGTAAAATTTTTAATATATAAAATAGATTTATATTATTTATATCCAATAGATTTATAAAAGTTAGTTATGATAAATATTGAAGGTATTTTTTTTTTATGAACGTGGAATATGAAGTAAAATCGAGAGCAAAGGGGTTAGAAATATTCGAAATTCTGATTAAAATTACTTTTCCTTTTTTATATAAAAAATGGACAATTAATTAATTCCTAAGCTTATAAGAGAAGTGGAGAATAGAACATATTATTTCTGCTTTTTGGCTATATAATATGTATAAAGAAAATAATCACTTATTTTATGCAGAAATGTATTATAATAAACTTTAATTAACTTTACTGAAAAAGCGTAACTGCTAAAAGAAAAGAAGACACAGACAGTCTATGTGTGAAAATATTTTTTAAAAATGAATATTATCTAGTCTTTAAAAATTGCCAAAAACTCGCAGATCTTATACTTTGTTTTCAAAATATATTTTATGATTCAAATTTTTTAATATATCGAACGAATTCATTAAATGAAATTTTAATAATTGCAAATGTTTAATCTTATATCTATACAAATGATAATAAGTTTTAAGTGATAAATTAATAAGTTAATTTATTGATTACAACTGAATGTTCGAAAAACAACAATTTTATATTTTCGTATTAATTAAAGAAATTATTATTTTGCTAGTTTTGTGACATGTATAGTTAACATTAGTATTTCAAGTATATTATTGTTGTGATACATACGTGGTTATGACATATTGCGCATAAAAAATACAATTTACACGATAAAAACATATATATTTTGTATTTTTAATATAAATTTTATGATCTCATTATTAAAAATATTTTGTGAATCGAGTATCTTTAGGACTTACGCGTGTATGATTTCGTCATCCATAGTCCATTCATAGATTGTTGTTTTTTGTTATTATTGATAATTTAAAATCTGCTGTAGGATTTTCCTAGATCTTACCTCCTTGCTGATGATTTAGTGGATAACTTGGTTGTTGTTATCTCCGGTAATCACCAAGGATAAGCAGAGATGATGGTGCAGTGCCACAGATGGGTAACTGCCACATATGCAATCCCACGTAAGAATAGCTAGGTGTTAGTTCTTTAGCAATAAAGTAAATAGGATGTTGGGATGATAAGTATTCGGTGCTTATGTCACATTGCATCAACACCGAATCTGAAAATACCAAGTCTCTTGTCATACTCGGAACGGATTTTTCGTGGCTCACTTTATCACACTAGTTCTGCTTAAACTTTGTATTATCTGTAGTTTTCCAAAAAAAGCTTTAAAATACTAAGATGTTTCAGAGGCTGAATGGGAAGAAAGTTTAAGAAAGAAAGACGATTAAATAAAATCTATTAAATATTTTACCCTAATGAAAAATGGCTAAATTTATTAATGACAATTATTATTGTTAATAGTGTTGTAATGTAATGTAATGTAATTGTAGTGTTAATTGTGTAATTGTAATAGTGTTCAATAGTTAATAGAATTCTACATTTATACTGATAACAGGATACAAAATAAACATCATTAAATATTGTGTAGCTGAAGAAAATATTCCAATATCAATTAAAACAGATGTAAATATCATATGGAAATAGGCATAGATAAATTAAATAAATAAAAATAAATTGAATCCACATTCAAGTGTATACACAAGTTTTCCTTTATAAACATACAAAAATAAAAATGATTTATTCTCATAGTTTAGTTCAATAATTCCGAAATTTATAATGACTAAAAATTTTAAATACACGAAAATCATAACACAAATACTTAATGTTTTTAATAACAATTTACATTATCTTATATTTTTGTATTAAAAAAAATATTATGTTTCTCATAAATCACTTATTAACCAAAGTAGACAAATCCGTAACAAATCACTTTGTTACAGGTTTTAATATAAAAAATTTTTTTATTTAAAGCTTCACATCTATTTTGTCATTAATTTAATACAAATTAAAACTTTGAAGCATAAGTAGAAGCTTAATTGCATAAATGGAATTACCTTCCTTTTAGTTAATGACGTTGACAAATTATAATAATTTTTATGCCGAAAATTTGAATTTAGAAAATATATTTATTGATGTGACTGATGTATATTATTGCATATTGTTTTAAGTAATGCAATATGTATTTGTTTTATTATAGAATATCGAAGAAATTTTTTTCTTAATTCTCGTTATACGATATTTTTTTAATATGTTTGAAAGGAATATTAATTTTTTTCTGTATAGCAGTGTATATTTAATACATTATTTCAAAATTTAAAAACAATTAATTTACTGTATTTCACTTTTCCATTTATAACAAATAATAAATATTTTTTAATATTGCTTATATCATTTAATAAGCATTTAATTTCATTTCCAGTGTAAATGAATAATTCAATGATTATTAAATAAATTTGTATAGTATTAAATAGATTTGTATTCAACGTATAAATACGCTTATGTGCAACTATTATTTATTGTATTTGCTGTTTATAAAATTATAACATATATATCCTATAATCATGCTTTTGTTATTTAACATTTTTTTTTACTTTTTACCTTAGGCGATCTTCTATAGTTTGTAATTAATGACGGAATTTTGATAACTACTTTTTCATTTTTTTAAAACGTATGCTTATAAAAATGAGAGAATTTAATCATTTGCTCCAGTTTTTCGAGCAGTATGAATTTTTATTTTGTAGAAACTAAAGTTATAGTAGCTGATATATATATAATCAGATAAACCTTTCTGAAATAATGAATATAATTGCAATTCCCTTTGAGCTTTCTTAAATACATTTGAAATATTACAATTTATTAAAGACTATAGACGCGGTTAAGGACTGTTTTCATTAATTAGTAAAGAATATTAAAATAAACGTTTTTGCTAAATGGAATTTCTATTTATAATATACTTATAAATTTTTAAACAGCTCGCTAATATAAAATTATTCGTGTAATATTGCAATTACTCATTTAATATACAAACCTACTTAGATTTTATTTATTACTCGCACGCTCATTAAAACATACGGCATTTTAGCAATTAAAAATAGGAACAAATTAACAAAGACAACATCTAAGTGTTATCTTATATTGACGTTAAAATTTCTATAGTCCAGCAATTAAATTAAACGACTTTTAGCACTTTGATGATCACGATAAACTCGCTTTGAAGTGCTATTATACGCACGCGATTTTCAAGTCCGTGCGCATACACAGTCAAGATTTTTCCACACGACGGAACAGAAGTAAAAAGTTCGAGAGGCTCTTTACGCGCATATATTCGAGCACAGGACATTTCGCGGGTGAATTTGATCCTCCTAGAATTTCAGCTTCAGTGAAAAGCTTCAGTGGTTCGGTATACTCGAAGCTCGCGTGATGCCCGACATCACGAGATCTTTTTTCGACTAGGACTCTCAGGTCTCCGCCCTCTTTTTATTTTGCCACTCGCCAACAATTAGTATGCGTCGTTCGGGTATCTCTTTTTATTCATCTCTGCATGAAATATTTCAGAAAAAAATACAAGCGTCAAAAGACACCGTCGTCAAAAAAAAACAACGACAAGTTGAACGAAGTTTGTTAGAGAAAGGAAAGAATGAAATTAGGCGTGGTCGTCCGGTTTTCGGGCGCTTACTCTTAAATCCCTTTAGCAGACAGATTTTAGAAAAGTGAACACACAAAATGGGTAAAGAATCCTTTTTAAAGCAATAAGTATTTTCCTCAAGCATTGCAATTTTGTGTTTAAAATTTATCGTTGATCTTTTGGTTACGATCAAAAGATATTAAAAAAGTGAAGCTCGAATTTAGTCGGAAGAAAGTTGAATGAATAATGAAATAGTGTTACGTTAATACAAAGCTTATAAATATATTATATTTCTTATTTTTAGTTACTTTCAATGTCTTTGTAACGATTTTATATAAAAAAAAGTGACAAGTAGTTTCTTGAGAAAACATTAATATTCCATTATCTTTTAAACGTATATTAACACACCAAATTTTCTAATTATACTTCTTGTACTTAAATTTTACAATTCTCCAGAATTAATTACTTTTTTATTTTTATTTCATTTTCTAAACTTTTCTAGATTTACCTAGTTTTATCGCAATATCACTTTACAAAAACCATGAATTTTATAAATCTAGTCTTGTGCATAATACGATAATGGATATACATATTTTTAGAAAATATATTTCTTACCGTGTGATTGAGTATAAAAGCTTTATTCAATGGAACAAATAATAACTATATAATTAATAGTTATAAATATAAAATAAAAAATTAAAAGGGGAATTTGAAGACATTTGTAAAAGCTTTCTTATACGATTTTAATCATTCGATTGCATAGTAATTCTGAAATTTATATTTTTCATTCGATATAAAATATCTTCGAATATTAAAAGATATCTATATTCTGTTCTGAAAAATTAAATTTTTACTTGAACATTTTAATAAGAACTATTGAATACGAGAGAAATCTTTGTTTCGGAAAAATTATATTTTTCAGAGAATGCAAATCTTTTATAGAAAAAATTATTTTTCATAAGTAGAAATGATAACAATTTTTTAAAATTTGATATTAATGATTCGTGAGTTGAACAGATAATAATGTCAAAAACAAATTTCGTTATTTATATGAAATATTATCATTATTGAACAAATAATAAATTATTACGCAATGTTAAATTATAATAATAACATTAAAGTATTTCTAAATTTTTGTAATTATTTTTCACTGCATTACAAATACTAAATAGTTTTGTTCAATAGTATGTTTTTTTTTAAATATCATAGTCAATAAAATTATGAGACTTTAAATTTTTCAAAAATATAATCTCATGGGTTTTATATGCATAGAACAAATCAGTTATCACTTTATTAAAAATTGTTTGAATGTCTGCTGACAAAAATATTTTTAACATTAATGTGTTCTATATGTGATTACATAAATTCTTATATCCGATTATCTATTCCTTTATACTATACGCTAAAGATTCTAATAAATTTCTAAAAAGCTTACTTAAATATTAACAGAAATATATTTTAATTTGAGAAATTTTCCCGGTTATGGAATTTAATATGAATACTTTATGTCATGCAAGTGATATTATGCATTCGTTCGTTCATCATATTTTTTTAATAAATGAATATTTAGTAAAAGACCATATTTTTCCGGATCAGTCATTTCATATTTATCTAAAAGTATATGTTTACCTATGGAGATATAGGAAAAAATTGAGTTTACATTTGAGTGACCACATACCTATTTATATGCATGCTGATTTACTCGAGATGTACGTATATATACATACCTACATATGACTGTAAAAGTAAATATGTGATTAACAATGTCACGCAAGCAGCTAATAAGGTTTTATCACTCATTTAAAGCTCATAATTTAGATTTATTAATAGGATATATATATTTATATATATACATACACATATATATGCATTAGGAAAATAAAAACAAAATTAAGTTTTATTTAAAAAAAAAATCTTTCTAAAAGTATCTTTACCAACGTCTGATTCGGTTGTAAAAATTAACTTTCTAAAGATTACATAAAGCAATAGTAAAAATGAGATTATATATATGAGGATGATATATAATTAATGTTTATGTTTTAATGCTTAAAGCAAATAAAATGCTTTGGTTGAAAATATAGTTAGCTAATTCTAATTTATAAATGACGATATTACATTAATCTGTGTATTTTTACTAAAATAAAGAAATTCAAATAACTAAAACTGTAAAGTGTGTAATCGTTACATTAACTATTTTTCATATAAATATAATAAATATTATGTTAAATTTACATAATAATTTTAATTTTAATACGTAATCTATATTTTTTGTTTAACTTTCGTGAAATTTCATATTTTTTATTACATGCAGATGAGCAACTGGCAATGTATATTAAAAATTATTGGCTACAGATTTGTATCATATCTACGTATTATCAATAATAATATAAAAATATTTTCAGAAAGTATTATCGCTTACTAAACGTAAATATCTGTAATATTAAAATTGCGTTATCTTTTACAAAGAGAAATTATGGTTCTTTTTTTGTCTTAATTCATTAATTCAAGATATAAATATAATAATATTTCGATATATGCACAAATGTATAATTTAAATGTAAAGTCGATAACATTATTAGAAAAATAAAACACCATGAAAGCATATTCAATAGAAAATATAGAAACGAAGTCAATTCCTTTTTTCTTCTACTATCGATATATTCATTTTATGCAAGAGGAAAAGAGCGAATAGATGACATGAGACTGCAGTAGCAACTTCTTTGTTAAAAAAAAAAATCGTACGCCGCGATTATCGGAAAAGAGAAATGGAAAAAAATTGGCATCTATGTCTTCGTCAATTATTTATGGATATTTTACTTAATTTTTCTTCAAAATTTTTACTTTTTCAACTGAAACATGAGAAAAGGCCAAGCGAACGAAAATACAGAAATTAAACGAAAAAGACAAAAGTAGAAAGATGAAGCGGGAGGTAATAAAATGGAAAATTAAAGACAGGAACAGAATCAGCTTCAATATTATCGCATTAA
Source organism: Ceratosolen solmsi marchali (assembly GCF_000503995.2). NCBI lineage: Eukaryota > Metazoa > Arthropoda > Insecta > Hymenoptera > Agaonidae > Ceratosolen > Ceratosolen solmsi. The sequence continues at coordinate 11,582,890 of NW_011948416.1, read as the reverse complement.
ATGTAAAATACAATAACAATGATTATTGTTTAGAAAGGAGCACATAGCACGAAGAGAGTCCAATGACAATTTTACCATAACTCTGAATCAACAGTGTCTTTGAATTCTGAATCCTTTGATGTTCGAATACTTTTCTTCCACCATTTCCTTTATTGAAGCTTCCTTTGTACGAGTAATAAAGATTTAGTCGACGTATGTGCTGCCGAAAGTCTCACAGATTCGTTATTTTTAACTCATGCGATCATGATATCACGTGCACAACTTTTCCTTCTCGTGATTTTTCCAATCATTTAACTTTTCTATCAAGTCTGTTTTTATATCTTCTCGACTAATGCTACTGCTTTTTCAATTAGGATTGCAGGTTATTGAGCGGAATTGAGGTGAAGTGGAAGATGGTCCAAGTTCACGGCATGAGAAAATTTATGGATTATTTTTGCTCTTACAATTGTGCCATTTTGATAATATAATTATAGCAACAACATTTTCTAATTACCTTTTTCTTTATAATTATAATTATAACGATATAATAGAATTACATTAATAACATTTGTTTAGATATATCGTATATGGAATAAGTCGTACAAATTGGATAAATTGGAAAAATTGTACTTTTAAGCATTTTATGCTGACAAATACAATAAAAAATTTTATACACGTATAATAAACACATATGCATTAATACTTAAGTTTAGACAATTAAGACTAATTTTTAGTAAATATAAACTTTTGCGTAAAGTTTGTGTAATGTTTTTGACATTTTTATAAAATGTCCAATATAAAATCGCGGTGAGTTTTTGGAAATTTGTTTTTTCTTCATATTTATAAGTATATTAAAAACCAAATTATAAAATTTAATTTATTTTTTGACGGTATTTAATAAAATATTAAAAGCACGTTTAAATGTTTTGAAGAAAACCTTATTTATGACAGTATCAATATAAATTATTGTATACTTATGAGAAACTTTTAAACAATGAAAATTATTTTGGTCGTATTATTAAAAAATTACAAATAATAATTCGTTTCGATTATAATTGCTTTTTAATTAAAAAGAAAAATTATTAACAAATGATTATATATGAAATTCTGTCATTGTATTATTAATATAAACCATATTTTGATTGGAAAATATTAATAGAATTTGGAGTTTTATCGAATAAAGTTCGTTAATCGTGCGATGAATATAATTCTACTTCAAATTATATTTAATGTTCAATTACGTAGAAATTGTAATTTTATTAATTACTATCGATATAATTTTATATCAGATTCTGTTAAAATAGAAACATAATATAATTAAGAAAATGTTATGTATTACTATTGCTTTGTTATATTGTTATATTATTATTATTATTATTATTATTATTATTATTATTATTATTATTATTATTTGTATTATTATCAATCTTATAATTTTATTAAACTCTGCTAAGTGTATAAAAATATACTCACAAGTGTTTAATAGTTTTTTTCAAAAAATTGAATTTCATTGCCAGTTCGATCCTCATTGTTAAGTTAACGAACTATAATGAAGTTACGCTTGATCTATATTTTGCTCTTATAACATACCTAAATATAAAGTAACTGACAGTATTTACACAGAATTTTCAATAAAATCTCATTTTCAATAGAAACTTTTGCAACATTAATAATTATTTCCAAACAATATATAAAATAGTGTCGAATTACATTTACATCGATTTGCGTATAGTTTTTATATAATTTTATTATTTTATTTTCATCGGTAAATATAATATTATTATGATTTAGAATTATGCAAACTATATTTCATTATTTGACTATAAGCTTCGGATATAAAAACATTACTGATAGGACGATAAATTAACGAGAGAACGATGCCATAAAACGTTATTTTATAAAAAAAAATAAATCGCTTGAGTTTGATGTCTCGCACTCGTATTTTATAGGAGATTCCAGTTACAAGTTACGTGAGTACGAAAAGGAGAAGAATATTAACATTGTCCGATTTATGAGTAACCGCAAAAGAATAATAGTGAGATGAAAAGTGAGACTTAGAGAGGTACGAGTTAATGCTTAAATAAAAATATAAAATATAAAATTAAAGCAGTTTAAAAATAAATTGAAAAAAGAGATATATAAACATATAGATGTATGATCAAATATGATTGATATTGTTAAAATTTTTAAGGAAAATTTTATGATAACGTTATACTACAGAAAGAATTACATTTTAAATGAGACGTCAGAAGGAGTAACATTTATTTTACAAGTTATTATAAAATATATAGACGCTAAAATAAAAGAGTATTTAATATTAAAATAATTTAATTCATTAATAACTAACTAATTGGAAGCAGTTGAGAGAGAGAGAGAGAGAGAGAGAGAGAGAGAGAGAGAAACTGCCATATGGACAAACAGAGGTAGTGAGAGTGTATTAAAATTAAAGAAGGGGGCAAGAAAAAAGTATGTGTATATTCGAATGATAGAATGTGAATAAGAGAGAGAGAGAGAGAGAAGCAGAAAGAGAGACAAGTGGTAGTAATAGTTTTGAAAGGAATACATCGTAGTTGCGTGAACATATTGCCTGAATTTATCGGATAGTAAAGAAGAAAGTTGCATTGTAGTATTGTATGTATGAAAGGAATACAATGACATAAGACAAAATACAAACACATTAATAATAAAAATATATCAGTACAGATGATTCTACGGAAGGCTCGCCGCTACCTTGCCGACGTGTCAAAAATTCTTGAGTACCGAGATGTCATAAAATTACTTAATATTTATTGACAGTGGCCTCTTTATATATTAAAAAAAGTGTTAAACTTTATTGCGGACTTTTGCAATATTGTCCGGGCGGAACAGAAAAATAAACACTGTGCGTGTAAAATGGCGATGGTAATATCTCCCAAGAGTAAGATCGTAACTCTGACACTGTTAATCGGCATTATAATATTAATCGCAATGATCGTCGTTGGATTGGTGAGCATTTGGAAGAGCAAGAAAACGACCGACAGATCTACGAATCCGGACACGAAGATGTTGAGCAGTCGGCTTCAGCAGTTTACGAGCTACACCGCCCCCAAACAGGTAAGTCTTGTCAGTACATTAGATGTAGATACGAGATACACACGTACCCGAACGCACACAACTGTACGAAAACACATATCCGCACAAAGATATCGTACTCGCTCTCTGGATTAGATATAAGTTGATAAATTATCAAAAGAAAAAAATATGGCATTTTGCTATTTTGGAATATTTTTCATTATTATCATATAACATAATGATCATAGTATTTAAGAGAATGTAATATTTTAGGTTCATTAATCATGTTGTATTTTGTATTAATTTTACAGATAGTCGAACAATAATGCACGAAAGAATTTAAAAAGAAATCAAGTTAACGATAAACGTATTCTAAAGTTAAATTTATTTCTATTTATATATCGATTAAGAATAAAAACTTATTTTTTAAGTATAAAAGAAAATGTAAACATTATTTAACGATTCTGGAATATTCTAATTATTCATTATTCCAATTGAAATGTAGATGTTATAAAGCCATAATAACAATAATAAATGAAATAAAATGTAATTGTCAAAAAAAAAAAAAAAAAACCATCATTTTTCTCTTTTCAAAGTACAGAAATATTATAATATTTTACTTTAATATCTATTGTATAGAGTAATAGAAGATAGCTAACACGATTACTGAAAGCTATTTTAATTTATTAAAAAGAAATTACACCTATAACGGGGTGGTTACCAAATTTGTAAATTTATGTTTATGAATCGTGAATTATGTCGAATATTTAAAGATATTTAAGAAAATTATTTTAAGCTTTGATATTTATACGTACGATATTTAAATAATTCTAAGACAAAAATCTGGACTCAAGGCCAAATATAACTTGATCAATTATGCTATTGCATTGATAAAATAGAGTAGTGCTGAGTTATAATTATGTGAGAACAAGATCAATAATATTACTATTTGATAGAATAGTTGATAAGTAAATTTTAATGTTCGAGAATGAAGAGGAAAAAGGCAACCTTAAACATTAAAAGCAAAAAGTTACTAAATGTAGCGAAGCATCAATCTAATGGATAAATATTAAATAAAATATATATTTAAGATAACTTATTAAGTGCGAGCAATGATGTATAAGAAAGTTTTTTTAGCTTTTTTACGCAAATAGCCAAATGTTTAATATTACAGGTTAAAAATAATTATTTCGATTAATCTAGGCTTTAATAGTATAATAAAGTTTTGAGTGAAATAAAGTAGTGTGTGAAGTGGCTTTAGCAGTATTAAATATTAAACGAGTAAAAACTGCAAATTTACGGCAAAACAACCGCAGTACGCGAATTTTCCATTAATTTATATACAATCAATGCGATAATACTATAGCTTATACCGAACATTAGTTAACTTACTTTACGAACTTTTATTTACTCATAAGCATATCATAATAATTGACGTTGGCTTTATTAACGAATCTTAATTAGATTATCAGATTACCATGTGGTGATTGGGAAAAAAACACGTTCACCTATCGAGTATTTATTTTGTTGCTTAGTTATTCGGTTAGTCGTTTTTTCACCGGTGTTCTCTATTCTAAAGCTTTGTAAATGACAGGGGATCCGAGTAAACGCTTTGAAGGAAGTAGTAAAGATTAACAGAGATAGGGTCTCTATCGGGTGGAAAAGTCACGAAATATCGGGAGGATGGTGCTGAAGTCGCGTCGTAGAGAAACCTTGGAAGTAATCTAGCGCCGGAGGGAAAAATTATTATCACCGGTAGAGTGAAATCGAGGAACGTGGCATCGAATTGTAGTCCACATTATAGTTCCGGGACATCCAGTCGCTAAAGCGGTCGAATAGGTCGCGTCGAACCGGAGTTGCTCGGAGATTCATCTCGCGAACGAGTAACTGGGTACAAAGTTGCCCGACATCGGGGATTCCGAAGTAATTTGAGTTATATGGAATGGCGGGGCTCGAGGCTGGAACAGCAGTCAATTGAATTGCTAGTGAAGAGAAACGGGGTGACGGATGTCGCGGGTTTGGTGAATATGGAACAGGTAACGGATATTTTGCGCCGCAGGCCTTGTCTCATTGATTTCTCTTCTTTCTTCGAGATCAGCGTGTACCTGAGCTGATAGTGCGGCTGCCTAAGCCGATCTTGCTTAATTCGTCCAGGTTTATGCGCGTTGGTCGATAAGTACCTTATAATTTATTAGGAAATCAGATTCGAGATAATCCTGTATTGTAGCGCTATTTATATTGTTTTTATTAAAGATACGTAAGTGAGCTGTGCCAGCATAATAAATTGACTAGACAGAGAGTCACAATGTTCATTCTAAATGTCTCATTATCGAATGCATAATTTTTATACTTTATTTCTTAATGTTAATAAAGTATGTATTATATCTGTATGTGATTGTTAGTTTGTAAGGAAAAGTTGGAAAAATTGTTCGTTATAAATGTTTGGGTAAGATCACTGATAAGTTCTTTCGATTCTAATTAATGCAAATATAAATTAAAAGCTCCCATAAGACTATTGTAATATAATCACGTTAATAAAATACTTATATATATATATATTTATACTTAAAGTACATAGTGTATTTGTATATGTATATTTGTATGTATTCCCATGCTTGATCGAACTTTTCATCTTACCAAGAAAAGTAGTGGGTAAAACGAAATTTCATTTTCAATGGACACAACGGAACTAGTAGTACGAAGTAAATTAAGTCATCGGACTTTGGATGTTACCGAGCACGGCAGATTGGACTCAATTTAAACTTCCGTGTATATACATGAAGTGCTCGTATGCGGTTGAGACTGAAGTCGAGTGAAAACCTTCAAAGTTTGCGTCGATGAGTGAATGTATTGAATCACATTTTCTGCGTGGCTTCGCTCGG
>NW_011948416.1:11528380-11576968 GCF_000503995.2 Ceratosolen solmsi marchali | reverse complement strand
GCGATGGATTCCACACACAAACAAAACCCAAGTGTGCGCAGCAAACGTTCGAGATCTCTTTTATCTGGATATGTGTGCAGAGCACCATCCACTCGATGATTGGTTGTGCGCTGGACTACCAACCCTTTATAGTTAACACCTTTAGATCGGATATGTATTGATAATGGCGATGCATTTACATTCATTCTCTGTTATTAAGACTTAATCAGTGAGCTGTGTGACAAATAAATGATTTTGCTATTTGAGTCAATCTAATTAATTGGATATTTGAATATAATTTAAATGCCAGAATACTTGCAAACTTGTGACGTGTTTATATATCGTTGAGCGAGTATATTATTCGTATGGAACAAGATGCCGATTTTTTCGAATAATGACTAATATATTAAGATGATTAATTAAAAAAAATTTTTTTTTTTTTTTCTTTGGAATATTTTAAACTTATAATGGCGTGTCAGTGCCAGTTTCAATCTTTCAGGATTCAAATCTTTTTCGAGTCTGGTGGCAAAGTTTTAATGGTATTTCTATTCTATCAATTTATAAATTATTATTAAAATATTATTTGTAGTATATTTTTCCGATTCCAAAGTTTAGATCAATAAAGTTAGATATAAGTTAAGGCACATAGCTAGAGGCTACTCTTATACGATATTTACATTTTTCGAAGAACCTTTTCTTATGTTAAAAATTTTAATTACAAAAGAAAAAAGAATAATAGAATAAATTTCAATTGCACTTTAAAAAGTTTATCAAATGTTTGCAATAGTATATCGAGATAATGATTATAGTTAAAAGACAGGCTGTATAAATAAATAAATAATAACAATGAAGCTAATTAAGTGTAGAGAAGAATAACGTCAGTATAAACCGAAAGTAAAATAGAGTTGGAATTAAAATATATGTTGACTCGTAGTAATATACATATCAGCTGGAATAAGAAATTAAAGTTTCATCGATAAGTTTAAATTATGGAAATTATTTTGCATCTATATGGAAATATTATCAAAGATAATATTTTATTAGTATATCATGTTTATTTGGAACAATAAATACTTCATTAAATCTCGAATATTATAATTTTAACCGTAAAAATACTATTTATTAGCTGTTTTAACGAGACGATATTTTCTACATTGAATAATTGAATAATCACTAATAATTTTTTCTAATTGAACATTCACAAATACTTCTAAATATTAATAAAGCTACTCTTCTCTAAATTCAGGCTACACTTAAATCAAAGGCAAATGAGAAAAAACAAATGTACTTACAGATAATGATTTTAAATGCTATAATATAACCGATTCATTCAATTAAATTTCAATAAACATTATTAAAATTTAATAATCAATTGATTTGATAAAAAATACTTACAAATTGTATAATAGATTTAAATTGGAATATATATTTAGTCTTTTTTTATTTTTCTGTATAAAACTTTAATATCACTTCACATTTTTTTTCTAATAAATATAGAAGGTTCTTGCAATTAAGTTACATTAGGTTAGTAAATAAAAACATTTCAAATAAAAAATGTAATAATTAGAAAATAAAATTGCGTGCCTAGCATAAGCTTTGAATTATTTGAGTAATTATTATCGCTTACGCAAGTGCGACTAACATCGTTAGTTTGTGAGGGACCATTTTATACTCCACTTTTTATGATTTATTATTCAAATCCTCACTTACTTTCTTGCATCATTGCCGTCGATTTATTTGAATAGTCAAAGTTGGCTATTAAAATTCTTGATTTTCCGTCCTCAACAATAGATAAATAGATTTCGATTGTGTTTTTAGAATGATTAATATAATAATTCCAGCTATTCGAATCATAAGTTTATCTCTAAAAGTCGTACAGCTCTTGTTTTTGAACTAAACTTCAATTTTCTATTCATTATACGAGCCAATTTATTTTCTAAATTCTTGTTTTTAATTGTTTTTTTTATGCGCAAGAATTCTTTTTTTAAAAATCCTAATTTCTGACTAACGAGATATCTGAATCTTTACCTATATGGAGCTCTCTTCTATTTCACTTTCTAGAAATTGTAGTGAAGGGTTAAAATCTAAATCCCTCTATAAAAATATCTCTTATATTAAATTAATGTTATTCTTCGAATTGATATATATAAAAAAATTTTCAATTTTTTTTCGCTCTTTCTATAACGTAAATTTGATCATAATTTTATAAGTATAAAAGCTATAGATAAAAAGGTCAAATTTATTAATTGTTATGGCACTTTCTCTCTCTCTCTCTCTCTCTCTCTTCTATTTTATATGAGTTAATAGGAAAAAAAATAAGTATCATTAAGGTTTGACTAAAGTAATACTTTACCACCTACATTGTCGATTAATCTATGTACTTAAAGCACTAATTAGTCAAGTAATTTATCTCTCTTGCAACTTTTGTGACCATTAATCCTGCATGATAATGTGCTTTTCCAGAGAATGGCTATTCTGATGTTCTTATTTTTAAAATATTGTATTTGATGTACTAAGATTTTACACGTACATGACTAATATATATAAATTTATAAATATCGAACTATGTATCTTTGAATCATAAAATGACAAAGATTATCGTAAAATAATGGTCTTCTGTATTAAAATACGTTGCATCGTAACAATTTTTTCCTAAATTTAGTGGAAATTCATCAACGAATATTCATTCAAGATATATAATAAATATTTATTAAATAAATAATTTATTAAACTCATTCAATTTATCGACTACAAATATAGTATATATAAAAATTATTTATATACACAATTACGTACTAAAACCATTAATTTATCTAAATCATAAAATACTTTATCGTAAAATCACATATCAACATATTATGATTTTTTTTTATTAAATGGACTTTTAATTTTATATTATAAAGATGTTAATTGAACAATGCATTAGTTAATTGTTAAACTTTCTAATTAAACTTCATTATTCATAAAAAATTAACGAAACTTTAATTCCATCTGCAAGAGAAAATTTTGATTTTCGTCAAATCATTTGAAGATTAAGAATATTCTTAATTGAAAGTTAAAATAATTATTCAAATTTTTTTTTTAAATACTTTTTTATTTATATATACTTTAGTTAATTTCAAATTAAAATTTCTATTATTACATAGAAACATGAAAAAGTATTACATAGAAATATCGTACGCGAGTTAATTTATAAATGTATCTATATATGAGTTATTTGCTTACCCGTATGCATACAATATCATTACAAAATTGTTGTAAATTTGTTTTCATACAATGAAGTAAAAGTAAAAGTACTGTAAATTTACATTCTTACGTTATCTCAAAAGATAAAACAATAACGTACATTTATAAATGAGAGTCACAAATGTGCTTCTAATCTGTATGAAGTAATAATTAATTATTTTACCACCGCAACACTTTTTTCATACATTTATATAGTAATTACAGTTGAAAATGAAATTCATTTATATAAAAGTTAACTCAATAAATTTTTTTTTAATAATATAAACATTCAATGTACTAATTTTCATTTTACTAATTTTGTTGTTGTATATTTCTAATATTAACAAAGACTCACCTTATATTATTGTAAGCATTAAAAGAAAATTTTTACATTAAAATAATTATATCACCTTAGAATTATATACATTTACTTTATCTCGACGGATTTTCGGTGGTATATTTTAACATTTTTTCAACATTTAATAAATAATTTAAATCTAAGTAATTTAAATTAAAATTCGAAAAACATATAATGAAGTCATTAAGAATCATAATAACTTTAATTTTAATGAGTTACATATGCATGCAATCGATGAAAAACTTTTTAAGTCTCACCTATTGATTTTTATGCATTTTATTACGGAAACCTACAATAAATTTGTATATTTTATCAATATACATATAATTATACTGTTTAGAAATATTTTATATTGACTAAATAGAATAAATAAAATAAATAATAAAATTTATTTTAAATTATGTAGATTCCTTACATTTAAAACTGTTATATGTTTTTCTTTTTGTAATTTTGCATATTCATTGCATAAAATTAAAATGACGTACACTAATTAAAGAGCATATGTTAATGTAGAACAGCATCCCTGTTCAACTTTGATTATAAACGGCGAATATCCATTTAACTTAGATAGCAAGTTACTTAGTCAAGTACTACAAAACTCTATATTACATTATCTTTTAATCTGTCTTTGAAAACCTATTTGTCAGTGGTAACATGAGTTTATTGGTTCTTAAAAGCTATAAAGTTTGTAAGACTTACTTCTATAAGATGCCGAAAAAAGGTATATTTATCTTTGAAAATTTTATAAATTAATGCTACGTATTTATCAGATTAATATCGAATTTTCCATTTAATAAAATAGATTAAAAAAAATTTGTCTTTATTATTTATGTGCTTTATTGTAAGCATTAAGTACTTATTTGCATAAGTCAAATGAAGATAGTTTCAGTGAAGTAAGAATCTGATAATAAAAATATCTACAAATTATATAATATTTTAAATTTTGTATAAAATCGAAATAATGACTTTGCAATGATTGCATATCGACGATGTGCGAATTCAAGCCTTGGCACTATTGTTCAATGCATCTTTTATAATATTTTATATATTTATAACTAGTTCATTAGTTAATTCCTGGTAATGTATGTATTTGTGCATGTTTTTTGTGTTTGTCTTTTTTTGTTTGTGTTAGCGTGCGTACGTGCATGCGCGCGTGCGTGCGTACGTGCGTGCGTGCGTGTGAAATCTTCTATCTTTTCTAGGTAGGAACAACATTAGTAGACCGCTATACAAACATCAAAGTAATTGAAGCTAATATTTATTACATTATAAGTTTAGTGATATAACATAATGTCAACGTTTGTAGATTTATTTTTTAACTTTTATTTCTCATATTACTCTGCATCAAAGTACGTATTCATATGTAAATTTTCTGCACTTATTTTCTGCTAATAATTTTAAATGAAATATTTTGTAAAATATTATGGAAGAAAAATGTACTTATTTATCATTTTTATTAAAATTTAGAGAATTTTAATGAATTTCTACGTCCAAATATTATAATATTTCAAAAGAAGACAATATTTATATATTATTTATTTATATATCTCAAAAATGTAATAAATTGTGATGTATCTTGACATTAATTTAATAATTCCCATCATCATAATGATACTTATAAAATTATATAATAAAATTCAAATATACTGTAATAATTAATATTGATTGTTTTTAATTTCTAATTGCTCAAAAGACTAACTTAAAATATATTTTCAGTTGCTTAACTTATTTTATGAATATAACAATCAATAACTTTGTAGTTATGTTAATACACTTAATATTGAGTAATATTTGTTCAACATGATTTGTAATATTAATTTTAAAGATTGTCAAATTTATGCGACATTTATTCATTTTTAAATATGTTTTTATCGGTTCATCGATCAATTATTAACGCTGTTATTAATAACATATATTATAAGAGTTTTATATGTTTTGGTATCTCAATCATAACATTTTCTTCATTTTATGCAGATAATAATAGTAAAAACAATACTAAAATTATTATTACCATAATTTTACCATAATTGGAGTTTCCAATTTAACCTATAATTTTTCACTCATCTATTATTTATTCTACTTATACGAGTATATAATATTTATGAATATTTACAATATTTTTTTATACTATTTTCTAAACATGTTTTCAATCTGTAAATATTATTTATTTTATTATTTAAAGTCTAAAGCTATAATTAGTATTTAGTAGATGAGTAATGTTCTTATTGTTTTTTAAATATAACCTTCATTCATATTACATAAATAATTTCTATATCATATGTAGAATTTTAAATTATCTTAAGGCCATAATATTCCTTTATTATAAACCTGTGATATAATTTAATTTAGTATTCAGTAAGTTCTTGTATCACATAGAAAGATTAATGCTGACACACCATTCATTTACAATACCAAAATTGCGATATATGATAGTACTTGATTAAATACTGTTTACATTTATTTATTTTTAAAGGGAATTCCTAATATGAAATTTTTTTATAAATTTATGCAAATTATAATTTAAAAATATAATCGTATTTTAACATTTCGATAAGTTTATTTATAATGCATACGTATCGGATCTTGAAAGTGAAATTATTACATGCTAATGAAATTTAAAGCTAATTAAATTTTCTCTATAAAAAGTATAGGTAAATAGATGTAATAATTGTCATGGGATATTTAAAATTATTTTCATAAATTAACGCATCTTTGTAACAAATATCAAAATGAAAATTTACGTCTGAAATTAACAATCGTTAACAAGTATATTACATCGCTAAAATTAATATGTAAGAATATTTTTCAAAGTAAATAAATTATATATAATTAACGAACACTAATTAAATAAATAATTGATTAGAATAGCCTCTACCGTAATAAATTAGTAAGTTTATTAGTACCCTTTTATCATCACTATATTCTTATATTGCAAATACAAATTCCTAACGCTTTTAATATTTTGTTAAATTGTGATTAGATTTGTTTGTTCGATGCATTCACAATTCCTCGCGATTAACGGAATAATTAGATATTATATGCATATGACTTATACATATATATCATTAGGTTATAATTTGAATGTGCAGTTACCAATGTATTTATATACCAATGAAGTGAAATAACTAAAATAATAAAAATTGATGATGAAATTGCAATTCAGAATTATTTTATATTTAAAGTTCTAACATTTGTAAAATTGATAACATACGAATAATATTTTCGAATTATTTCCCACTTATATAAAATTTTTTCATCAAACACTCCATAATTGAACTTGCTATTCAATAAATTTTGAATAAATTTCTTTAATCAAATATCATTATGAAAAACTATATAGTTTCATCTAGAAAATTATATTTCTTCCAATTTGCTGAGATTATTAAGTACTGTTGCATTAATTAGTTTCAGTAGGTAAATGTTTGTTGCACATTATTTACATTGCATATACTGACACAGTATATTCTATCCTTTAGGACTTTTAGAAGTCTTTTCAATTTAATGTAATAACAATGAAGTGTACTCTTTTTGGTTTGCCAGGTTAATTGTGCCGTTAATCCAACCAGAGATAGGACGTATTTATATCACATGAAGCTTTCTCTTCGAGACTTAAGCCCTCGTATCCGCTCTGAAGTCGGATGCTTAGTCGTAATGTGGCTAAGGCTTCTGTTGCTTAGAGGTAGTTCATTCACAGAAGACCTTTGTTCTCAAGGGTTTGAGATCCTTCACTATTTCTAAACCAGTCATAAGATTGGCAGGCTCGATTACAGTAAGGTTAACGCGCTGCATTTCCCTTTGATATGCGTGGCAAACGTATCTACCGTAGCTCTGAAAATCTGGTGTAACTTACATTAAGTTCGTACTCTTGTTTATCAGTGATTATGTTGGAAACGATCATCCATCTTCCTTTTTTCCCGCTGTCTTTTGTCCTAAGTCACTTACATTATTCTTAGTGTATCAATTCAGGCATATCGTTGCAATGTTTTCATTTCCCCTAGACTTTAGTTAAAATTAGCCAATATTCGGATTTCAACGTATTGGACTTTTAAATTTTTGAAGACGAAGGGAACAGAGTTATGTGTGAAATAATAAATGAAGAATAAGTGTATTTATTCGTAAATAAATTATGAGTATTGAATTAGAGAATTATCGTGATAATTAATCTTAATGTATTATAATAAATGATGTAACATTATTACAACGATGTTTTTCAACAATAAAGTAACTTTGTCCCTTTCGATATTTATAATTTCTTTTTTTATCTTGAAGTAGCAGAAAATTAAAAATTTTTAATCTAATGCATTTTCATGTTTGTACAGCTGTATTTCGTCATATAACACGAATAATGTATACAGTGATATTCGTTGTGTAATGAGGTTCGTATAAGGAGGGGTTGGGATAAAGCTTGAATATATATATAAATTATTAATTGGTCGAGCAAGTTCTTCTGATGCGATTAAAATTTGCTTTTAACATTCGACTCTCGGTATTATAATGATATTAATTTTGGATTTAGAGTGAGCAAACTCGAATTCTCAAGCCTAGTAGTTGATATTATATAATCTGATAATTGTAAAAACATAGTCTTAGAAGTCCAATAATATTTCGAAAGACATATATATAATACATAGATATAATACAATCGTAGTTTAATAATTTATAATGCTTCAATTTCTAAAAGCACCTATATTTATGTGAATGCACATGTGTTGAAAGCTACATCGTACACTGGTATTGTAACATGAAAAGTATCTTATTTTGGAAGTTTGTTCAATATTTACAATGTGCAAATAAATACATCTAACAAAAAAAGGAGACAAAAAGGAAGGGACCATGTAACCCGAGTTATAAGAAAAAATCCACCTCAATTAAGATATTAATTTGCGTTTTGAAACGTATAGAACAATCCGATAGGTCTTTAAATAATAAACAAGCTTGTAAGAAAAAAGAAGAAGTAACGTTCGTAAATAAATGTGACTGCTTTTTTACTAAAAGCAAACTTAATTTTGCACTTAAAATTCATCAAAAAAGCAGCCCTATTGCGTTTCACGTTATAAATCATAACTCAGATCCACCCAAACCGTATGCAGCTGAACAAAAAAGAACAGTAGCTGCAGTAGCAGCCGCTGAGTGGTCCTCATAGAATCGGATCTGCGTCTGAGCCGTTCGTGTCCTGACTGGACCCCACCACATCGACTTGCCCCTTTTATAATGACTGGCTGCACTGACTTACGCAAGATGACTTCACTACCTGGCGGTGCAAGCAAACATCCGCTCCGTCGCCAGAAGAAATCGCTATATTTCTGTGGCTCACTGTATTCTATATACATACGCATCAGCTTGTATCGGCTGCATAGCACTTGACGACCGAGCTTTTAAATAAATATACGCGCCAGAAAGATTTTATCATTTTACGGGTAGATAAGGACGATTTCATCCAAAAATAAATTTAAAAGTGTTGATTAAATATTTTCTTAAGAGCAGAGAATTTATATACTAGATTTAATTGAATTAGCTGGCTATAGTTTTCTGCATCGATATGATTTTTCAATTAATATTATAATAGTAAATAAAATAGTAAATAGTAATTATTATTACAAAAGAAAAATTTTCATTTTAATTTCAATAATGTAGAACTATGTGCCAGGTTAATTATTTGTCATATAGAAAACATTATTATTCATAAATAGGAGTTTACTAGCATGGGAAAGATAAGGATATTTTCAAGAGAAAGTTTTCAAGAGATATTTAAGACATTGTTATAAAATGCAATTAGCTTACGATTGAAACACTTCAAACATTCTTCGATTAATTGTTTAAATATTCTTAAATAAAATGAATGTGAACATAGTAAATTAGGCATAAATATAATATATACGGAAATTTAAGCTTATTCTTTAAAGCAATAAATATCAACGTATTTAACAAGCAATTTATTCACAAAATTGACTTTTGTTGTTATATATTATTATCCAGCAGACCATGAGATATTCTTGGAATACGAGGGAATAATCCGTGCATAGCTATTATATAAATTATAAATATCGAAATATGACTTCAATGTAAAATTACATACGTAAAATTGTTTTTGAGGCAGTAATATTATAATTAAACTTTGTAATTAAGCACAAGTAATCATTTCTAATATTATGCAATTATTATAAAAATTAAAATAAGTTGCTCTCGTAGATAAATTGTTTATTTGGTATTATCTTGTTTTAAACTTTTTTTCGTATAAACTTTAATTGTGCTATTGAAGTTATGTATATACGGACATTCCATATATTTATATCATTCTCTATAATTATGAAGGATGTTTTTAATTACATAAATTATTTACAAATTAATATACTTTTTAATATTATATATCCATCAATAATCAATTAATATGCTGATACCCTAATAAATATAATGTAATTAGATTGTGAAAACTTAATAAATAATAAAAGCCAACACATTGCTATCGCAGTAAAATAAATACTTGAAAAATATATCGTATTATTAATGTTTATATTTATTCCAAGGATATATATCGAATTTATAATTATTTAAAAAGATCGTTGATACGATTTTATTTCATCATCGAAAAATTAATATTGCCAATAATCAATTTTCACCATTATATTTATGTCATAAATAGATCACTCAAAGAATAATATTGCTCATACGATATTCTTTTATGTCTTATGACAATGAAACAATATGAACTATTAAATTTAATGACTATAGTTAGATATTTCAACGATCCTATAAATTCAGTGATCTTAAGTTCGAAATTTTCTAACAACAACCGTTGATACGAGTTTAAAACTTTTCAATTTCCATCCATTTCAAACGTGTTTGAATTTAAATTGATATTATTTTATGATTTATATTTATTTATTTAAATACAATTTGCTGTTAACAATTCAAGGTCATTTTAATTTATACATTTTTAGTTAAATTACAATTTAATTTTCATTGTAAGAAATAAGTTTCGATGTTATTACTAGTGGAAACAATGATAGATCTACTTTCCGTTCACAAATTCATTCATATTATATAAGAAAAATGTTAGTATACTGAATACGGTCATATTAAGATATATCATATATAGTTATTATTTACAATATTTTATAAAAAAGCTAAATGAATAATTTGAATAGAATATTGATTTTTCCATAAACATCGCGAAACTTATTCCCGCATAAGATATATTTGATACATGTTCAAATAAAAATATAAAAGAAAAACTTTACGTATCTGTCATAAAATGATAATTTGATAGACGTATTATAAAAAATTATTATTAATTAACATTAAAAGTATTTAAAATTTAATATATCTTTTGATTAATCTTTAATGCATTATTAAATTAAATATTCTAATTATAAGTACAATGGATTTTTAATTATCCTATTTCTTTAGTAATTTTAATATTTTCAGTAAAGTATTATACTAAAATCATGTTATTTCAATATAAATTATACTGGGAAATATTATATATTAAAAGATAAATACAATTTTATTGTACTAAATTATATTTCAAATTTTTTTTATCATTTCACGGTATTATTAATATTAAAATTGAAGTAAAAGTAATTGGTGTTTAAATATTTTAAAAAGATCTTTTTCAACCATTTTGCGTTTTATTACTAATTAAATTACTATTATTATGTGATATGCTTATAAATCATTTGATAACATGAAATTTTCAATTTCAAATGTATTTTAGAGGAGCTTTATTTTTAAAAACTTAATAAAATAAATGGAAATAAAACTGTGAAAATCTAACATACCTACTTGTAGCATTAAAAATTATCTTCAATGAACAATAATTAATGTAATTATAGAACGTTCTAAGACTCAAAACTGCATATAAAATAAATTCTGACGTAGTACGCTCTCGGAAACGATTGGCAGTAATTTCGAGTGTATCGGAAACCATATACAACATATCGTTTCTGTGGCACAAAATGTCTATAGATAGAATACACTGATGAAGATGTTATCGAAACTTTACGATTTTATATTTCAAATATATATTTTAAAATCAACTTTTAAAATTTACTATATTTATTCATGGTTAGATCATTAAATTAAATTATTGAAAAAATTTTCATATATATGATGAATTTATAAAAGTAACTGGTATGCTCTCTTATATGATCATTTACTCACGTGCGACTCTTAAAATTTTATGTAAACTATATTAACCAAGATACTTTAAACAATAAAAACTACAAAACAATGATTGCCTAAAGATCAATAAAATTTGTCAACAGAAATTTGGCTAAAAAACATAATTTTTTCTAATTAAAAAACCAATATCACAGAACAGAATTTCAATAAACTTAATAATTTGAAAATCTTTTTAAGAAAATATTTTTACTTCATATATTATTTTTATTTTGTCCAAAAATTTTATAATTATAGTTAATAAAAATATTAATGCTTGACACATACATATGCATATTGTTTCCATCCAATTCTTTATGCATTTTCTTGTAAGAAAAATTTTAATTATTATATTATGTATTATAAATACATATATTATAATAGAATTTCGTCCAATCTCTTACCTTAAAATTATTCTGACATTTGCATAATTAAAAGACTTCTATAACATTATATTTAGTATGAGAGTAATTAAGTATAATTACAAAAGTATTGCATACTAAATTTACATCTTTCTAAGTCATCATTCATTCCAAGTTGTCCTATGATTTAATGAAACTTTTAACAACTGAAACATATTCAAAAATTTATATTTTAATGCCTCAAGGTTCTTCATAATATTTTATTACATACAGGCTACATAATAGTTTATTTACTATATATATTCATTACATGAAAAATATATTGTTGTTTTATACTTGTATATTTTTATATTACCATTGATATGCCATCGCTCAACATAATAAAATAGAATTAATTGACGTATAATTATATAAACGTTTTTTGGCATATAAATTATAAATTAAATTAAATTCAATTTTGCCAATAATAATTTTTTTTCAATAATTTGATAAAAAGACACAAATAATATTTAAAAAGCTATGTCACTTAATTTAGTTTCGTGTAAGTTCATCGTCTATTATTTCCATAAAATCTTTGGTATGCTGTTTTAGACTACACCTAATGCAATTCTCTCATAGTGCGAATACTTACACTCTATCCCCGATAACGATAATACGTTTATGACAATATTAAGCTTAGTAAAAGTAGTAATAGTGCTTAACACTATGCAACTACAACAGATACTGACCACTCGAAATACAAAACTTGTGAGGCTCTTTATAAACTAATAAAAGTCTTCTGCAGTTGGCTACCCACGCGTTTAAAATGCTAATACCACTCATCATCATTCTTTCACAAATTTTTACAATACTAAATTAAAGTCTTAAATAATGAATATCTGTTTGTATAAAAGTGTAAAAAATAGATCAAGGTCATTAAATACAGGATTTCAAAAGTCTTTAAAAATAAAATTTTTGTCCATTTATTGATAGAATACATGCTGATTCGGTTCTAAAAAAATGTTTTGTAAATATGATAGGTATAGGTTTTCTATATAACAAATTATATAACATTATATGCTGAGATGATATTTGAATTTATGATATAAATGGAAATGAATCATTGTATTGATATAAAAAAGATTGAATAAAAGGTAATGCGTGGAAGTTAATTATGTCAATAAAAAATATATTAAGATATTTAGAAAACCGAAAATAGTAAAAATTTTAATGCTCCTTGATAACCGTCTTTATGAAAAAAATATATCATAGTATATAATATAAATTATTCCATTATAAAATTCAAAACTGAAAAATAAGAAAAAATTTAAATTTAAGTTCATTATTAGTTGGCACATTTATAACTACATAAGGAATTCATTTTCATTATTCAATTTAAATATTTTAAAAATAGATAAACGTATCTACAAAGTGAAAACCAAACATTTAATAAAAAATATAAATATTCAAAACTGAAATTGTTATACAAATATGCACGGCTCTTGAGATTTTAAGTACTAAATATAAGATATTACTTTGCTGAATTTGTGAAACTTTATTGTATTATTAATTGTTTAGTTAGACTATGAATTTTTTAATACACAATAATATAATAATATAATAATAATAATATAATAAAATAATAATAATTAATAAAAGATATTTTTTAAATTCAATTTATATAAATATATATTGTACTATTATTAAGACTTAAAATGATATATTTAAATTCATAAAAACATATGGTATTTAAGTTACTTCATTCAAGATTTTGTCAAATAATTATTTTATATTTAAAATAGTATAAACTTTTCAAATGAACTGAAATCAATCGAAAAATTAATACGTTCAATTTTTGTCTAATTGAATCTAATAATGTGTGCGTGCGTGTGTGTGTGTGTGTAGATATATACATGTATATGCTTTCTATAGAAACTTTATTGCAAATATATTACAATGATGAAAAATAAAGTTACAAATTCAATTTATTGAAAGGCCCATCTTTTTATGTTTGTATTTAAAACTTTGTTTACAAATAGATGAAAAAAATTCACAACTGTAAAATTATAGTTTTTTCTATAAACAGTATAGTACCGATAACTTATGAACATATATGCATTTGAAGATTGATATATCCGTCTTCCAAAAGCTTATTACTGTTATCTGAAATTATGGACTACTTTTTAACTAATGTATACATATTTAAATATACTAAAAAAAATTAAAAAAAAACCAAGGGTAAAGTTTGTCTTCCCACTTTAGTTGGGATTACTGATATAGTAATCAGTAAATATATATACTTTTTTTTAAAATAAACAGTAAATTTTACTTCTATGAAAATTAATTTTTCATGTTAAATTTTATACATATTTCTATAAATGTAGAAAAAGTTTACAATAATCATCATTGTATTATTTTACCTTACATTTTATTAAAACTCAACCTTTGGTATGAATGAGATAGATATCCTATAGCGTTTGTTATATTTCTCATTAAATGTTAATATACTATTATATAAATTTATTGCTGTTTTTTAATCATCCTCATCGTTATAATTATTTAAATACAGAGGTCTTAATTTTTGTCAAATAATTTAATTAGATTTAATTTAATCGCAAGATATAGAAACATTTTATCTTTACATGAAATAAGATTCGAACATGAGTATTCGATATAAATATTCGACCAATATACTAGTATTAATATTCTTTATATCTTAATACTAATATTATATATAATAAATTTAATGATATACAATATATTTTTGCTGCTGTCCAATATGATGATAAGCTCAAGCTTTCATTAATGGAAAAAACTTTGAAGAAATATGTGAATATAATAAAGATAATTGAAAATAATTGTAAATTAAATATCTTTGCTCGTACTTTTATATTATTATATTATTTTTAGTACTACGCTAAATAAATATGATATATTTTAATTAACACTACAACAAAATACCACTCTAATTTATATATTTTGTTCCAAAAATGCAATGGGAAAATATCTTTTCGATGAATGAAATTTGATTTATTTCGAAAATTATATGTCTCATCATAAAATTCATACGGTAATTACATTTTTTTTTATTCTAAAGTACAGAAACGTCAAAACACTTTAATGGCATAACATTACTTCGAATCTGTAATAACATTATATATTTCAATAAATCAGTATACGTGAACATATATATACAGGCAAAGAATTGCTGAACGGAAGAGGAATCTTAGATTTTAATAAGATATTTATAATTACAAAATCCATTATAGGAATTTCGTATTGCATGAAAAAACGAAAATTAAATATGGATGAAATTTATCATTGAAACCGGAATCCCATAATTTTTCGTAATGTGACAAATACAAATGCGAATTATTGGACATAAATTGAAATATTATCGAATGTTCCGTTTTCAAAAATATACAAGATCAATAAATTTTACAGATTTTTTTCTACTATCATCAAACTGATTATCAAAATTTCATTATACTTCATTTATAAATACATTATATATACTTTATAGTTAATAAACTATTATTGAAAATATAATTAAAAATTATTATATAAAACTAAATGTATAATTAAATTAATTGCAAACTAAGAATGATATCAAAATTATAATTAATATTCGTCTGACATTTCGTATTTGCCTATTATATTAAAATATTTTAATACATTACAACTAGTGTTTAAATATAAATGTTAAAAATTATAAAATAACCAATAACATTTATAGGGAAATTAAAAATTCATAGTAATAAAAGTCTTCTATAAAACAGTGTTGCACAATCTTCAAAACGCTGTGTCATTATCAAATAGCAATTCGTTTAATCCTAATTATAATCACTTTTACAATGTCAATAATGCAATTATGGAGTTCAAACAATTCACATAATATACACCATATTACACTTTAATATCCACAATGTTTACATTTCATTTAAAAATATGAAATAATTTTGTAAGTACATATATATATATATATATATATATATATATATATATATATATATATAGTAAAAATTGAATTATAAAATTAAATATTATTCTATTGGTTATTTTATGATTGTTTAATTTCTAGGACATTTCTATTTATAACTAATGCTTATAGATTCGAAAATTACAAATAAATTTCAATAGATATTCGTATTGATCTTTTTCATAAACAAGTCTGTTTCTATAAGGACGTAAATATAAATTTATAAATATATGTCCTATATATTTAAATAAAATTACTTTAGACACTATGCATAAGTTCACAAATCCATCTATATAAATACTTATTTATATAGAGAATACTTATTATTGAGAATTTTGAAAAGTATACATGTATTTTAATTCAATTAGAAATAAAATTAATTTATATGCTTTAAATAAATATTATGGATTTTTTGTATAATTTATATATTTAACGTAGGTAGTTTTAATAAGTGAATTTGTAGTATAACAGAAGCAATTTAAAAAAGTTTCAATTTTGAAATTCATCAAATATAAAATCAGTAATTTATAAATTTTATAATATTTTCTATAATTTTATGTTTTACATATAAAAAGTATTTTTTTTTTATATGTAATATCATATTCTAATTAAGGAAAGATAATTAATATCTAGTTTCATTTTGATTGGAAACTGGCTTATTCTTGGTATTTCTATTCGTGGTTTTTCCATGAACATGTTTTTTACAAAATAAACATAACTAAAATTAAGTTCTTCTCCATAAAATTTATTTTTAACAAATTATTTTCGATCAATTTATAACCTTCGTATTGACAATATACATAACAGTTTTATAACATAAAAATGTTTATAAAGTGCAACCAGAAAGACTAGCTTTCAAGCTTGAATATAATGCATAGTAAATTAATTCAAACATTAAGCGTGAAACTGTATATTTTCCTAATTCATTATCGAAATCTATATATATATATATATATATATATGTCTACATATTTATTTACTAAATAAATATTAACATGAATTTGATTTAGTTTATTTTATTAATTATTTTAATATTTTTCCGAATTCTCTAAGAAAGTTAATTTCAATGATTAATGCCTATCAAATACATCATATATAATGTCATTTCTATTTTCATTGGCATAGTCAATAATCTTATTCTTATTTTGAAATTTGCCAATCTTTTTAATTAAGTAAATATTTATACGTTAAGATATAAAAATTAATCTAAAAATAATTATTAAATACGTGCTCATTTAATATTTGCATGTTAATTATTATTACAATGTATTAAAATATATTAATATTAGTGGTATAAATTTGTTTAATTTTTAATATATTGGATGTTAATTTATTGATTACATACATTGAATGCATCAAAATATAATATATACTTGTAGAATATTTTCTACATATAAGAAAAACAAGGTTTTATTTTAGTAAATTGAATATTTTAAATTTGTTCCATCATTATTTGCTAATGAAGAATAGTATTTCAATGTAATTTACTAATTTACTAATAAATATGTAATTATGCTTTATTCTATATTCTAAAATTATTAATAAAAGATGTAATATGGTTTGAAAATTTATTATGTTAATGACATAAAATAATTTTAAAATTTGGTTTTCATAAAGTTATTATAAAAATTTGTAAAAATTTATGATTTTTTAATGTAAATATATTTGATGATATTGAATTTGAAAAACAAGTTTCAAATTAAAAATTTTCAGATGTATTTCTTTCGATAAATTAATTGTATCAATCATATATTGATTTTTAGTGATAAATATATCTTTTAATTGTATTGAACTATGAATTTATCCTCACTTTTGCAAAAATCATTACTGCAATTATAAAATGACTAAAAGTTTTTAAAATTTTTCGGAGTTATGAAATAAAAATTTAAAATTTTTAAAGTTTATACTAATTTTAAAAAAAATTTATTGATATTTTCCTATTTATAAGCATTACAATAAAAGCGAATAATAAATATTGTCGTAACGCAATTATTTTTTATTTTATTTTTTTTTATTTAAATTAAGCTGTAATATTTAAATTTTTTAAAGTAAATAATAATAAGTTATTATAATAATCAAATATTATATTAAAAAAAATTATATTATGCAGTGCACATGATGTGTAACATAAATACTGAAGAGATTCTTCTCATTTTGTCTGCACGTGTATTCCAAGTGAAAGGAGTAACAAATATTTTAGGGATTTAATATTTACCGAGGAGAGAGTACACATTTATTTTATAAAGTTACTTTTACACAGTTCGTGACATATTCGTTGATAAATGTAGTAATTATTTACTTGATTTTCACGCGCTGCATTTAATCGTATGTTACGCAACATTATTTAATATTATAAAAGAAAATAGATAAAATATTATATATATATAGCTCTTAGGAATTCTGGATAATAAGAAAATAGAATTACTTTACCCAATTTTCAAAGCTGTGTAATATATATGTAATATATATAATAAATATGCTACCTGTTCAATTAAATAATAATTCAATAATATCACTTTCTGTTAATATTGTTAAAAATGATTTTATTTCATATTATTCAGTTAGTTATTGGCATGTGGCTTATCACGAAGATATTTCCATGAAATACGTATATACTTTAAAATTAAATAATACTGGTTGATGCAAATTAATAGAAAATCGTTAGTTATTTCATTCGTTCATAGCCGTTCATTATTAAAAATACTAATTAATAATAATTATTGGCAGCTGATAATATTTAAATAGTTAATATGGACGTCGAAAATTTCGCATAAATATAATAGAGTATTAAGTTCAAAATATATTACCTCTTAGATTATTAAGTAGCATTAAACATTTTTCAAATTGATAAAAAGAGCCAAAGGAAAACTTCCATTAGGATATATTTTTCTTTCTCCCTTATTCTTAAGTTGTTCGATTACATACGTGCTTAAGGAGAAAAAGATCGAGATAAATCATCAGGCATGCACCTTGCAACGACTGTGTACTTAAAGCTTAAAATCCTTCGACCTAGGTTTCTTCCCTCGGAACATTCATCTTCGCAATTATCCCGAAGAGCGTTCGACTAGACGAAAAAAAAGAGAGTCCCAGAAAAATCAACTCCCCGTCACCCATCCATAAGCCCGTAAGTCCCCTTCCCTCAACACTCGTACCCTTAATGATGCTTATACATCGGTAATCCGGTTTTCCGTTTTTCTTATACCGCCCCTCGGCCGTGAGGCGCCATGCTCACGAAAAGAATCGAGCGCAAATGAGCGAACGCCCTGGGAATATCTCACCTGGGGAAACTCCTTGGGAGTGGGCGCGGCGCCGCTCCAATCACGAATGCCGCGGGCACTAGATCACTCGTTCTCCGGGGATCAATGTCGGAAATCACGGCGCGAGGAGACGAATCCAGTTATCTCGGACCGGACGCGCCCTTGTCCACGCGGTCGTACCTACGTCTATTATAATAATTGCATACGCGGGACTTTATTATTGTGCGAAGCCGAGGTGTACTCGCACTTTCGTATAACGAGGCGTATCTGCACGAGGAGTCGCAGGTGAACCAATACGAAACTGCAAGCTGCCCCAGAGGATGTTGAGGTAATTCGAAGGATCTTCATCCTTCCTCACCTACACGCATATTCGCGCATATATTTGTAGTGAATCGCACGAGCCTCGCTCTAGCGATTTACATCTCTTTGCTCGACCAATTCAAACAAATATTTTTATTATGCCGAATTCTATTTCACTTCTTTCAAATAGACTAATGCTTTTTGCATGTGCCTGAAGAACCGAGATATCGCAATACTTTATGCTACGGTTCAATTATCAATATTAATTTTGTAACAAAAATGTGCGGTTCAAATTTTATATATTGCATATTAGCCAAATATATTAGTGCTATTTAACTTAGGTATTATAATTAAAAAAAAAAATATTTTTATAATATTTCATTGATGACATTGATTCAACGATTATATGCATTATAAATGCATTATGTATTTATAAAGCTATAATTATCATAAAATTAATAAAAATGACAATTAATACAAATATGTTGTGTGCAATTGAAAAACATTATTCTTATTATTATTGGCTGTTTATGGGCTATCATTTCTATGGAAAATTTAAAGGAAATTATAAACAAAAAAATATGTAAAACGTCATTTTTCTATATATGCGAATAATAGTTTTGTAATACTGCGTAATTGAAAATTTTCTGCACAATTATGTAATAAAATTTGTTTCACTGTTAAAATATTAAAGCGATAAAAAAATATTCTACACAGAATTAATGTATTAGTTTTCTAAACTAAATAGCACAATTTTCATGTTATGAATCTCAAAATTCTTCCTTTGCACATAAATTCTATCCGAAAAGTATTTCACTGCTTAAAATTTAAAAATTTAATATTTAATATCATTTAATATTACTCATAACTAATAAATATTAATAATATTTGTAAATTTTACTATATTCTTATAATTTAATTATTAGTAATTGTCGGTTCCAAATACTTGTTTCCAATTTAAGAAATTCATGAGTTGACTATGTCGCTTTCAAAGTTTTGAGTCCGTATTTTATACTAATGAGTATGCATGCAGCTAATTAATTAAATTAGTTAATTTATCATCTACTTGTATGATTCATTAGAGAAATTTTCCAATGTCTCTATTAAACTATTATTTTTAATATTATTTTCAGATGGCAAATACTATTAAGGTTTAAAATTTATAGAAAATTTCAATAAGCCATATAACTGTGTTATTTTTTTTACTTATTTCGATAAAGTTTTGTTTTCATGTTACATTTTTATATTAGTATCATATTATTATTTTTTCATCGTAATATTGTTTTTTTTTTGCAATTCTTACATCATATATTTTGTAAACATAAAACTTATAGGAATATCTTATCGAGAATTGTAGGATAGATTATTAATAGGAATAAATAATATAAAAGATCCATTGAACATTGGTAAGAAAATAGAATCACGTCGAAGTTATCTAAAATATCAAAGGGCTTTCCCTCATGAAATAGAAAAAAGAAGTCGTCTTTTTCTATTTTTTTAATGACACGAATAATTTTTTAAGTAATCTAATGTTACATTAAATTTCTGAAAGATTGAGTAATGCCAATTAAAAACAGAATTTATAATGCGATATTGAAATTTTTTGCTCTTCATAGATTTTATTTATTAATTTTCGATATCAGAGAATTTACTTGCTACCATATTTTGATATGAAATTACGTAAAATCAACTATCGGACTAGATATTTGTATATATTTGATTCCTTAAAAAAAAAAATTTATATTTCCTTTTCAACTGCAAATCAGTTAAAATTTTATATTTTCATTCGAAATGCGAAAAGATATATAAATATTTTATTTTTATTTTTTTTTTAAAGGTACCCTATTACACTTTATTAAACATACAATTCTTTCTATTTTCAATCCGGAATATGAAATGTTTCAATTAAATGAATTAATATGTTAATCGAATTTAGTTACAATTAGACTAGCAATATTTGCAATTAGTTATGAATTAAAAGTAAAAATCCAGTAATCAAAATGATTTAAAAACATACCAATAGTTGCATTAAGTCTGAAAGTAATATAAAAACTTGTTTATTCGTAATTCTTTTAAATAATGCCTGTCGTAAAGATGATATTTTTTTAAGTATAATCAATAACGATCTATCAAATTTATGTTATGAAATTGTAAATTATTTTATTTTTCAACAAACAGACTATATTGAAAGTTTCAAACAATGCATAGAATGTGAAACATTTTAATGCATATCAGAATACATTTAATAACAAATAAGATATAGTAATTTTACAATGACTATGTAACAGAGTAAATTTAATACTATTTAGCCTTCTATAATTATTTATAATTCTATTGGAGTAAAGCGAGAAAATTAAATAAACTATCATTGATTAATTTTTATCTATAAATTTCAACAAAAAATCTTTACGGATATCGTACATTTTCACATTCAGTAAAAATGTTAAAAATTTGAAAAAGATTACTTAAATTTATTTAGTCAATCATTACAATGTATTATTATTATTATTTTTTTTTAACAATGGTTATATTATCTATAATTTTATAAAGTACAATTCTAGCAACAGTGTTTAACTACAATTTATACTAATCTAAAAATTATTTTACTTTTCAATATTTGATAAGTGAATAGTGATTGAATATTGTAAATTTTGTAAATATCAAATTGTTTACGATTTATAAAACAATATTTATATAAATAAAATTTATAAAAAGGATGAAAAGCAAATTTTTTTAGTTACACTTTTAGAAATTTAAAAAATTTAATCAATCAAATATATTATAGTCAAAGATATTGAAACTGTCTGGATTTATTTGATAGAAACCACAATAGTATAGATTATAAAATATAGTATAGATATAATATATAGTATAGATTATTAATACTATTATTGTGTTTTCAAATTTTTATTGCTATATCATAAGGATTTTTGTACACATGTAGTTTATACACAAGTTTATACGCAAAATATAAAAAATGACCAACATTACTTTCGAAACATGCAAATCCAATTCTTCTTTCTTCCTTTCAAACTCCTGCATATCTTATCCATATTTCTCTTCCATGGTCTTTCAAACGTATGTTATAGAGTAAAGGATCTGAAAACTCTTTCATTTTAATCCTGCGTTATGTGTTCATAATAAAATGTCATTTTCAAAAATAAAATTCTTAGAAATACAGAATACTTGATTCCCCGTAGATTTCCTTGCAGTCGGCGTTTCAGTTCCTAAAATATAAACAATTGCCATTTTTTTTGTCGTGCATATATTCTTATCATAGTCATTTATATTCTTGTTTTTTTTATATTTTGCTCGGTATGGTGGCCAAGTGAGATGATATATACCGTATAATAAACTTGCCTAAATTTCAACTATATCGGATGACGTAATAATCAATGTGATAACAATGATAATTTTCTTCTTTTCAATAATATTTCAATTAAAATATATATAATACATTTATACCTTTTAACAATTTTATTTTAATTACAATAAATATATATGTGGTACAGGTATTCGAGTATGTTTAATGCACTCATGTTATGTGAAATTATCTACATTCCTACACAAACACACAGACACAAATACATAAGAGACAGTAATAAGTACACATTATTTATTATAAATAAAATATTTTAATTAATAAATATAAAAAATTTACATTAAATATACCCTACAATATCGAGTACTTGTAACAGTTAATATCAATTAATGTTTTTCTCAATATAACTAGTTTTATATCATAGAAAATATATTAATTTTAAAATAATATAAATATTTGTACAGACAAATATTGTCATTTTTTTAAATAAAAATAAGACTCCTATATGAAACTCGATAAGATCTTCCATTAATCAATGGTTAATTTTGTAAATTCAAATTCGCTGACTATGTGACTATGTCTCAGTTCTTCCCAATGCACCTACATTTATTATCACATGTGCATGCTTTTTTAAATAAATAGAAACAACTAACGACTAGGAAATGCAGTTAATGTATGGATGAACAAGATAACAAGTAGCATGAGCGTTGAAGTAGAAGAAATTACTTGGATCGATATGTGCATACATTTATAACTCCTTTGCTTTTATGTGCTTACTTTCCCTTCTCTCTCTCTCTCTCTCTCTCTCTCTCTCTCTCTCTACTCTGTCGCTTTCAAAAGTGAAGACAAAACTTAGTATGCCTAGTTGTTAGTTTTACTCGTAATAACAATTTATTATGAAAGTTCATGTAGTTCTCGGATATATCTGAAAAAGGACTTGCTCAAGGAATATAATACACGGCACTTGTTTTAAACGGGAAATTAAATTGTAACTAAAAATTCAGCGGTGACTGAAACCGATATTTTGAATAACTGCTGTGCCGCATATAATCAAGAAAATGCTGATCTTTACCAGTATTAGTATGTACCCTGTGTCATAGCTTTCAGGATGAATATGTAGGAAATGATATGAATTGAACGAAGTGAAGGAATATGAAAGCATTTGAAGTTTCTGAGAAAAGTAATTTAGTCAAATTGTATTTTTATCAGTCCAGTACTAAATCGTTCTATTGCATTCGTAAAATATGATAATATATTAACGTACCTATGATTTCCAGATATGATGATAAATAAAAACCTTTATAAGTCTGACTATAAAACACAATTCGATCGAATTAAAAATTACTACCAAATAGCGAGAAAATTTAACGTGTATCTTATGTTAATATATATTTAAATACAAGTGTGCTTATACCAAAATATCAAATAAATACTGCGAGTGCCATGATAGATGAAGTGCACAGATATGTGTTTAGTTTGAGCGGCACACAATGATGAATTTCCACTAATAACTCAGCGGCAGGGACTCAATATGAATCGTTTACACCCGATAATGATCGTATTACTGGTAATCTCAACTTGCGTCTATCTTTCATGATAAATTCTCGATTTCATGCAGATGTAGCTACGCCATTTTCGAAAATCGTATATTAAATGAAGTGATAATATATAGTTATTTTTTAATGTATTTTTATTGAAGCATGCCAATTTCAGGATTCTACACTTTGCATATTATTACAATATAAACAATATATATTGGAGACTGCATTATGTCACATCAAACCAATATGATAGAGACAGTGACTGCTAAAAATATATATTTGTGAGATATTTCAACTTACGTTAGTTCAAATTCCGGATTAAAAATAGAAAGAATTCTATGTTCAATAAAGTATAATTGAGTGCCTTAAAAAAAAAAGCAAAAAAAAATATTTATAATATTTTCTAAAGAATCATAATGGCAAAATCTAATAATATTAATTAATATAAATAAGCGATGAAGTATCACTAAGTATTATTTTGAAGTTAAGAACATTAATTACGTTTATTTTGTTATTACTAAGAGTGAGCTTAATCTAGTGACTAAACTTTGAGAACTTACTGATACTAAACTACACAATGGAACTTCAACCAATTCAATTACGTAATTCATTATCGTGGACATTAATTATTTGATCTATATAGTGAATCTAAGGAAGCAAAGGTTGTTATAAATACAAACATATTTTCATTATACACCACACATCGAAGATTTTATTGTGCTGGAGCTTATCTTCATTGCTACATACTTTTTTAAAAATACATTAAAATTTTACGACTTTTTATGGCAAATATTTATCAATTACTAAACTATCGCATTATTGATATTATGATATTATTATATCCAATTAGCTTTCATTTAAATACCCATTTATAAAATATTTTTAATATATTTTTATTTAAAATATAAAAGAGCATAAATAAATTATGACGAATTCATCTGGACGTTTCATTGTATGAATGGTGTGAAATATTTGAGTTATATTTTCATATTATCTTATTTTATTCATTCAAATGCCCCAGTGATATTAAACGCTAATAATATTCAACCTATACGATATTTATAGATATTATTTAAATTTGGTCCCATTAGTAATGATAGAATTATTAAAATATAATAGTAAATGTTGCAAGATAAAATGAGAAATTAAAAAGCGAAGAGAGAGAATGAAAATACAATAGGAATTGTGAAAAAAAGGTGGGATAATAATCCGACATCTAAAACTAAATAAGATTGTTTAATAGCTATTTAATTAGGAACCAAATTTAATTTAATTATTTGTTAGGGAATAAAATATACGTAGAAATATGTGAAAAATAATTTAAATATTAACAAAATTTTTCAAAAGTAAGGATCATGAAAAAAAACGTAAAAATATTTCGTCATAAATGTTTTGTGAAATTTTATTTAAACTATAACATTTCCTAGTGAAGTCACTATACTTTGTACACATACGATTCAATAATTATATTGATATTTCGTATTATATATAGAGCTTGTTTCAGCAATTTTAAGGATAATAATGATATTTAGTAGTTTCCTATAATTAAAATAAAATCAATAATTGTATTAATTTAATTAATTTTGGAATTTTATTGCTTCTTTTTTGAAAATAGATTAAGATAGAAATTGATAATGACGTGTTGTAATACAATTTATTATGAAAGCATTTGGAAATAATGGATTCTTTTAATTTTACAGTGTTTTACAATTTTACAATGTTGAAAAACGAAAAGTTTCGTGTATGCAATACACTTGCCTTTAACCAATACGCGTTCATATGAACTTTTATTCCTAAATGAAATTAATTAAAATACTTATTTACCCTTAATTACTCTTTATTGTTTATTTAAACAATGTATGATTAGACTACAGTTTTTAAACAGTTTTTCAATTCTAACGTGAATTCATCATCTATGCTGAATAGCAAGTATAAAAGAATTTATCGAAGTAATATTGAGCATACATTAAGTTTAAGATCCTCGCAATTTTTGACGTTGCTGGCCCAGTGTAGTTTTTACTAAGCCACGCCAGCTTGCTTTAACGCATTTCAGTGCCTCTTATATTAGCAATGAAATATACGAGAAAAGACCAACGGAGCCAATATTGTTTTCATATCTTCAATATTCTTATAATACGTTCTAGTTGCTGTAATCGTATATTCCTTATATTCATTATTTCATTCTCTTATACTCAACTACGGTTACTACGTATGCTGCTGCTGCTGCAAAAAAATCAATATTTTTGGCGTAAAAATTCTCGTAATCACTATTTACGTAAATGAATTGAAATGTAATTATATATATTTATTCTTTCTCACTTATAATCATATTTCAAAGCAATTTTGGGGTTTTAAAATTTGCCATTCACTGATCAAAAATATGATTTAAGTAAAAAATCCTTGTACTCTAGCCAATAATAATACTTTTCGATTAATAACTATTAGAGTGCGAATGAAATATGAGAAGACATTTTAGCTTGACGGTATCCAAAGAGAAAATAAAAATTACTTTATAAGCAGTGAGCCAAGTAATTTAACTTGCTATAATATTCCCAAAGATGCAATGAAAATTCCATCAGCAGTCCTCGAGTTTCCCGCGCATTATTCTACCACATCCATGTAGACATGCAATCTGATAAGAGATTCGCCTGTGCGAATCTAATGCTCTAAAGGTCCGTTCACCAAGTCGATACCTTGTTGTCATTTCTCGAAAGGCCTATTAATGCAGTGTTTGGCTCTGGCATTTGCGGCCACAAGTTTAACACTCGATCCCTTTATTATTGACTTTTGTTAAAATTACTTTCAAAATTATGAGAATTCCGACTGTTCATCTGGCGTGGTAAAGACGGAAGTGGCAATTAATTTTTAGGTGAATTGTAACTGCAAAATTTCATTGCATAGTAGATTTCTAGTAATAAAATTTTTATTTAAAAATTTATTTTTTGTGTAATGAAGTCAAATGAAGGGCTTAGAATTTTTAATATGAACACACAGTAATTATAAACATTTTCTGACATTATCGATATAAACTATCCAACGGTTGTCAATACAATAGCTTGCTTCAATGATTAATATGGTGAAAATTTATTTGCCAAATGTAATATGTGAAATTTTATAATGAAAAAATAAACAATAACTGTAATTATAAATAGAAATTTAGTGTAAGACCGTGTGCCTACTACCTAGTTGAAGTCCGTAGCACATTAAATATATCGTATCAATATTTTTTCATAAAAAACCAAGTCACCGATAGATGGAAGACTTTATATTTCAATGAGATATAACTTGTTTTAAACGATCATATAAATTTGAATTTATTTATATTCTTCAAGTTTTGTGTAGCTTTGAATTATATTACAATATATACAATTTCATAAAACTGCAAGTTGAAAAGGGTATGTCACTTTTGTGAATGTTCTATGTTAAGTACACAGTTCCATTGCACAAGCTGCCTTATAATACTTATAGAGTAAAACAATGAAAATTCAGAAAGAAAAATATTAAAGGTATTCGTATCCACATGGCAAGATATCCTTTTTGTTATGCTGAAAAATTTATCTACTAAGATGCTAGACAATGGATAAATGGAAAAGTATGACAAATTGTAAAGACCGATCGATATAAATTTTTTTTGCAAATAATTTATTTTATTTTGAAGCTTATATTAATATTTAAACAAAATTATTATTATTTCACAAATTTAAAAGAAAATAAAAAATTCTTTTAAAACGTATGGATATTTTTAAAAAAGTTTTTCTTAATTTAAATACTATTAATTTAATTTAATAATAAAAACATGTTTGTTTTATATAAAATGATATTAAATTTTTATAAATTTTTGAAAATTTACAAATTGGCCTAAAATTGAATATCATTAAAAAGTACTAAATTAACCTATTAAAAACAATCGTTATCTCTTTTGAATATTGCGTTAAAAACTTTATTAATGCAATATTACGGTATGATGCTACATATAGCATAATAATGCATAATAAAAATAGAAAGTGTGTTCCTAAAATGAATTTTTAATAAAAGAAATGAAATAAATTTTTAATAGAATCAATTAAAATCAAGTTTGACATATATTTGCCAAGGGTAAATGAGTTGTTTTGTTATTAATCTTATTGAAATTTTGTTAAGAAAACACTGCGTAAAAATTTCCAAATTTTATTATTCGGTTCAATACAGTTTTTTTTTTTCCAGAGTAGTTATAGCATTGATTATCCTTTTAATTTATAAACTCAGTAATCTGGATTATATTTTTAGAAATAATGTATTCTTAAGACTACGCAGCCTACAAATATTTAAATAAATGAAATATAAAACTATAAATAATCATCAATATTATATTATTATTTGTTAAACTGGTACTTTTTATTGAAATATAGATACAATTTCCAACGATTTTTGACATTTTATGAAAATGTGTTGTAAAAATAGACACAACTAAAACAGAAAAAATTTAGTATACCTTACGAATCAATTATTGCTACTACGTACTATCTATACATGATGATTTAAACAATGAAAAATAAAATAAGGAAAAAAAAGAGTAGAGAAAAACTAAGAAAAAATCCATATACTGTTACATATTTCAGAGGAACGCGCGAAGAGAGAAACTACAGTATAAAATAGCGCTTGAGATTAATGCACAATGCAACTCATACAAGTTTATACGCCAAGGTATATACGTTTATCACATATATATCTATAAATGCATAGTAGACTTTTGTCAAGTCGGCGAAATTATAATACACGTACGCGTATGCTACCAGCACACATTTAGATATGTGATTGTATATAGGACAAGCAATATTCTTACTATGGTATGGGGCGTTAGTATCTGTATCTCTCTCTCTGTCTCTGTCCTTATGCTGTTGTAGTAGAGGTTTCCTGGCGGTTGCGTCCGAAAATGCTCGAGAAGCACGGGCAATTTTCTTCCGGTTGTGTGCTGGTAGGTTACAGAGTTTTATCGCTCACACGCTGTGACTTGACCCTAAGAAGTCTGGCATTTGCTCGACTTGGTCATATAAGGAATGGTATATCCTTCTCAGTAAAACGTCTTACGCCGAGACTTTGCCCAACTTTTAAGTAGTGCAGCGTAATTTTATTATTATAGAAAATTTACTCATCTTGGTACATTCTTGTGCGTGTCAGCGACGATTCTCTGTACATATTTATATTTGGGTGGAAGTAATTCTGTTAGTATTAGTAATATTAATATAGTAATAGTAATACATAGACGGAACATCAAATAAAATGCATTTGTCATTTTCGTTTTTACAATTAGAAATTACCTGATAAATGGTCGAGCGAATAGAAATTTTTTGAATACCCGTAATGAGAGTAAGATAAATGTCCATATATTCAATTTATTAACTATGCTTAATGAATAGTTTAAAAAGAAGAATAATAATTAATAGAAATCAAAATTCTGCGATATTTAATATTGTTTGTAAGTGACAGGTGAAGAACAGAAATCTAATGTCTACAACACTTTATAAAGTAAAGTGATATAGTTAAATTTTTTCAATACTTAATGAAGATAATGTAGCATAAAATTTAAGCCTAAAATACATATATTAAACTTATCAAAAATAAATTGTTCTCAATATTTTATTCAAGTCACTAACCAGTTATTATAATAAGGTTATTAACATTTGCTTATTCTCTACAACGCTGAGAATACGATTTAATCGTTAAATATCATTATTAAATACTTATGTGTTGCGTTTCTTTTCGTGAAAGTTCATTTAGACAAATATTCAAAGCTATTTACCCGACCCGATAGCGTTATATCAATGCTTAATTTTGATACATGAATTACATAAAAATACTTGAACATTTGTGCAGATTCGTCTTTCTGTCCGTCAGTATACAAAGTGAAGGGATTGGTTGGATAATTTATTCAACCAACGTATGCCTAAATATAATGCAGCGTGACTGTAATTAACGGCTTCTGCTTAGCGCGAATATATTAGAGTAATATGGAGCTAAAATAAATGGTATATTCTCTTTGTTTCTGCAATTTTTATTCGAAATGCTCTTGTTCATATAAATGGACACGCGTAAGTACTATTTCTGTATTGAATTTTTCTCATGATGTACGCATATGCATATACACCTTCTATTAGAGATGAATCGATATTCACTTTGATGAAATAAAACAGAAAATATTGGTAATATAGGGTGAGTGAGTTTTCAAATTAAATATTTGATATTGCATTCATGTAAGAAATTAATACTAATTGGTGAGGAATATTTATATTAAGGTTAAGTAATTTCAAATAGTTAAATAAAATTCTTTTCTTCTATTATCATAATTAAATAACATTCTTGGATAGAGAAATTAATAATTTCAGTATGGCTATTTTTATCATTTGGCATAATAAAACGAAAATTAGTTTTCATTTTCATGAATATGCATATAAGAATTAGAACCAAACTATTAATTTAATTATATTATTAGATTCATAGATAAATGCTATAATCATTCATTTTTGTTGCTAAGAAAATTTTTCATTTATTTATCTTTATTTTCTTTATATTTCTTTTATAATTAGACACTTGCATAAATGTACAATGCAATTTTATGATTGATTAATCAAATGTTACAAGGTAATACATTTGCATATTTTTAAATAATTTAATATTTATAATTTAGTAATTCATTAAACAGTTACAAAATGTTTAGGTAAAATAAATTCAAATCACTAAAATCTAAAATACATATGTAGGTTTTAAAAATCAAAAATCAAAAATATTTAAAAGTAATAAATATAATAGAAGCTTCGAGTAATTAAATAATTAATATTTACTTACAAATTTTACGTTTATATATTTATATGAATATTTTACATAAGTATATCAATAACAAGTAATCATAAAATATATTATCGAGATAACTGTAATTACATTTTCAATATAAGAATGAAACCTTATAGGCAGAATTTTTGTTGCGCAGCATATTGGTTTGTCAAATTCAATATTGACGAGTATGAGAATGAACTACTCATTAATTTTGGTATTACGCAAAAAGTTCAGATTAATATTTCTACCGCTTAAACGATAATCAACCTTATTTTATATTATATTCGATTTATTAAATAATTTGTCCATCAAAAATAAACAATCATTTTAAAATATTAAAAATTTAAAATAGCAACTGAAAGCTGAGCAAAAAATTACATTGATGTGCAATACCATTATAAAGGAAGGAATGACAATAAAGTGGTAGAAAAAAAGCTAACGACTTGCTAGTGAATCCGAAGTGAGAATTAAATACCTCCGAGTTATATATATATATATATATATATATATATATATATATATAACGGTATAATCGCTCTAGATTTTAAAGCCGCTAAAATGTATAGAAACTGTAGTCATTGTAGTCTCATCAGTTAACAACGGAGAAGTGTTTTAGAAGACATGAACACGATTATTAATTTAATTGAAAAATAACTACGCCAACATGAAATTGCTCTTTCGAGCATTTTTTTTTTCATCAACCTTTGTCTTAAAATATTCCAACATAATATTTTTAATTCTTTTGTTCCAATTTTTTCTCTAGAATTCGCTATATTTACTTTTAGCAAGACAGTTGTGGTGGAAGTCGAATATTATAGAGTTTAATCATTTTAATGAAAGAGTTTATGATGTTGAGAAGTGTAAAATTCGGAAATAAATAGATTCTCTTGAGCAAAGAAGAGATCACAATATTGAAAATTTTTGCTGTCAGTAAGAGATAATGAAAAGATTTAATAAACTTAATAGAAAATTTTAATAGTTTTAAAATTGTCGAATAAATTATTAATTTCGTTGAAGTATTCATTATTGGGCGGAAAAATATTGTAAATTTTTTATTATGAATTTAAGATATTCATAAATTTTATTAAAAATTCTCTAAGATGTTTGTAGGTAATATGAAAGTTTCATGATGTTCTAAGAATTAAATTCAGTTGCTCAAATCAAACTATACGCTTCTTTTTTAAATCCTTATAAAAAATGTTTAAAGCGGCTCTTCCTATTTATAATCAACTCTACATAGAGAGATATGGAAATATTGGCTGTTGATAATTGAATGTAAAAGGAATTATATATTTTACATAAATAAATATGGATCTCTCACATGGTCTAAATCTTAGGCACTTGATAATAATCAAAAATAGAATTTAATTTTGAAAAGTTCCAATAACGTTGCTTACATTGATTATAACTAATCAAGAGTTAAAAATACTTTGTATATATCAATAGAAGAGAAGATTAATCTTGAACCAACATAAGTAAATATAATTTTGTTGATTAACACTATGCGTACCGACACTTGGATTTTCTCTGCCAGTTACATTTCTTAATTTATTTTCGCGAAAACGCACAAGCCCCAACGCCCAGCTGATTTCACTGGGAATAAAGTTTTCATGAATTCGAGCTCTCGTAATCGCAAACTAATAAACCTTTCCTTTCCAACTGTAGAAGCA
Source organism: Ceratosolen solmsi marchali (assembly GCF_000503995.2). NCBI lineage: Eukaryota > Metazoa > Arthropoda > Insecta > Hymenoptera > Agaonidae > Ceratosolen > Ceratosolen solmsi. The sequence continues at coordinate 11,544,029 of NW_011948416.1, read as the reverse complement.
TCTGATACGGAAAGCTCTTCATAAGTCTGCTTAAAGCACTTGGATTGCCTGACTAACGAATACTTACCATAGCGAGATCTCGGCAAATTGTTCGGCCCCGTGCAACATGTAAACATCGCTAACTCATTACAAATGATTGACGTAACGGTTATCTTACTTTTGTGTGTGCAAGCCTATGCAAGCATTGGATCATCAGTGTTAATGGGATCGCGTGCAAGACCAGACGAGGGCTACGAAATCTGTGGCTCGTCAAAATACATCTCCGACAAGTTAGTGATTACCAGTTATACGTATGTATGCTAAGCTTTATTACGTTGCTCGCGGATGACGATGATAATGATGATGGGGGTTCGTCAAATTGTGACCTGGAAAACTGCCTAACACGAAACGTCTCTCTTGGGAGTTGTTATTATTTGAAGAGAATGATGTGCGCTGAGATATGAGAGGCTTGATTAAATATTAACCCGATGACTCGTTTTACCGTTTGACACGTTTCTGGAAATTTTCCTTTTAATTATTCAACCAATCATAAGACAATTATTTCATTTTTTATTAGCACTGATTGAATAAACCGTTTAAAGAGACTCCAATTACAATTAATGTGAAATGTTGGATAAATAAAGATAAAACAAAATAAATAAAATTCTGTATGCATGTACGTGTTTGTTAATATATACTTAGAGGTTTTATACATTATTTAAAACATTTATTGGCATTAGGAATACTCGGTGCACTATTAAAAAAAGGAGCCAATTCATATGTTATAAAATTTGTAAATAATATTAATTTACAGTATCATTTCAAACCATTGAAACTGTGAAATAAAGCTTTTACAATTAAATAAATAGATCATTGTTAAAGCATCTTGCAATTTATCTGAAAATTTTCGAAATTAATTTATAATTTATTTTATAAGTTAAAAAATGTATATTTCAAGTTTAAAAATATAACGCATTCCTTTATATACCATTTTATAGAAAAGTTTTTATAACTGCTATTAACTCGAGTACAATATACAAAACTCATTATTTTTTAATAATATTCTAGTGTCAGTTAAAGTAGAAGAATACGGGCAAATAAATATACAGAATAGGTAGCATTTTTTTAATGAATTTTAACTAAAATAACATATAGCCTGCATTATTTGATAAAACTATTATTGAATTTTGATAAAATAGTAAAGGAATATAATACCATTTTCTTGTATAATAATAGAATTTCGTTATTAAATTCGATCAATGAAAATAGATCGATAAAGTCGTATTATTAATTTAAATTATCAATAAAATGAAATATTTAATTTCTATACAATCTAACTGCATTTATTATAAATAAACAATTGTAAGATATATATATTATTTTTTTTACTACAAATACCATTCATAAAATACTATCTCGACTACAACCATTTATATATAAAGAAAGTCAAGAACGATTTAACAAAAATTATTCAAATATAAATAATTTTATATTTAGATAATAAATATAATGCCATATAAAATCCAATTTCATCGAAAGTCCTTTTTTAGTGCCCATTCGAATATATCTCTTCGTAACAGTATAAATTTGTCCACACAAAATATTAATTTTAGAAATAATAGATCTTTTTAACAAAAAACAATTAATTTCAAATATTATATAAAGTAATATAAAGTATATAAAAATATATGAGATAGAAAGACAATACTTTATTTCTTCCATAATTTATAGAGTAAAACATGAATTTGTATTGTCATACGTATACAATTAATATGCTAAATGTAATTAAATAATGAAAATCTTATATTGTGACTTACTATCACTCAATTAATTTATATTTTGTTTTTTATTAAGATTATTTTTCATTAAATGTACTATACCTGTTGGTATAATTGCTTTCTCTTCTTTCTCATTCGAATTAACTCGTAGTTAAGTGTAATATAAAGATTATATAAGGAAATACTTTTTCATTTAGAACTTTACGTTACGAGTTGTATATTCATATAATTTTACATGAATAGACATTATAGGCTTCATTATTTAGAATAAAGAATGTTAAAAAATTTGTACAATTTTTATGAAAAATGTTATTGCGATTGAAATTATGAAATATCCAAAATCCAACAAATTTAATCATTACTTGTTTGGAATTAATTTTCGTATTATTTACAATTATAAAATTTTAATGCAGTCATGATTATATAACATTAAATTATTATATGCCAATAAATGGCTGTTAATTATACCAATATGCGTAATCATTTTCAATATTCTTATATTTTGAGCAAAATAATTATATTACTTTTACGGTGTACGTACGGTAAGACATTGAAAATTATTTCAATTACCATTGTAAAATTCAAAAGCCTAGAGTTCGAATTAGCTTATACCCATCCAATAAATCATTCGACAAGGTTTCTTGTTTCTACCGATACTGTCGATATTGGTGTAAATCAGCAGTGTCCAACTTTAAATCCGTTTGAAGACCCCCTCGCTCTCCCCTGCCGACAAAACCCCCGCACCGTGTAAATGTCGGCGGCTCCTTCAGCTATTCGAGAAAGCGGCGTTTCTTCGCTTATACGACCAACTAATTAACGTAAACGCTAAATCGATCGATGCTGCAGCCCGCGAACGAAGTTCTCTCTGCACGGACACACGTACACATACACGTGCTTACGCGTACGTGTATGCATTACACTGGCATGCAGAGTAGGAGCAGCTTGTCTACGAAGTTTAAAGGGACGGAACATTTCGTGACATTAGAGATTCCGCACGGTGTTTTGGCTTCGCTGGTTGTTCGACTAGAATCCTTCACTGAAAAAAGTCTGGCCGAGATATATAGAGCTGGCCAAAGAGAAAAAAAGGTGGAAATAGATTACGATTAGATCCCATGAGTGAATTGAAAGGAATCCTAGGATTTTCGATGCAGGAAATGTATTCAACGATGTCGTGCATTTGTTCTTTTTCGCTCCGTCGAGTGTATCTTATGAACATGAACATCCTATATCCGCGATGATAATCCGAAACGATAGCCGGTGTTTGAGAATTCAATATGCGTATAGCGCATTTCCGGTCGCAGAGGTGACGGAAAGCCTGCGTAAGCGGGATTCTCGTTAGCCACGTGCTGCAGCAATATTTGCGGGTTTCCTTCGCGAATACACGGCTGTTACTGAATGCTGAATGTGCTCGTACGCACGAGATGGAACGGAATTATCTGGGTCAATGGGTAATTTCCATCCACTTCTGCTTTTAAGCGTACACGGACCCATTTACTTTTAACATTTGCCTCGTTTACTTTTTTAATGCTTAATATTGATGCATATTTTGCTTAATACATTATAATTATACGTGACAAATAGATTAATTACAATTGCATATTGAATTAAAATTTAATATTAGGGTTGCACGGATATGTAAAAGTGCACGTACTCCTGTACGTGTACACGTACACATGCACACTTGCGTATGATATTTTATTTGCCAATAAATATTAAATTTCAGAATCTTTGTAGTTTAGCATGGAAATCTGTAAGGAATTGCGTCATTCTACTACCTGAGAAAACGATTAAAATTTACATACTTATTCAATGTAAATATTGTAGTGACAGAATAATATCTATCCAAGTATAATACGCTTGTTCATAAAAACTTAGAGATCAATACTTCGGTGCATAAATAACAATTTCTGTATTTGTAGAACTATTAAAAATCTTAATAAGCTCTCAAGACAATTTCTCAGAGAATACACTTTACTGACGAGTTAAAATTTTACTTGGATTTAAAAGATTTTAGTTGATACGACATTAATAGTAGCATTTATAAATCTGTTGGGATTAAAAGTGTAAGTATTTATATTTCAATATTAAGTCGAGCCTTCTGCTCTCTGTTTGCTATAATACAAATATGATTACCAAATATAAAAGCCTGTTAGATGTTGAGTGGAATACGCGAACCATTCGAATTACAGTTAAATACACACACACACACACACACACGCACGCATATATTATCCAACCATACTAATATATATTATATTCAAAGTAAAGGATTTCTGTAATCTGTAATCTGCTCTTTCATTCGGACAAACTATAATGAAATACCTTTATGCATTCTACTAAAACATATTTAATTTTTAATGTCCAATTTTCCTATGCCGAGATGTCTAAAATCATAATAATTTATCAAGAATAAATTGGATTTAATTTTTCATTGTATATAAATTTTTATTCAAATGTATGAAAGTGTACGATTCTAATTGAACTGAAAGTATTAAAATTCATCAAGCTTTTCTCTAATAAACTATGTTTAGCGATAAATTAAATGAAATTAAATTATTATTTTAATATGGAAGTTGAAAATTGCTTAACTTTGTTATAGTTTAAAATGTAGCAGTGTTATTATATTTTATATTGAGTTCAATTTTACTATTTCATTTATACAATATTGAAATATTTTAAGAATATTTTAATTATACTAAATAAAAAACATTTTCGTTAAGTATTGTAATTTCAATTCTAATTTATGTAAACGATTAAATTTAGTGAAATTTAGATGAATTAAATCATAACAAGATATAACAAGTCAAATTTGAAATAATTTGAAAAATTAAAAATTTTTTTTATATCTTATATTTCAAAATTTACAGAATTGTTGACGTAACAACAGAAAACCGAATTCACACCTACAATTTTTGAATTCTTAGTAAAAACTACAATCGCGATTTTCTTGAAACTTATTTCCCTTCATTTTCCAAATACACGTTTCAAACGAAACCTTCCATGGACTTGAAACATTTGAAAATGTTTAAAACATATTTCTTGATCAGGCGATGCTCTAAAATTGTAAGAATTTACATTTTTTCATATAAAATTCATAAAATATAAATTTTTAAGACGATATTTTCAGAACTTCATTTTTAATAAAAACAAACGACAATACCTAGTTCAAATTTAATAGTTTTCAAATTTTTTTCTCTTTTTAAAATTTTTCACATAACTCAATAGTATACAAAAAATTTATTCTTATTTTATATATTTTTTAAAATTGCAAAATTAAAGAATTTATTGTAAATATTAACAAAAATGTAAATTGTTGTCATATTTGTAATGTAAATTTAGCAATTTCTATATATTAAATACAAAGGTTAAAGAAATATATATATATTTGTATGTTAATATTTTCCGTATTTTCATATTAATTTAAACTAATTGTGTGCTATGCCTACTGAATCGCTTTGATCGTTCACTATTGCAGTTGACATTGAAAGTGAATTGTATGAAATTTGTATTTAACGGACAAACATTTTTAATAAAATATTGAGCATCAACATTTAAACATGAAAAGAATAATATATTAGATATATTTGATAGATTATATGTTTTCATATAAATATGTATTAGATATGTTTTGATTAAATTTAAAATAACTACACCATATATGGTAAAAATAAAAAACGATAATCTTATGAATTTAGAATTTTCTTCTAAACTCAAATAAATATACAAATAATATCGTTAAAAAAATTACTTTGTATTAAATGAAAATTAGATACTAGTTTTAGTAAAATATGAGGAAATAAAATCTAATAGCTTTATAAGTAATATAGTAAATATAAATATATTATATAATAAAAAAATTGATAGAAGATAATATATGGAGAAAATGATAAAATCTTGCAATAAAAGAGCATAATAGTTAAACATATTATATATTCTATTTATGATTGAGGATAATTAATAGTATTTACTAGTTTCATTTTATCATAAATAATAACTTACCATACATTAAAGATATCTTAAAAATCTTATAAACTTAATAATTATTTTCAATTCATGTACTATAGAAACAGAACTAAGCATTATAAGATATTGTAAATTGAAAAAAAAAATTCGTTAATACGTTACTACGGAATAAAATTGTTTAATTAATAACTTTATATGAAGTACAATTGTTTGGACGAATGAAACAGTATTAACATTAGCTTATTTCACTATTACTAGGAAGTATATTTCATTATATTAAATAATAAAGTTATGAGATGAATTCTATTACTTATAATATTGAAGTTGAGGGTTTTGAGAATATTAAATGTTGATGTTGAACAGGCCGTTGATTACTAAGCTCTTACACGCACTAGATCTTGCAACTGTTTCGTAGTATCTCTATCTCGTAATGCTTAATTATTCTTAACGATATTTTATTAATTGCTATAAGATATATCTTTGACAAAACCAATAAAATATCAAAATGTTTTGTAATCGAGCAGTAAAATATGTTACAGATTTTAAAAATAATTTCATTGAAAATAAATTATGTATTGTTAAAAATTTGTTGTTAATTGCGGGCCAAAATGTATTACAGATAGCAGTAACTGTTAAATTATATTAGAAATTATATTACGATTTTATGACAGTAATTATAAAAAGTGACATCTTACGAAAGAAATATAAACTGAATATAAACTTTAAGCAATTATATTCTGATAAATGGATATTATTCGATTAATTTTCGATCTCTTAAATCGTAAAATAACATAAATTATCTTCTTTCGTAAGTGTTTATTTATTTATATCATATTAATAAATTATGCGGCTCATTAAGAAAATAGATATATAATGTAACAAGGGCTCTTTATGTTATAATTCCTATGTATTATCGAAGAAATAAAAATTTAATTCAACTAAGCCTTAATGCATTTCATTAACAAATATACACATATGCCAATCAGAGTCTACGAACTATAAAACACGAGAAGAACTTGAATTTATTAAAAAAATAAACATCGATCAAGCCTTTTGAATCTCAAGCGCACGTACTAAATGCCACTTATTCCTAACGAATTCCCACAGTTACTATCGACACGTACACAGTGTTGTGAGTAACCATCAATACATAGATTGGTGGAATACATTTTCTTGGTGAGCCATACGTAGCTACGTGACGAGCAGCCGTACAAATTCAATCAGGAAGATTCCAACATGAACATCTCTGGCCTGATTTACTTGACGCATATCAAGTCTATGGATTATCCTCCGCACCGGTTACTCGTTTGCGTTTTCGTCACCGTTTCACAAAAGCTCGTTCGATTGATGAAAATCGAGTGCCTTGTTTGCGGGCCAATTGCTTATTGGCCTACGCACCAATGCAATCCCATTATTATTCCGATAAGATGATTACTAAGTTTTATCTCATATTTAATTTCTGTGGAAAAAGAAGTTCGTTGCGAATGATGGATTAAATTTTTAAAACAAAAATATATTAAGTAATAATTAACTTAACATTTATTTCGCAAAAGAAGCTTTTAATTTAATTATCTTTTTTATGCAATTACTTCCTAAGCAGTCATTGGTCTGACCGCAAGTCTGAAAAATTACGAAATGCAAAATTATACAATTTATATTTTCAACTCAGTATTAGGACAAAGTAGTTTCCATTTTATGCATTGAAGTGGATAAAAATTCTAAAACTCTATATTCATATATTTGTGCATATTACCTATTTTTAATTTTGATTTTTATATTAAAGTATATGATAATGGTGTTTTCCACATGTTTGAGTAAGGGCTATAAACATTTTACAGTAAAGACTATAAAAAATTCATCTACCATTTATATTAATCTATATATATACCAATGTATAACTCTTATTAGTTAGCATTATATAATGATAATAGGAAATATACCTTACAAAAATTTAATGGAAAGAAATTAATTTTTTTCTGTAGACTTGACTCTGAAAAAGCTAGCTTGATCAATATTATTAATTCCAGATATTATTTAATTAAATGCACTTGTGATTTTCTAAAGAGAATCAGGGAACCTACCCAAAATAATCTGTCTTATATAAAGGATAGAATATCTCTTATCTGACCTTTTTTTTTTAATGTAAGAAATTACTAAATTCATCGCAATTTTAAGAAAGACTTTTAAATACTATTTTAATCGCTCATTTAAGTTGTTACATTCGTCAAAATCCTTATTTTATTTTAAATGAAAGTATAAATAAAAAGTATAAAATCATGTATTATATACAATAAATTAAAAATATTTACAAATACTAATGTTTATTAATATTCAAATGATTTTATTTATTTAGATAATTAAAGAATATTTAGCCTACTAAAAACTTTGATCTTTCAAAATTGAAAATTAAGAACAGGACAAATTATTTTGAAGTAGCACATATATTATATTAATTGATTCAACATTAAAAACACATAATTTTGAATAATTTAACACCTATATATTTATCAAATATTTGATTCTAGACCATAATTTATGATTTAAAACGATGCATGCTTATAATTAACATTTTATTCCATAAATTTGTTATGTTAAATTTGCCAATACACACAAGCGCACACGTGCGCGCACACACATATGTTTTTACAATTCAACAATAATATAGATTTTTTATATTCAATAATACATATTGCATTATTATTTCGTTGATATAAATAATTAAAAAATACATCCAATTCATTTAGATGGTACATTGTAATACATTTAATTTAAATTACCAAGACAACCATAAAGTTAAAGGCTTTTCAAATAATATACATCTTCTTCACCTTTAATTTTTAGATAAATTTTTAATACCCATACTTATAAACGAATCACAATTTTATATCCGCAGTAAAATAAATTTTAAATTATTTTAAACATGAATTTATTTATAGAAGAAATTTGTACGCGCATCGGAAGTATTGGGAAAGTGGAAAAAATATCCTTTTAGTCGAATTTACCGACGGATTTATCTGTGTGTGTAGTGCCACGAATCCCCATAGTGAGTTGGAAATAGAAAATGAGAATATGTGAAGAAAAGAGTGAGTTGATAGTCAGTTCTTATTTCGCTATAGACATAAAGACTTTGCAAATTTTGAGACAAATCTCGCCACTTCTATTTTTACTATTTTATATACGGAGACGTCTCCGCTTCACTTTGAGTATCCCAGCATACAAAGAAGTGCATTATAATTTTAAGACTCTTAACATCTATCGAAAATCGTAGCAGTACATAATTCGTAAGAGTGAATTTTTTATTTTTCTCTTTAAGTGTTCTGCTCTTCCGGGAGTTCCATAATCCTTTCATAATTTACCGGATAGCCGATAGACGTATTCATAAGCGCGGGTAGGGGGAACTGAAAACAAAGGTGAAAAAATGATGAAGAAGCAAAAAAAAGACAAAAGAAATGAAAAAGGAGGAAGATGAAAAGAGAAACTGAAATAACAAATACCACGGGACAAGTTACAAATCTATCTTTTCACGAATCCATTAATCCATTATCTATATTGTATTCCCAAGTGGATTCTTATGAAACATTTGTTGGGACAATGACGATTCTCTCTTATATATTTGTTATGGAGAATTATTAGAAAATATAGAAAGTCTGTTTTATCAATGGAATAAATTTAATACAGGTTTTATACCATACTTTATCATTACATATACATACGTTTATATCAGTCATTTAGCATTGCGTATAAAGTCAATTGAGCAACATTTTGAATTATAATTAAAGCAAACAACCATATATATGTTAATTACTTTATTAATATTAATTACAGAAAACTATTATATTGTTAAAATTGTTATCTAAAAAATAAATGAGATTATCATTTTTCTTCAAAAGCTGATCTTTTCTTAAATCACTGCAATAAGAAATATAAATTACTTTCCACGGATTCTTTTTCGAAGATCACTGTATTTATCAGCAAAAATAACTATAAAATATTTACACGTTCACAGAGGAATGAGTGTATAAAACCATAATCTTTTTACGTAATAAGATAGTATTAAAAAAAAATTTAATATGAAAAACGTGTAAGAATTCATTAACTTTTCATTTATAACAGAAAATCATGCTTAAACGATTTTACTAATTACTATTCGACAATTTCTCATACATCAAATTTCTACCTCAATTACGTACCTGATTGATTTTTCATACATTTATTTTATATTTTTTTTGTCTTTAAGTTCGGTAGACATGACATGAACTTGGCTTTTCAATAATCTTCTTCACGAGATTAAGCGAATCTCATGAAAAGTTCATAAGATTTTTTTTAAACAATGAGAATTCGTTATCGACGTAAGTTGTGTACGCATGCGCACGTGTGTGCGAAATACATAAGAAAATACATGCAAGGAGAGAGTGCAAGAAAATAATGAAAGATAATAACAAGAATAAGGAATAACAGAAAACAAGACTAAGAAAAACTTGATAGAGAAATCTAGAGAGAAATTAAGAAAAAATGAAGGGGTAATAAAACACATAGGGATTGAATGAGAGAGAGAGAGAGATCTTCACATTTTCAATAGAGGCTCAATCGGACTTTAGGAAGACTTGAACTCAGTTCTAATTAACGACTGTGGTGACCACTGCAGAACGAAACTCATAGAAAAACGAAGAAGTGTTAAAATAAAATAAAAAAATGGATACAAGAGAATAAGAAAGAGACGATTTATCCCATTGCATTAGTGCATGCTACCTTAAAATAAATTTTCTTTTTTGCCTTCGTTTAGCCCTTCCTTTTATTTCATACACTTTTCTACAGAGTATTCTCGAAGAAGCTCTTTGCCATTACTAGTTTTTATATGTTTAAAGAAGCTGAGAGCAAAATCAGTATAGTATGGACATTATAGTTGGAAAAAATCTCTCAGTCTCAATGTGGAAATATATTTATATTACAATTTATATTACACATTAAAGAGAAATTGATTAAAGGCTTTTGGTATTCAAATTCACATGAATATTTTCGGTAGAAATAAATAGAAACTAAATTATTAAAAATTCTATTAAATGAACGTTTTATACTTTCCTCGTTTTGACGAACGAATTTTTATGATTATTACAAGAGATTCCAAAGCACTCCATGACATATGAGATAAATACAAAGAGAATGTGTAAAAAATGCATTAAAATTGTTTTTTTCATTTTAATTATAACTAATGATTAAGTAAAAACAATATTTAATAGAATACAATAAAAACGTGTATGTATGAAAGTTTAGTAACAAGTATAAATTAAACATTTTTTTAACGAAGTACAGTATGTTTCATTTATTTCAGATAAAATAATATTTTCGCTTTTCTAATATCCTAGAAAATTCGAATGTAAAATGAAAGACCTAATTTTCAAACAATATTCCTATATTGTCATATATAGTTATTTAATTTTAATAAATTTAAAACGAATCTCTCGAATGTTCCAACGTCTATCATAGCAAGTAAATTATTAAACGAGCATAACTTCTAAGAAATTATCCCACTGTCGTTGGAGGTTTGGAAAGCGGAATGAAGTGACCTTTGTTGTTTACTGGCAAGAACGCGGCGAGTCTATTTACGTGAGAATATTTCAAGAGTTAAAATATTTGAAAACAATCGAGTAGAAAAACATTTCCTAAAATTCATTGTAACGAGAAACCCAGCTCGTGCGACATCGGGTAATCTTCGTTTCCTCAATGCCCTCAATGTCACGAGACATCACGCATACATTGTTGTCAAGTGAGCCAAATGTTGCCGCTTGATCAAGACACCCCCTTCCCCCTCATCTATAACTCTAGGTGAGGGGTGAGACAGCCAATTGAAGGCGCTGCCGCCAGAGACACTTTGTTTCGATCTTCTTTACCATCAAGGGCACCGCGTCACGAGGATCAGGAACCTTAGAACCTCCTATCACCAACCGAAGTACACACTAACGCCACCTGCCAATCGTCAAAGAGTAAGAAAGCAACATTTATAACTGTATCAACAATAATCATCGCCGTATTTGGAAAATTGATGGAATAAACGGCGATAAAAAGCAAATGTGTTAAATATTTAAGCAATGCACTAACCCTTCCACTTGCCCACCACATAAAATCTAGTGGTCTCCTTTAGTTAATTATAAACAAAGAGACATTTTCGGTTTATTATTAAACAATATATTTTAAGAAAAATAACATAATATTTTATTTTATTATCATCGTAAACATTAATTTAAAAATTTGACGTGACTAATGAAAATTCATGATACAATGTTATAAAGGATTATACACTACGGGCAATACGTAAGTAGAAATTGAAATTATAATAACAAAGCCCAAATTGAGAAAAAGTAAAATGGTAAAATTTTTGCTTACGTAAATAAATGTGAAATTTAAATGCAATTAACTAAATTTCTTTATCTTTCTGAAATACAAGCTCGCTTCATAATAGAATAGCTAGTTAGTTTTCTTAGAAATTTGTTGTGATATTCAGTTGAATTTTTTGACATTACTTTTCAAAATGGAAATTCGATTAAGAGTGGAACTTTCTTGTAACATCGCTAAATATTAAATTTTAATATTAATATTAAAAATTGAATAAAACTTAAAAATAATACATTTTTTCATTTAATGTAATTATAGAATTTATTACGTGCTACCAATAATACAATCACCTCAATTACTAAAATACAATTACAAAATAAATTTGTAAGTCTAACTGAATGTAAAATTATTTTATTATATTAAATATGGATATTCTTACAATATAATTTACTTAAAATCAAAATGAATTTGAAGCTAATTAAATTATGATAAAATAATTATAAAAATTGTATTAATATCTATTAGTTTGTACTCGTTATAACAATATCGGTCATAGCATATAATTTTATCTTCCTTTAGTATTAATTTTAATTTCATAGTTAAAAATTACGATACTAATAAATAATAAAGTCATAATATTATAATTAACGTCTTATAATTATATAGAAATATGTGTGTTTAGGATGGGTGGGATGTATGCGTTTTATATGTTCTATTTAAGTTTGCTCATAAGATTAACACTACTCTACATGACGGTTAATTCGAATGAGAATAATATGTTAGATATCAAACAAACTACTATAGTATTATATTTTAAAATAAATTACTGTGTAATTATTAATTTTTTTATATTATAGTGATTTACAAGTGAATTTCTGAATATATAGTTTGATAAATGCAAAGCTCAAAATTTATTAAAGTTACATCTTCACTATCTTAATTTTACTAGTAGATATCTACCGTTTTTCGTATTATCGCAGATGTACGCTTTTTATTATCTTATAAAATTTATCGAAAAGATGTAATCAGGTTTTTATTTTTTTTTAATTTTATTTCATTGAATTATTTTAGTTTTCGTTGATACACATATTACATTTAAATTACGATTAAAATTTAATCTTTTTTTTTCTTTTTTAGTTATTAATTTCAATTCGACTCATTGTCTTTTCACATAAGTAAATAAGCATCTTTTTTCCAAAAGAAGTGTAAAGATTTGTACGGCAATTTTCATCGGGGTAAAATAAGTAATACATTTTGACTATTGAAGTTACTCTACGAATATTTAAAATAATAATGTCTAATCGCCGAGTTACGACCAATCCAATTCCTCTCCCATGAAAATACGGGATTCGCATTAAGCAATTATTCATTACCTTGTTGATAAGGTGGCTAAAACGATTTGAATTCATTGGATCACGAATCATCCAAAAACTTCCATAATGTTGGCCTGCAGAAGTTCGACCTGTCAAGGAGAGAAACAGATGCCAGAGGTGTCAATTACATGCCACCAATACATAAAATATACCAATAGTAAAAAAAATGCACATAGATAATATAATTTAAAACAAAATTCTTCCATCTCTCTCTCTCTCTCTCTCTCTCTCTCTCTCTCTCTCTCTCTCTCTCTCTCTCTCTCTCTCTATCCCTGTCTCGCAATGCATCATCTATCAATCTATATATTTGCTTTGGGCAATTGATTTATTTCTCTAGTTTTCGTATACGATTAAAGTTTTTATCGGTAGTATTGCTGTATACAAAAATATTTATTTATTATTTTAAACTTTCATTACAGTTCTTTGTATAGCTTTGCCAAGAAAATTCATTTCTTTGCATTTTAATAGTTGTATCGATAGTTATTATATTTTCTGATTAAATATCAATAAAAAATTTATGAAATAGAAAAGATAAATACAAATTTTTTATAATTTGAGCGGATTTATTTTGATTAAATAACAAAATATAGGAAAAATCAATGATAATCAATAATATTTCGCTCGAATAAACTTCCATCGATCTATCCCTGTAATCTTTTAGATATTTTACTTTGCTGTTTCTTTCGGTTTTCTTTCTATAACTTCCACCCTGTCAAGAATGAATTTCCGTTCTAAAATATTCAGTCCGCGACATCCCTCCGTGCCCCGCCTAGCTGTGCAAAAGGTCGATTTAGGGCTCCAGATGGCACACACCTTGGAAGTTGATGCGCGAGTCACGCCATGGGCAGCGGTGCAAACTTTCAACTCTGTTCTGGAAAATCGTCTGAGCCCGTCGCAACTTCCTGCACTGCGACGAAGCTCCGTGCGCTCGTTTCCTGCTCTCCTCAGAAATTCTTGATGTGCTTGACGCGCTCTTCCTAGATACGTGGATGGATATACGTATATCGTACATACAGAAGAATTTTGCAAACGAAAATTCCAGCTTCCATTCTTTTCCCAGCGAACTTTCCCTCCATCTTAGGTATTAAAATTCTAGCGATAGGAGTAGTCGATGGAAGAGGCTGAGGGAGTATGTAATAGGAGGTATCTACAGATAAAGCGTCACGAGTTTCTTTGAACAATCGCGTGTGCAGTTATCCGTGTATAGTCAAAACTATTCAACTCGCACTTTGAAATTTCAAATATTCAACGTACTGTACTGACGCATACGCCAATCTGCAAAAATACATACTTTACCACGAGTGCTTTTATGCAAGATTTCGATTATTCTCCGTTTGTGTAAAGACATTTTTTTTCATTAGGAAGCCGGTATTCATCGGAAGAATGAGCCCTCCCTTTAAGAGCAATCAATAAATAATCCGGAAATAATAATAATAATAATAATAATAATAATGTACAATAAGAGATATTACAGTTATTTATCTTACCCATACGTATTTATTATTATTATTATTATTATTATTATTATATGTTGACATTTTTCCTATTTCGTGTTTTAAGAATTAATGGCTTAGAAATTGTAATATAATTTTATGACTTATCCGTAGGGATTTATTCAATTTTAATTAACGAGAATCCCGACAGAAATAAATTACTGAAAGATTTTATTTTATTTGATTTGATATATATTTATTTATATCTTTATCTACCAATTTATGTATTGATTTTATAACTTCTATTATTATTTCAACAATATTTTCATTTTCTGAATGCATAATAGTCGAAGCTATGTTGGCCCACGAGCACATTATAACAATGAATTTCATTTTATCTAGGTGGTGTGATGCTTTGAGAACACGCATTTCTGTACAATTTTTATTCCATGCACTTCAATGAATTCTCAACTCTTCGGGAATATGCAATAGCTCTTGAAACAATTGGATGGAGCCTTAAGCAAATAATTATACTCCCAGCTCTTGACACTCGTGTTTGAGGTACTTAACAAAGTGAATACACACGAGAAGGTTTTCGACTCGTCACGATATTGCGTCACGTCACTCGACTCCAATGCTTTTGAATGACAGAAAGAACGAACGAAATCCGTACCAAAACCATCGTCTTTAGAAATACCAAGTGCCGCTGCATTTACTCCATTTAAAGGCTTGTTTTCTTTTTCCACGGATTGTGAATCCACTCTTCCGCTACTCTATTTGAAAGCTTCATTTT
>NW_011948416.1:11512530-11528356 GCF_000503995.2 Ceratosolen solmsi marchali | reverse complement strand
TATTGAAAAGCTTATTTTCTTTTTCGATGGTTTGTGGACCCAGTTTTTTGATACACCATTGAAAGGTTTTTCTTTGTTTCGAAGGATTATATTACAAAAAAATGTTTAGAAACGTTTCTCCGATTGTTCTTTCTCCGTCATACATTTCAAAAACAAAAAAAAAACAAAAAAATTAATATTTAAATTTTTTATAATTTTCAAACATTTAAATTAAAGTAATCGGTCATGATATTTATTGATTTTTCTCTCGTAGAGTTTTATAATTTGCCGATTTTATTTATCATATTATATTTGTTGACAAAGAATTTCGACGATTTCTAGAAAATAATGTCCTAAAATAAGTATATGAAGCATATCCTTACTAAAAAACTTTATCAATTACTGAAAATTAAATATTTCTCAAAAGAATTTTTATAAAAAATTTCCTATTTACTGTTCGTTAAAAATTCATTTTAAATTCACAATTTCAAATTAGTATATTGCAAATACCAATGCAGATATTTGGTAAGGCCTTAAGTTTTCTATAAAAGCTTGTAGAATATAATTTAATTAAATACACAACTTTTGCCATGAAATTTGACGAAGAATGTCTGGTTATCCGTAGAAATACGGCAATTTTTGTTTTGTTTTTTTTTTGTTTTTTTTTGTTTGTTTTTATATTATAAATAATGTTACCTACTAAATAAACTTAAGACGAAGCCATTCTGTACTAGCTACTTTTATCAGTAATATGTATATGTGACGTATAAGAATAGAAGATATAGAATTTTTTTTTATTTCTACTTTAAATTTTATTTCGACGGTAAGTTTATAAGCTCAATTGGAGATGATTTAATATTAGTCATTCGAATTACCTTAATATTAAATTATCAAACGAATGAGAAACACTTCGTATATCTTTATAAGAGATTGTATGAATTAAAAAATGTTTTTCCATATTAAAAACTGTAATAGGTTTATTAATACCCAAGCGGAATAGCAATACCATAAAATAAATACAGATATGCTTTGCTGGTATTTTAAATGAAAAATTTGCCACTGCATACACTGTTGCTCTCTCATTATAATAGGCAATTAATTTTTGTAGAAATAAAGGTGTTCCCACTAGAATTTGGAATTTTGTAAAAGCCAAGTAGAATTTCAATGGACGAGATTTAAATTTGAAAAGGCGCAGGGCAACGCTGTCCCTCAAAAAGCGTGAATCCTCTAAAGGCCAAAGTCCATTAAAAGAAGTGAAACAAACATGCACTACGTCAAACATCATGGACGGACCACTTACGAGTGCAGCGCGAGGTGCATGGGAAAATCCAGTAGGTGGAAGGAATACCCGGAGCATCCGGCGGTTGCAGCTGTAAAATAAGGTCCGTCTATTAATCGGGACGGCCCATCGCGAATTTTACCGGCTGTTGATTGATGGCTTTTGTCAGGGCTCCGCGCGGTTACGGCCAACCGATCGATTGCCCACTCTCGTTATTTTTCCTTCCGGTTTTTTTCATTTCTCATTTCGACCGCTCGATTGTTGGTACAAGTGTAGTTTTTTTTCAGTTTTCAAATTCTCCTTCGTCATTTAACTCGGCGCTCGCCTTTGCGCCGAACGACGAATTTTATACTCCTGTTTTTCTCTCTTTTTCTCTGTGACTTTTTTTGGCTTTTCACGTTTTCGGTTGGCCATTTCGTTGAGATGCGGTGAGGAAGCTTTTCACGATAATAGACCGCGATTCGTCGATACGTCGAGTAGCGCATGCCTCCATTGCTTTTGATGTCTCGTTTGAGCGCACCTACCTCTTGCGTGCCCGACGTATAAATAAACGGGGATTGGAGCAGCGCTGGCCAACGTTTCTTGATTTATTTGATAAATAAAGATATCGAATCTTTGAGCACTTGTACTTGGGATAGCAATTCGATTATGCCTACAACGTTGCAAGGAAATTATATTCGTTTCATCAAATACCTCTATTCCATGCTTACTTTTTATCCAAAATCCATCGTAAAATTATTTTTATATTTATTTTCATTGTTTGCAGACTGATATTCTCGTCGATGCTCGACACATTATTTGCGTTGTTCATTTTCATTATTGAGGGATTATATTTTGTCCAAAATGTATGTACAAGCTAAAAAAAAAAAGCTACTTTCTAACGGAAAAAATTGATGCATTGCAATATTCCGAAATAGTTATCATGTCGACCAACAGAACGCGATGCACATTATCTCTACGATTTACATAATATATAGATAAACATTTATTTTTCATTTCCTTAGATTCAAATTTGTCAGAATTTTTATAATATTGACGTATTATTTCGGCTATGATAGGATTTAGTTTCAATCTTATGATTTATGTTGTTAAAATTGGTGTATTAAATACATGCACTTCATAAATAAATGTTGCCTTCTTACTAATGTTAACATATATGGGTTACTAATGTCGATTAGGACTTGTAATTTTTCTAAATAATTAATAAACTATAGAAATAATATTATAAAACGATAGAATTTTTATTAAATTTTATCTGGTAATAAGCGTATACAATTTTTTAAATTATTGATTAAATTTATGAAGACATAAAATCTACAAAATTTGGTTTAATTAATTCGCACTAATTGCCTTTCAACTGAAAAGGCTTTTGATTAATAATAAAATAATCAAATTTATATCTTTCGTTTCGACAAATTATAACAATTTTCGCATACAATAGCCTTATTATCTTTATTTCTTTCAACATAATTCTAATATTAAAGTGCAAACATATTAAATAACAAAAGCAACCTCTATAAAAGTTTAAACATGAAAGAATAAAATTGCATATATATTTTTTTTTCCTGCATTAACAATTTTTAAAATATTTTTATTGCGTTCAATATTTATTTATATTACCAGAAGTTGTATGTAGATAAAAAATTCGAAATTATCTTTGAAACAACAACTAATTTATCTAAAATTATGTATATTTAACACAAAAAATTTTTATTTTTACTTATTACATTAAATTAAAGAAATAAAGAAAAAATTACTTAAATTAAAGTTAATTATATATACTATATTGTAAAGGATTTTTCAAAGGAATTTTAACAATTATTATGATAGATAAGTAACATGGATTATTATAAATTTGATATATTTTATTTTTTCTTTTTCTATTGTTATATTTTGTAGAAGGTGAATAAAAATTAGTATCTACATATCTGATTCACATATACATTTGATGTTGGAATTTTTAATTCGTCATATTCATTCTTTTAAAGGCACTTTGGACCACAAGCAGGTAGAAATTGATCCAAAAATTCGATACAGTGATGTTTATTTTTAAAATCTGTTCTTATAATTATATGCATAATCCACATGTGCATCTAATGAACAGATAATAACAGTATTCAAAGTAATCTTAAAATTAATTAACATTTTATAAATACGCGCTCTCTTTATAAATTCATTTTTTTTAAGTGAAGAAGTGATCAAAATAATTTTACACAAACTCATTTTTATATTGTAAACTGTACCGATATATATATACATATATATATATATATATATATATATATATATATATAAACATTTAATTATATCAATATATTGTTTGGCATGCATTATTCTGTTAAGGATTGAGTCTAAACAAATTTTACTCCCTTCTATTCGAAGGTTTTAAACAGTGTATTAAAAAGTATATTTTGTATTTTGTAAATGAGCTCAAAATACTTTATCGTAAAAAAAGTATTTTTCAATAATTTATTTATAAGCATTTTAATCAAAAATGTAAAATAGATTTTAATTTCCATTTATAAATATTGTGTATGGAGGCATATTTTCTGTTTAATTATTTTTCCGTTGTATATTAGAGTATGTAAATACTTGATTCAGAGGCTTGTTTCATATCAACCATGAAATTACTTTACTTACTATTTTTGTCGTATATTGTGGTTACTTATGATAATTAAAAGATTTTCATTTTTGAAAGTTTCTTAGGAACTTCACTAGTATTCTTATATATTTTTGAATCGTTATTATACATAATGATTACTATTAATTATTATTGTGTATAATTACTAAGCAGATAACATAATAATAGAATTGATCGATAACGATTATTATAGTCTATTAATTACAAAGCAGATAACGTAATAATTTATAGAATAATTTTGAAATTCAAGATATAAAATTTTATTATTTTAATTCACTTGGAAAGGGAATGAATTTTGTTATTTTATAATATTATTATTAATTTCAAAGTGTTAGTACAAACAGCATTTATTTACATATATAACGTAAAAAAATTTTAGTCGAGTGAGTTCAATCAAACATGGAAAACGAAAAGTTGAATCACAATTGCAGATAAATTCTTTCAATTATCTAGAGCGGTAAAATTGAGGCGAACAAAGAAAATACATAAATAAGCTATCAACTCTATAAATATTAGGAAAAACATTAATGTAAGCTTTAGAGAGTAACGATACCACGATTACCATGTCCACTTCAGAAAAGGAGAAATACAATGCAGCTACTCTGTCGTGAAAAGCTGGAGCACGTTTGCATGTACAAAAGGAGACGACGACTAGGGCAAGGCATGTTCAACAATCTGATCTATCGATCGATTGATTGATCATGAGATTCAAAGAAAATAAAAGGAACATACGAGGGTTGGAAGACTGATAGCCCACACACATACATGTGCATGGAAATAGATGTAATAAAGTCAGCAAGGGCGTAACCGATGTAACCTGAACAAGACAGGAGGGGCATCGGAAACTTGCATTGGCGGATTTTTACGAATAAATACGTTTCAGATTCGAAAAATATTATAGATTTCTTTCCTGACCAGATATTTTATCTCCTTTTTGCATTTATTCATGTCCCCGGTTTTACTGATTTAAACGTAAGTTGTGCTGCAAGAAGTTTTTTAATGCTACTTCAATTATTATTTTATTGAAACTAATATGGGATTTTGAAGAAAATTGGAGCTTCGCTGTAGTAATCCAAACCTATAGTAAAAAAATTTTCAAGAAAATGCATTAAAAGTAATTATAATATATATATATATATATATATATATATATATATATCAATTTTTACATCTGCTGTATAAATAAGTAATTATTATTCGTTTAAATTGCTTATTATCCTTATATATTTGTAAAATAGATACAACGAAACTCTGAATATTTCCAAAATATATTTAATTTTGAAAATAAATTAATATATGGATGAATTTGTTTAATAAAAGTAAAGTACAAATTACAAATTACAATGCGGCTGAATTTCAAAGGATAATTTTAAATAAAATTTTCGATATGGTATTTTTTATATGCTAAAAAATTTACATTTATATCATAAATGAATGAAGCATCATACAGAAATGTGTAAGATATTTTTATTGTCTGATTTTCATGTAAAATGGATGCATTTACAAACTTACTAAACTAAAACTTACCAAAATTACTAAAGCCATAATGTTGTCATGAAAAAGAAAAAAAATAGTGTAACTTACAAGAGTTTTTTCTATTCGTCGATATATTTTATAAATTCGTACGTACCTGTTCTCATAGCACGTATAATCTAATTTAAATTTTGCTTGCATAGAACTTTATTTCAGATAAATATTACAAACTCATTAACTTTCAAATAATTTAAATATTTCAAAATACGTTCGTTGTGATATTGAATCGTTCTCGCAAACTATTATGCACAAATATAATTTTCAATCAAATGGGACAATTTTCATTTCGGCAACAGGCACATTTTGTACATGAATTAATAAGTTTTTATTTTTTTTTTAACTGGGATTTATTTTCTCATTTAATGTATAGTCCTCGGTAACCATGCTCATTTAATAAAAAAAACCATTAAATGCATTGCTAAATCGTGCGTATACATTCGTGTGCTCTCGATTTGGAATAAATACTCGGCTTTTCGATTGACGCCATTTCGATTAAAAGTTATCACTTTATGATCGCTATTACGATACTTACAGAGCCTCTCACTACTATTTCAATAATCCAAATAAATAAAGAGTATAAAACTACGTAGCAAAATTATACAGTGATTACTACTTGTGCTAATAAACTAGGTAAACAATGTTGTAATTTCTCACGAAAAAAATTGAAAATTTGGTTCTTTACGTCCCCCTCCCCCCATTCTTATGAGCCACTATTTCCTTTCAACATTTTTATTATGCTTACACAGAGAAGGAAAAGCGATTATTACAAATTTTTCATATCAAATTACTTTATAAAGATCTATTCATTGTGTAATGAGTATTGCAAGTCCAATTCATGCTACGGGTATGAGTGATAAGAGTAAAAGATTCATCCAGCATTGATGTGTGAAAAAATTTAATTTCTCTTTCTTCGACCTAAGAGCTGAGATACTATTACTGTTACTTCAACGTGAAAGATCAAAATAAAATGTTTTTTCTCATTCTATTCAACTGCCTGAGGGGAATGAATCTAGTATTGTGAGCACGTCATGGGAAATGCTTTTTTTCACGAGACTTGAATTTGGTCGGCAATCATGGTTTCTACCAATTCTATTATATTTTATTATATTTTATTTATTTGTCTAAAGGGTCTACTACAAACACTTAAGCTCCACGCGGGTTATCCACTGGACCTTGTCAAATGTAACAACGATTTTGACGTAAGTATTTACAGACGACAATTGCATCGATTTTTCTCTGTAATCTGGTAAGCGTACTTAAAATTTTTTTTAATAATATAATAATATATCGTATTTTATTAAGAATATTCAAGTTGTCCAGTTGTACAAGTCCGGTTGTATAATTATAAAAGAATAATTATCTTATTTCAAACTATAGTTATTGACAGCTTTTAATATATTCTCCATAGTTTATTCATATAAAATTTATACTTTCAAATAATAATACTTTCGTTATTTCCAAGAGAAAATAATTATTGGAATCTTTATAAAATGATATTCTCAATATGATATTAAGGTAATTTCTTATCTTTAAATATAGTGTTTATGTAGAATATTATTATATATTATTATACTAAGAAATCATTATTTAATTAACTTGATTTTCTTTTCACAGTGAATTGGCAATTAATTTAAAACTAAACATATATTACATTTTTTATTTAAATTATACATCAAATCAAGGATACTTACAATTATAAATAACATCAACTCAAATTTATTTAAGAAAAAAGGAAGTTTTATTCGAAAATTTATATCATTCCATATAAAATAGGTTAAATTACTTTAATTGCGTAATATTTCCTTTATAATCTGCTACATCGATCGTATAGGAAATAAAATGCATTCCATTTGGAAAAATATCTCCAACATTAATAAGTAAATACTCAAAGAAACCAAATTTTGTTTTTCAGTTTTATCGATAAAAATACCATTTGCATTGAAATAATATATTTTTTTTTTAAATAAAGCGTTTAAAATTTGTTAAAATCGTTCTTCTTCAATACACGTAAATGTACTATTAATATTAATATTCACATGAATTTTCCACTGCTGAATTTATGTAAGAGGATACAAGCACAAGTATATAAGAGTAGCTAAGTAACTGTAACTACATGCGCCATGCATTATAAATCGCAGGTCCCGTAAGCACTGAGAAAAGGTATCAGCATACTTATAAGAACCATACACTTATAAGCATAATAATGATAGTAATAATATCTTCCTACTTTCTTGTAGAATATGAATCAGAAAAAAATACAACTGACGCGTGAAAGAGTTACTATTTATTAGTCAATCATTTTATATTATTCGTCTTCCTATTCGTCTCCCAATTATTTCTCCTTTATACTCTAATAACGTTAAATTTATTACATAAAAAGTATTTTAATAAAAAATTGCAGAATAATAATGATAATCAAGAAACAAAGATTTAATCTCAATAATATAGAAAATTGAAGCATATTTCCAAAAAACTTTGAATAATAGTTTTATCGCTACTTGCCGTAAGTTCCTGTGTTTCCTATGTTCCTATATAAAATATTTAAATTTTTAAATTTTGTATAAATTGCATAGTAGATTTCAAAATTATTTTGTCGTATAATAATAATATAATGCATATTTAAATTAAGTTAAATTACAACCTGATATAATTATATTTTTAATATAATGCGTTAAAATAGAAGCAGATACATATTAACATTATTTTATATTCTTAAGAGAAAGAAAAATATTTGATAAAAAAAACAATATTCGAATAATAATAGTGATAATAATAACAATAATCATGATGATGGTAATGCTGCTGATAATAATTATGTGAAAAATAATATAACTTCCAATAATAAAATTATTTAAAAAGAAATGTTTTTAAATAAAATGTCCTATATAAATACAAATTTGTAAACTAAAATGGATTAATTTAATTTTTTGTTTTTTTTGATTAATTAAATAATAATAAAAAACAAATATATATACGTATGTATTTTAGTAATTATTGTTTGTATATTCATCAAATATTCTTTCAATTCAGTTTCATTGATAAATAATATTTCATAGTTACAAGACTTTTCCATTATTCCAATAACGAAGTATTTATAATTTTACTTAACTGTAACTTAACTATAACTTACTTTTTTACTTACATTATGTATTATAAAAATTTTCATAATTTATCAATAATCATTAATATCTCATTAAAATTTACGTACTTATAATATAATTACTATGCAAATTATTATTTGTTAGTTAATTTCTACATAACTTTTTGTTACATATTGCATTTATTATTTTGTAAGGTACTTTTTAATACGTCACTGACTAAAGAAGAATACAATACACTGCGACAGTTAATTTACCAATGTGCATTGAAATAGGATTAGAAAAGTTTTAATAATTATTTTTAAAATTATACGTATCATACTTTTTCTGTTTTAATTAAAAATACACTAAACAATATTTTTTTATAATCGAAGATTCTAAGTTATTTATTTGGCGATCCTTAAGTTCAATTATTATTTTTTCCATATATTAATAAACTAAATTAGTATAATTAATAGCTAATTGTCCTAATTGTCTTATTTATATAATTACTTTTTTCTTTTAAACGTATTTAAAATTAACTGACTAATGATGACGCTAATGTGTCGAATGGAAAATTTACTAAAATAATTTCTGTGACATTAGAAAATCGTCAATACGTTATTATTTATGTTATCAGTTATTTTAATCAACCCTTTCACAGCAATTTCCGTTCGAGAAATTCAATATTTTTCATGATTAATTTAACATCGTTGTTCAAAAATACAGTATTAGAAGCTATTTGTTCTCAAAATTTATCTAATAACATATCTATCGAAATTTCATAACTATTGATCGTATATCGGGCATTAATTGTAACACTAAATCGCATTTGGTAAATTATTGAAAATTTACGTTATTTCGTTAAGTTATTTAGTTAGAAGGCCCAGTTTTTGGAGCGTCAAGGCATAATTTACTTAAAAATGACAAAAGCCTTCAAGTAAGTCACATCCAAAGATAAATATTGATGAACGATGTGTCGCGTGGACCCAAGTGGCGCCGCACTTTACCATCCACCACGTCGTTCATCGTAAAATTCCCTTTAATTTTCAAGCCACTTAGAGGCTCATTATAGTTGAGCGGTGGCTTAAAGCCAACGAAACGATAATATCAAAACATAGAAAAACACACAATCACCGCCAGCAACTGTTTTATTGCCTTTGCGGGGTCGACGCAGTAACTGGTGTAGTCGCTCTCGGCCGCTGACGAAGGGATGTTCACCCGTGGGGTAGGGGTGGGGTGGCGATCGTGGCGAGGCAGCTCTAATAAATCGGATGATTCGCCAAACCGAACAAGTTTAATTTCCCTCCTTCCACTTGCACCCGGCACCGCTCACCTGCGGCTTCGTACCGCAGACGATACCAAGCGCTCATGCTCCTTCGCCTCGTTGAATTGGAAACAGCACGGGGGAGAAAGACAGTTCTTTCCTTATAATTTTATAGAAGATAGTAAATTTCATTTTATGGTGCTGGCCACTATTAACAAAACGTCACGGTTTTACAGTAGTATCTCCAAAGTAATAGGCAAACACACAATGAAAAGAGAACATTACAGCTATTTCATAGAAATTACGCATTAATTTGTTTACTATTAGTATCTGTTGTATGATTAATAATAATTGTAATAAACCCTTGAAGTTTATAGTATAACCAAATGTATATAGTTTAGTGTGCGATAATCGGAATTCGTTTATTAGAAAAAGTAATTAATAGCATTACGACTATTCAATATTATTCTCATTGCGGAATAGCATAATTTCGTTTTTTTGTCAAAAGATATTAAATTAAGATAATTATTTATTGCTAAAATTCTAAATATCAACTAGTAAATGTGTCATTTCGAAACTTCTTAGATGATCCAATTATTTTAATTTTTAAATCTAATTAAAATCGAAAATTTCAGTTTTCCATCAATTGTTATTGAAAAATTTATTCATTAAAGTAATTATAATTATGATTTAAAATATGAAAATGAATACAAAAAACAATCTACATTTAAATCACTGGAATTAAGGAATATGCCTTTCGCTAAATCGCCATTTAGTGCGCTCAGAAGATTCCAAATTGTTATTCATGAATTGAGCAGTATGAAAGACCACAATAAAATGATAAATGCGTTTATCTATAAAGTTATTGTTTATATATTCAAATAAAATAAACTTCTTTTCATAAAGTAAGATGATATAAATAAAATGTGTTCTACTGCCATAGTGAAAAAATACGCAATTAAATATTTATAATAAACTGACAAATAGCAAGTAAAATCTGTACTTTTTTACTCTCATGTGCTGATCTTTATTTATATGGTTTGTATAATTTAAGAAATTATGTACAAGCTCAAGCTGTAAAAATTTGAATGTTTTATATTTATTTTTATTTTTTTATATTACCAATTTATTTATGAAATTTTTCTGAAATAATTCAACTGTCAATACGAAAATGGAGATAGGATTTTTATTTTTAGACGGCATATTTTGTGTTCAAATGCGAGCATTTGATATCGAAAGTAATTGAAAAAATTTTCAAATGAATGGATGTTATCATACTGATCGCTTTTGAAGATTTTTCACAAATATTCGCTTATGTTTTGAAGTGCATATGTAATCTAAACAAAAATCTTTTCTCAAATTATATACTCCTATATATTTAAATGTAATTGAATCACTGTATATTTCATATTTTATTATAAATAAATATATCTCTTTGATATTTTCAAAGATGATTTATACAAATAAAATGCTTAAGAATCTTGAGTCATCAATATTTTATTAATTTATCAGTAATTTTTTTCAATTTAAAATTAGATATAGTATGTCTGTGTGACTAGGCATTGTGTTCGCGCGCGCGCGCGTGCGTGGCTGCGTGTGGGAATTTGCATACGTGAGCCGATGCGTATGCGAGAGCTGTATTTACGTGCTTGTGGATCAAATATCTTTATACGAAAAAAATTACTCGCGCGTAAATACAGCAATTTATAACGTATTACGAAAGTGTTTTAATAAGATGTTTTACTACAAATATTTATTGTATCGCTGAAAAATGTTTCGAAAATATTTTCTAAAAAATTATAAATTCAGATTTAAAGGATTATTTTTTTGAAATTCCCAACTACATAAACTATGTCAGAGTTTGAACATGAAATTCGCACATAATTATTATTGAAATATAGAACATATCTATGTATAAATTTCTGTTGGATATCTAACACTACAGTGTAGTTTAATATATTAAGTATGAAAATTAACGAAGTTCATATAATGCCGGCATTAATAATCAAAATAATTGGAATATTGAATCCTAGAAATTTATCAATCTTTGTTCGCATTTATTATGATGAAAATCTATGTCAACGTTAAGTTTTGGCTTTGACGCAGCTTATTGATATTCCGAGGAGTATGCGTAAGCAAATGCTTGTACACGCACGTGGGAAGTATATACAGGATAACGCAAATACATCAAAATCCTAACCTATTTTGAATATATAAATATATATTTACGCAATGCATATTTCTTACGAAACGTCTATAAACATATTCGATATTAATTGAGAATTTATTGGAGAAGATTAGTAATTGTTGGCTGATGGTTGCAAATCGACAGAAAGGAGTTTAACTTCGAATTAATTTAGTCAAAAGTTATGGCATCCTATGCGAATACTGATAGATACTACTACCCGGCAAGTATGTTAGTATCGTGAGAAATCCTATAGGAAATGAAATATTAATTTGTGACAGATATTTGATTTATGGTTGTGAAATTGCTGCTAACAGTAGAAGAACCTTCAATTGGAAGAAATATTGGTTATCTTGTTGTTTTATTGTTAATATTGAACAAATTAAAATTATATGTATATACTTGACAAGTGCATATTATTTTAATAAAATGAAAGAATAATAAACATTAAAATATAGTTTGTACATTTGCATTACTGTTAGATCAATATATTTTATTATATTTTTTATTTCCAATTAATTAATGGAATGTTTAATCTTATTAAGAATTAATATTGAACTAATATATATTCAAATACTTTCGTATTTGTATTAAAAAATGGATATATTAATTACAAACTAAATTAATATAAACAGAAAATGATTAAACAGCATGAAGGTGTTAAAAAAAATATATACGTTATAATTTTTTACTACGTACTTTTTATTAAATTAATAATTTTTCAATAAAATATTAATTGTATAATGTATTCATTGTAAATGGAACAACAATATGCAATATTGATAATATCTAAACTGCTGACAACATATTTCATGCATATTAAATGTAAAAACAGTCTTTTAATAATTACAAAGGTTCATCAGCTGTAGACTATGAATAATATTCTAAATTAATATTGTAAAATCTTATAGATTCAAGTTTTAATTGTAAGATCGAATGAATGATTTCTTACAGAGAAATATAAAAAAAATCTAATTAAAATGAATTTGAATATTACATAAATCAAATTCTTTATGATATTCAATATACTTGCAGTTTCATTTATCCACTCCATAAGCATATCTTATTTCTATAAAATTACACTGATCGGATTTTTTAGTCATTTGCTTGCAAATATGATGTTGGCGAAAGTTTTAGTCATGAATTATCTAATAAAATTAAAATCCATCATAAACTATTATCGAAATATAATTTTTAATGTCTTGGTAAATAATGTAATTATTACTCATATTGGTCATTATTGTATTTAGCAATGGAGTTTAGTATGTTTGAATGATTGAAACTGCAGAGCAGTTAATTTATCAATTCTAATGTATAACGTAACAGAGGGACATAAAAATATAAAACGTGTCTTAGTTTACACACTACACAAGGAAATAATTTTTTTTTTTAACACTTTTAAAATTGTATGATTATATAAAGATTATGAATACATATATCTGTATATATATATACGAATACATAATAAATATGTCAGGTATCGAGTTAAATTAAATCTGAGACGTATAATATAAGAGAAATGTTACTTTTTATACCAATCCTATAAAATCAGAATCACGGAAAAGAAAGTCGAAATTGACGGAGCTTTTAAACGAAACATTTTCACTGTCGGAATCACAACAGATATTTCTCTCTCACTTTTCTATCTCTTTCTATCGCTCTTCGCACGCTGTCTTTCATTCTTTCTAAATATTTCCTTCTGCCACTCACTCTTTCCTACCTCTCTATATTCCTTTCTTGCTCCCTCACCCCTCTTTCAGTTCGTCTCTCGATCGAATTCTTTTTTGCTCTTTTTTCCCTTCAAAATATGCTTTTCCTTGGAAACAAGTTAGACTAAGTTTTGAGGATTGCGAGAATCGAAAGTTCGCACAGAGATTCCCACTTTAACGGGATAATCCTCGGTACTTTGCTTTTCACGCATCGTACAAATGCAGAGTCGTTTTCTCAGTTAGCTGAGAGAAAACTTTGCTGTTTCCGGGACATATGCACGGAGATGCCGGATGTTTTCTCATAATGAAAGTTCTCAATTCGATTATGAATTTTTTCATCGTTTGTTCAACACCTACGATTTCACCTATTTTATTTAAATTTTGAGTTACTTTATTTTTGAAATATTTTAATTTTGATGTAAACGATATGAATTATAAGTTTTCCAAAAACAGTAATATATTTGTTCATGAAGAAATTTACTTTTAAAAAACTTAGACAAACTTCCAGTTACAATATTAATTTTACATGAAAAGAATTAATAAATGCTGAAGGAACTTGAATAATAAGAAATAGTTTATAATTTATGTATTGATAAAATTTATATATACATTTATAAACAGTATTTTTAGAATTTACATTATAAATAATTTCTTGTATTAATAAAATTTTATATATCTGATTTTACTGCCAAATAAATAAGTATTATATCATATTCGGATTTATGAAATTCGAAATTCTTCTTTTTAGTCTAATATTTTAAGGCTGTTTAAACATTTTTCACATAATTATTTAGAAATATATTACATTTCAGTAAAATACTTAATAATTTAAATATTTGATAACAAATAAAGCTGCTTATTCTGTCAATTTCGCTATAATATGTTTCCAGCAAAAAAAAAATTATTTTGTTACAAAACTTGCAAATATTTATATCTATGTTTTTATGTAAAATATATAGGATACATAAGCTTTTACAAAATATTTACTTTTATAGATAAATAATGTAAAATGAATAGGTAAATAGTATATAATTACATACGTAAGTATGAAAATACCAATACTTATATCAAACAAAATACATTTTCGAAAAAATTTTAAATAATTAATAATTATATAGTAGTAGTAAATATAATATTAACATTATAAATAAAACATTTATACTATTTATTAAGAATGATTAAGTATTTAATAAATATGTGTTTCTGTTATAAACTTTAATTTTTCACATTATACCGCTTTAGTTAAAAGGAAAACTCATTTCCTAATAATTAGCAGATATAAATTAAGGCTTTTTAGAGCTTTTTTCGATTATTGTTTAATTTGTATTGTAAAAACTTTATTCTTTGATTGTACGATTAATGAATAGATGAGATTTTCTGCTTGAGTAGCTAGTTTAGCTATATTCATTAATATATTATCATTTGCGTATGAATATCTTTCAGTAAGCTCCAGTGAATTTAAAAAACAAAATTTTAAAGGATTTGTAATTACAATAAGTACTTTAGATTTGAAAAGTTTGTGTGTTAATGAAAGTTTTAGAATTTGTTAAAAAGAATTTTTATTTCTATAAAAATTTTTATTAAATTTTGTTAGCGTAATTTAAAGTTAACAAATTATATTTTTATTATACTTATCGTGTTTGGTTCTCAAAATATATATACGATCGAATTAAAGTATTGACTAAAAATATTACAAAATATTTATATATATATATATATATATATATATAAATTATCTGTATATATAAATATACATACTTAAGTATAATATATGATAATATAAAAATATATACAATAAAAAAATATTACATTCTTGTATAGAATTCCTAACTTTTCGAATAATTTACAATTAGATACAATTAAATATACATAAATTTACAACTAAATAATGAACGAAAGTTTGATTCAGATAGTAATAAGAAAATATGTAAAAAATATTATCTGACGTGTGACGAAAGAAATGAAGAACAATATGAGGAGGATAGAAATAATACAGAGAGACAGGGTAAGAGAGCATGAAAGTAACAATGACAAGTACAGCTGCGGGAAGAGGGAACAAGACAGTGTTGAAAAGTAACCATAAATAAACACAATTCAAATTGTAGCCTCCCCCCCCCCAATAAAGAGACATACACAATTAAAAAAAAAAAAGAGGG
>NW_011948416.1:11504328-11512486 GCF_000503995.2 Ceratosolen solmsi marchali | reverse complement strand
AAATTCATACACAATTAAAAAAAAAAAAGAGTGAAACTGAAAGAAGCGATCGGTAGGTTTGGTACGAAATGCGTGGGCGTGAAAACTGGATGTGCCGTTGAGCGAGAGAAAAGCGAGAGGAAAAGCGAGACGTAAAGTACACTGCAAAGGGAAGAGCAACGTGCCCGAAATTCCGACCATTTGTTAGTTTGGAATAGCGGGGTCTCTTTTGGTTATTCTTTTTTCTTCTTCGGTACGATCGAAATACGAATTTTCAATAGTACTTCGTAAATTTGTGGAAGTTAATGGGGGAGATTGCAGGGAGATTGTAAGGTAATCAAATGTAGAATCGGATTTTCCAAGCTGCATTGTGTCTTTGTTTCAGAGGTACTTTTCAGTAATTTGTGAATAATTTGCAATGTAATTTTCCAACTTAATTTTTCTATAAATCATAAGATTTTCAAGCTGATCAAAATTACATGAATATTTCAAATTATTGGCAAGATTTATAATTAATAAATATTTCTTTGATTAAATGGAAGTGATTTTTAATTATAGATCTAATATTAATAGTTTTCATAAAAGAATTGTATATAAAAAAGAAAAAGAAAATAAATGAAATTAAATCATTTTGCCAAATATTGATGATATTTGAATATATATATATTTGACTATAACACTAGTCCAGTAAGTAGAATAAATATTTTATTCATCTTACTAGATTTATTACATTTCAAATTGTTGAATTTGCAATTTATGATATGTCTTATGTATTCTAAAATAAATAAAATCAAAGTAAAGTAAAAATTCTATATATATATTATAAATAAAGTAATAGAAATAAAGTCTAATTAATAGTAAAAAATTTATTAGTACAAATAAAGTAATTAAAATATATTGACATGTTTTCACAATTTTCATTTTACTTTTATTTTAATGATATAATTCTAAACATATTCTGTAGGATATAGTAAAAAACCTTGTCAAATTTATCAGATTTTGAGAACATGTAATATTGATAAAGTATTAACCATAATTTAAAAAGTTTTTCTAGAGTTTTAAATCACACCGGAACAAAATGAACCTGTTTAACTTAGTACATGGAAATGCAACCTCAAAGAAGTTAAGTAATGGAGTTTACTGAAAGTTTATTAACTCATACTCTATTTTTAGCTAGATATTTTTTAAATATCGTCAAATAAAATGTGTTTAAAAATTATGCAAAGGGCCATTATTTCATTAACGATGTATATAAACATTTTAATTTTGAAGAAAGATAATTTTAATATTTTATCGAAATATTTTTCTAATGTTAAATAAGTCTTAATTATTAACATGAATTAATAAAATATTGCATTCTCAATAAAGAATTACATAATTTCACGGCGATAACTGTTGCACTAAATAACTTTTGGCTTTTAAAAACTACCATAGAATCTTTCAAAATAAATTGTTCTATAAATATACTTATATGTAAAAAAAATTTTTTTCAAGCTATAATAATGTATTTTTAAACTTGCTTAAAAAGTAAGTGGTTTTCCTTTTTTTCCAATTAACATAAATTCAGAGAGAAAGTTATAAAAAAACTTGATACTCGGTTCATTGAGTTTTCACAAAGCATATTCCATTATATGTGTATAATAAAAGTAAATATTTCGATACAATCAATGACATTCCTATTATGCATATATAAATAATACTCTTCTAAATGCATAATGGAATATATTATTCAAATTAATATAAAATTTACATAATACAAATTATATAATATTGAACATTTATTTTAATTATTATTCTATTTAGAAAAAGTATTGATTTATTTTCTCATATAGGTACATTAATAATTTATATATATTACATAAAATTAAATTTTTCAAGATTATTTTAAAGATTTTTGTAAGATCAATTATAGGATAATATATTATAAAATTTCCTAAAATGATATATAATATATTATATGCGTACTTTTGTTTTATGTAAATAATGTTTAGTAATCATGGTTAGCGAAATAGTTTAAAATAATTAACAATTTAAATAACATTTAAATATGTAAATAATTAAAATTGTTAGACAAAATTGTATACAATTGTAATAAAAATCAGTTAATAACTAGTTAATATGTAGAATAAGTTATAATTGAAAAAGATCGCTGATAAATTGTGAATAAAGTTTTAAAATGATCGTTCTCCTATCATCAAAAAGACATGTAATTTAAATGTAAATATTAAATTAACATATTTAATATAGAAATTAATACCTATAAATTTATTAAAATTATGATCTATTATTTATTAGTAGTGTCAAATTAGTTGATTTAAAATTTTAAATTCAGTTTTTCTAATATTTTATTCTAAAATAATATCCAAACTAATCTTTTTTCTAAGCTTTAGAAAATTTTTTATAAAATTTGCATAATTTTGTTGGTTACTTATATAAAATAAAAATGTATTGAAATTCATTTCTCTATAAACTATATTCACTACAATACAATATAAATATATTATATATAGTATTTTAACATATATGGAAATGCAAAGCCATTATTTATTTGTATATATTTGTTAATAAATTTTTACTTGCTAAAATTCTTTGATATATTATTTTATTGAAAATTAATTCTCTTTTTCCGTTCATATCATGAATACAATGGAAAATTGTATAATTGTGATATTATATGGATTCAATCTTATGCTTTCTATACTCATTAACGCGTAACATGTAGTCCATCAATTTCAGTTTATAAATTATCAAAATATATTGTTTATCATATCGATAGTAATATTGTAATTGCGTCATTTTTATTCTATCATATTTTCGTAAATATTACAAGAAACACTTCGTAGTAATTCGTTATGTAGTCTAAGATATTTACCGTATAAACATTTACTCAAGTTCTAGTGAAAAGAGACTCTCACTTATCACAAGTCTCACTTATCACAGCAGTCTAAGGGTTGTCATGTTGACATTACTTCTGTACATATTATATAAAGATGTGTATAGATATATATATATATATATATATATATATATACATCTAGATTAAGAATTTGAAGGAATGCAAAAGATTAATAAACATATGTACTCTATGTCTTAGCCACATATTACGTTTATATTCATAATCATTATGATATTTATATTAAATGAATTGGAAAAAAATATAAATATGAATTATACGTTCGATTATCATTGTTTAATTATCATTAATAAATGTTTTAATAAGAATAATTTAAAAAAAAATAGTTATTGAAATGTATAATGAATATATGTTTACCGAATATATTGAATTTGAATAAATGGTAAGCAAATAACACAATATTGATAAATGATTCTGAAAAAAAAAGTTGAATATGAAATATAGATTATATGGTTTTTGTATTTGTAGTAAAAAAAAAAGAAATAAAGCTAATAGATTTTTTTTCATTAAAATCGTTTTTGATATTTCAATCAAACGGTATAACAATGTACATCATTGTTCGTTAACAAATTTTCTGATTTATGTACAAAATTTCTTTTGTGCTTGAATCCAGTATTATACTTCTGTAAGTCAATTTAAAATTTAAATATTATGTGTAGAGATTCTAACTTATAAAACTTACAAAAGTTCTAAATTTACATAAGAATATATACATGGTAGGCCAATATTGCAGAGAAATTTTTCTTTTCCTAGTTATAATTCATTTGAAAATCGATGTTATAACGCATTGCAGCTGCAACACAGAGACGTATGTATAGTCAAAGCCAATATCTTCTACGTTTAGTTTTCTGGTTTGATTTCTTTGTTTAGAAATAAAATGTGTACAACTAGATTAAATTGTTGAGCCGCAAGAAGAGTCGTTACCACGAATTCACTGCCGTTTTATATCGTAAACTATTGTCTAATTATACAAGCTATCAAGCTATTTACATACGTTATAATAAAAAAAATTAAAAGGTATATATATATATATATATATATATTTTTTTTTTTAATGAAAATCTTGACTCTAATGATGTCAGATTTATAGATGAAAATACTTTTTACCAGACTAGCTCATAATAAGTTGTAATTTAGTAAGATAAAAATGATTATTAAATTGATTGTCCCCCCAATGATTTAATTTTAATATTTTAGCCAATATTAGAATAATTTTTATTATTCAGAAATATACGTTTAATATATTACTGATTACCTTAATTTGATGTATAAATACAGAAACAATAAATAAAAATACATAATAATATATAATAATATATAAATAATAGTAGATAATTTATTTATTAATTAATTGTATAACAAAATAGTTTTATACATAAATTCATTAAATTATAATAACTATTATAATGCAACATAATTGTCTAATAATTATATAACACATAAAAATATATTTTTTCGTTTTATATTTTATATTTTATGATTTATATTTTTTATTATCTTTTATAATAAAATTAATTTTTTATAATTTTAACAGACTAACAATCAATATTTCTCAATATATTTTCTTCAATACTTTAATCGATTATGAATTTATTTTCAGATAAAACTCATAGGGCCTATGGAACGAAACATTTTATCATTTGCCCTGATTTACATTCTATCCAATATAATTAGCAAATTTCATCGATATAAATTAAGTTTCAGATTATCGGCGGGCATACGCTGACTTCTCCAAAAGATTTTTGTTACGTCATATTATCTATTAATTTACCTTTTTTGCTGCTTGATTATAGTTCCTTTCGGAAGAGAGTTCGGGGGATCATGACTTGATCAGCGGCTCGGGAGAAATCGATCTCGATGACGTTCCCGTGAGTTACACTATTATACCTCTGGTAGACTTGACTTTCGTGCGACGTTGTTAAAAATTAAGGCTTTAACATCATCTTCATTCGTTTTCTTTTCGTCTATTAGTTTAAAGTGAAATACGGTTCACGTGTTCACCTCATTCGCTATTAATGGGAATGTGGCTTTCGGACGTCATCGACGCCTCTCAGCTTAAAATATACTTCAAACATAACTCATTGACTGCTTCTTGTATTATGTGCATTGAATCTATATTACTTCGTTTGCTAATTCTCTTAACCCATTTCTTCTTTTATGTACATCTGTGCCTCAGTCTTTTCTCGATTTCAGATTTTCGTATAATATTTGTATTTAAAATGTGTTCAAGGGAACGTCAGTTGGTTAAAAGCCACTCGGTGCACATTGATTAAATAACCGACAGATTTTGTTTAATGAAAGTGTTAGGTATTTATGCTCGGTAGAAATAAATTCTTTACTAATTTTTTCAAAATAAAATAAAAATATTTTAAATAATTTAATCGAATGCTATAATAGTAATAAAATAAGTCCTCTGTACTATTTTCCTATTAGTCAAATTAATGAAAACTTATTTTACATTCGACGGAAGAAATCGTTTTATTATCTGCGAGTAATAGTGCGGATCTAATAAAGATGTTATTAACAAGTGTGACGGTGATTTATTTTCATTTTGGATAAATCATTAAGTATTGTGTTAATAATTTTATTTTCTCCGAAAATGACAAAAGACATTTGTAATGTTTACGGAAAACACTGGATTTTGGCTCTTTTTCTCACGCATATGCCATATAATGTTAAGAAATTAATTTACATTTTATAATACTAATTAAATATCTGGTTTTTAGATTTTTTAACGACAAATTAAAAATAATTACATTAATTTCTTAGAAGGATATTCAACAGCTCCAAAGGCATACTTTTTTATGAATTTTCCAATCACTTGTTAGCTTTAAAATTGTATATAAAGCATTTAAATAATTAGACGATCCTATAAAAATCACGCATTATTATATTATATTATATTACACACGCGTATTTAAATATTTTAAATAATTATTTTTATTAGGTAATTATTAATTAGAGTAATGGATTTTATCAACAATATTACAGAGTGAATAATTGCTATCAGTACGCAGATTTATTCATAAAGTATTTCTAAATATATACAAAATATTATTAATTAAATCATTCATTATTATATGATGTTAATTTCAATATTATTATGCAAT
The DNA here is from genome assembly GCF_000503995.2 of Ceratosolen solmsi marchali. Lineage (NCBI taxonomy): Eukaryota > Metazoa > Arthropoda > Insecta > Hymenoptera > Agaonidae > Ceratosolen > Ceratosolen solmsi. Next base: position 11,506,483 of record NW_011948416.1, on the reverse strand, counting down.
TTGTTTATAATTTATTACTTTACTGCATTAACGTAATATCGATCGGATGCAAATTCAAATTAATAGTAAATAAATTTCTATGTTTTATTTCTATTTACAATTCAATGTAAATATTTATTATTTTTATTTAATCTAATTTAATTTTTTCAATTGAAATACACTGGATAAATTCAAAGTACAGAGTATCGATTATTATCGCTAATAATATTCTAAATTATAATGTTTATATAGTTTGTAGTTTATGTAATAATTTATATTTGTAATTTATTATGTATTATGAACTATTTTTTACTATTTTTACTATTTTTCAAGTAAAATTGATGGATCAGTACACCATTCAATAGGTATGTAGTGTATTTCCATATGATTATCGTAAGAATATTTTATTATTATTAAAAAGATACACCTAAAAATTTTATAATAATTACACAAATAAAATTATGCGACAGTAAAGTTTAGGATAAAAAAAATATTAAATGAGTAGTGTATTAATTGTACTTATATATAATTTTAGGTGAATAAAATATATATTCTGTTCAAGAATCGTATTTTCGGTATTAAGTATTATAATAATTATTAATTATTGTAGTAATTAATATATTATTTTAAGATAGATATGAATTTATACTAATTATATTGATTCATTTGATGTATAAATTTATTATTTACTGTTATTAATTTAACACATATATTATGAATTATGTTATATATATTAATAAATATTATGTATTTGTTTAAAAATTATTATTTGATAGATATAATTTGTATTCTCATTCTAGCTAATTCGATTAAATGTAAATATATTAGAAAATTATCGGAATTAAATATAATGAATATAGAATTATGCTTTAATTTATTTAAACAAACACGTGGAACATCAAAATATACGTACATATAACACGAGAAAATACTAAATTCTTTTTAAATGTATTAAATTTAGAATCGAAATTATTATTTTTACAACTGAATTAAATTCTGTTAGCAATTGATACTCATATGATTACTATATCGATTAAACATCACGTAATGGAAATTAAGAGATAAATATAAAATTTATATTCAGTTACCTTATAATTATAACATGAATAATTAAATCTTTGTATTTAGCATTTGTAAATCCAATAAATCCCAATAACTGATTATCTAAATTTACGCATGACTCGTCTGTATATTTTTAATAAATAGTTGGTAAATAATTGTCAGGCTAAAAGGAATGCTTTCATTATGTGAAATTTAAGGAACATTTTCATATAGACATTTCATACCAACATTTATTCATATTTGCATTGACTATTCAATTTAATTAATGGTAATATTAATCCCATGCCTATTTTAATTTGATACATAATATTATTAAGAATATTTGTATTATAATAAAGTTATTCTAAATATATTTAATTTATTGTATATAATTATGCTTATTAAATAAATGAATTTTTATAATTAAATAGGTTTGTTTTCGTTAAATATTGAATTTAAATTTGTCGTGAAATAATTCTTTAAATGAGACATAAATTTCATATTATTCTTATTATGAATGCTGAAATTCATTGAATAAATATAAAAATATTTAGAAGAAAATAATATCATAATTAATGTTTGAATTAATAATATAATATCTACAAATATTATTGTATTTATGTACGTTAAATTTTAGTCTTCTAAAGTATTAAGATTCCATGTAATCACCCACAAACTTATCAAGCGTTAAAGAAAAACACTCGACTGTTTGAGTTTTCATTTCCTCCTTCTTTACCCGATTCACCCACTCTCTTGCTCGCCTGCTCTTTTATCTAACAATCTTATTCAACTTTATTTTTTCAAACTAAAGTAAGCACTACATTTAAAAAATCTAATATATAATCAAAAGAGAGTGGAGCGCTAAATTACGCGATATGAAAACTAGAGTTCCATCAAAAGGTTAAAAAATGAATTTCGAAGTAAAAACTTAATTTACAGTTCACGTTAACTCGAACAATCTTCGAGAATGACTGTGGTATTTATAGTCGTCGAACTTTTAAGAGGGCTGTACCATTGCCGAGTAGGCAAGCCAGAGAGTAAAAAAGGACAAAAGAGTGACATTACACCTTGTTTCGCACGCTGGTACAGCGATGAAGTTTCGAGTTTAAGAAAATCATTAGAACAAAGGGAAAGA
>NW_011948416.1:11497396-11504269 GCF_000503995.2 Ceratosolen solmsi marchali | reverse complement strand
AGAGAGAGAGAGAGAGATAGATAGAGAGAGAGAGAGAGATAGATAGATAGATAGAGAGAGATAAAACTATTTCGGATTTCAAGTTGTACGAAAGGGTATAATCTAAGCTTCAACTTCATTCATAAAGGATGAAGTTAGCTGTAGAACTTAAGATTTTCTATTGGCTATATGTTCAAGATAATAAGAACTACAAGTATTTATGAAGAAAACATAAACATACGAAGTTTTTGTACTAACTAAAATAGATCATAGTATTCTGAAAATTCACTTGTAAAATATTGAAATTAATATAATTTGAACAATGCAAATAACAATATTAAATTTATTAACTTTATTTTCCATTTCTTTAATACGTTATTACAATTCTTTATTGTTTTATTACTCTTTAGTAATTAATATAAAATTAGTTCATTCATAAATTAATAGTACTATAATATTAAAATCATTGATTCAGGACCAAGTAAAAATATTTATAATTTTTAAAGTAAAGTGTTTTTATCCTAGAATTAGTTATTTCGAAAATTATAATAAATTTATACAGAATATTTTAAATAATAAACTATAAATTCAAAAAATTTTCCAATTTTTTCATCGCCAATTTATCAGCTTATATATTAATATCATCAAAAATTACAAAATACATATTATAAATGTATATGTAGGAAATATATTAAATTATGACAAAATGTATGTTGATATCAATAATAACATTCATTAGTAAATTATGTAAATAAAGTTAAATTGAAAATTAGTTTACTAGTCAGAAATGGATAAACATCAGAAATAAATATTATAAGTAATAATTAATTATTTAAATCAAATATCAATATATATTTAATGAATAATTTGATGTGAAATAAACATACATTATAAGATGTAATTTTGTAAATAATGGTTAATTTATAAGTATATTTTAAGTTTTTTTTTTTAAACTTTATAAAGTCACGTGCATGTAATATAAGAAAATTACTATTTTTCTTCAAAACTGTTAAGCTAAAAGTGATATTATATATATATATATATATATATATATTAGTAAAAGATATCAATTTGATAATTATTTATAGTTAGCTTCGTTAATTTTCGTCATCTTACAAATCTAACGAAGAACCAAAACTTGATTAAAATTACAATTTATATTATTAAAATTATAAGTAATAAAATAATAAGAAATAAGAAGTAATAAAGTAATAGTTTATGGATATTTTTTTGACAAACTTTGATCTATAAATTATCAAATATATTTTCGTACCGGTTTCATAGACTATGAAAAAAAAAAGAATATTAATAGAAACATGTTAATTTATTTGATGTCGGTATCTAATAATTATTCATTTTATACAACATTTTATTTGAAATAACCATTTGAATAATGTAAACTATATATAATTATTCAATGAAGTATAAATGTTATTCTATTATATACAACATTTGTTAATTTAAAGTCAGAGATATGGAATGCCAACGGTGTGCTAAATGCTGCTAATACTCCATAAGACTTACTCTATTTTCATATTTAATAAGTATATTTATAATTGCAAGCGTTTTGAAAATAAAGTTAAGTTTGTAAATATAAAATTTGCGAATGATATAAATTATTAATCTTTAATTATAATTTTGTTCCGATGAAAGATTTCTACGAATTCTGCCTAGATACCGAGATATTGGACATGCATGACAGACTTGTGATTATGACATTAGGAAAGACATAAGCTTTATATCTAATAAAGGACAAAGAGTTAATACATTACCGAATCTGCTTTTAATACTAGCTTCCAAGAGATTATATTTGAAGGATTGTCAGGATAAACTTCGAGATTTCTACGGGTTGGTCAAGATACTTGAATAATAATTTATTGAGTTGGACAGCATTGGCCTCTTGACTTCGACATTATAAGCTCTTATTGATTCATTTTTGACTCTCCGCGAGTATAATATAGACAGATAGATAAAGTATTCTATGTATTTTTCATTACTTGTATATCTGTTTATTTCTACTGCTAGTTTTCAGCGAAATGAGAATTAAATAGTACATAATTTAATAATATATAATTTTACATTTTAAGAGAAAAAAACATATTTGTATAATTAGTTATATTTCATTTGTTTATGTATATTATTTTACGTGCTAAATAAATACTGTTTTTTATCCAATAACACCGTTGCTATTATATTTAGAAATTCAATAAAATTTTAATACAATAAAACTTAATCAAATCATTGTTTTACAAATTTCATTGAATTGGCGTATCGATTCATCGATTCATATCAATAACGAAATAGTTCGTACGAATATTCAATTGCCTTGATTGAGAAATTGTATGTACCTATTTCTCTATTATTTTTCCATGTAAATAATGGAAATCTCCTATAATACGAATTTGAAGGTTCCGAGTGCTACATGGAACCTACGTGATAGAGTCTAATAGCTTATTTTTGAATATTTTATCAATCATAGACTAGTGAATGCTTGAAAAACCTACCTCTTTTAACATTTCCGACATATATTTTTTCATAATTTTTTTGTTTTTTTTTTGTCCTGTATTATAATTATATTATTTTCTATCTTCGTTTCATGTCTATAAAGAAATTTCAAAATTATATTAATAAATGTTCGTACCGTATATACATATTAAATGTTTAATTATATTTATACATGATACATTTGAATGTAGCAGTACACGTAAGCACGCATATGTCAACACATTAATTCAGCGACTCACAAGCAAATTCAATAATTACACATAATCGAAAGAGCTTGTACAACCAGAAATGTTCACGCATGCACATGGTAAATTACGAAAACTTTAAGGTAGGAGAAAGCTAGGATAGAGGAAGTGAATTTGTCGTTGGAGAGTATAGAGCCGCCGCGACATTTAATGCACCCGAACATCTAATTACCCTGGGACTCGAACAGCTCCATCGAGGCATATAGCAACGTATTGGATGTAGTAGGTAATTTATCGGGTCAATCTTTGTATTGGTTTAGCGACTGCACTCGCTATGAGCGGCGCACGTATAAAGAAGTTCGAATTATTATTTTTCTGTGTCACTGCACGAACAGTTTCATGTTTTTTCTTGAAAGTTATCGAGGGAGCTTGTAAAATAATGAGGACCGTAAATTCAGTGAATAACTTGATTAAATGCACAAATAAATGGTTACACTGATAATAATGAAAATGCTAAATAAGATTATCGCCGATACGAGTGGGGTAGTGACTTTAGTTTAAAATACATTTTTATATTAAAATAAGAGTCTATATAATTACAAAACTTATTATGAATAATTTACAGTTGTAATTGCAAAAATTTACCTGTACTTTGTATGTTGTTAAATTTTTGTTTTTACCTGTAATTGGACGTCCATATAATTTTAATTTATATTAATTATATATTTTATTTGGAAGTAATGAATAATGAAACAGAAACTATTATTGTTTCTTTATATTTAAAATTGAAAATAATTTATATCTGTAGTATAACATAAAAGTTTTTTTATTCCATAAAATTTAACGAATAAATTATTTTTCCCCGTATTATTAGCATTAACATAAGATATTGACGTATTCACATATACTAAAATTTCTACAAACTATTGATATTTATATTCCGTAATAGTCATTTGAGTAATGATGATGATTTATTTAATCTTTAAAAATTAAATTAAGGACTTTTTTTTAATATAATCATAAATACTTCATAAATAAAGTTTGAGTAGATTAAATCATTAGTGTATATGAATTATAACTAAAAAAATTTCATTTAAATTTATTTCTCTTTTAAATTGTTATTATATCAGTTATTTAAAACATATATTTAATACTAAAACATCAAATGTAACGCATATTGATATGAAAGTTAAAAATATTTTATATCTCATATTGTCATTTATATACAAATAAATTATTTCAATTAAAATAAAATTCTAAAATTATATTAGTTTTACATTATGAAATAATAAAATTCTTAACTGACAATATATTTGCTCGACTCTATTATTTTCATCCATTGATACGTGGATATTATAATTTGAGAAAAAATACTCAACGAAGTATTAGTTAAAATAAATTGAACTAGTATGGGCTTTACATACTGATTACATTTAGTTTCCATTGCATTATACTCATTGTTTAATTATGACCTATATTTGTATTATTATTAGTCTACGGGTTTATAAGAAGGAAGAACTCTTGTAAATACTCCATATTATTAAAATGAACACAAGCACCATATAGAAAATAAATAAAAAGGAAAATTGCTTTTATATAATAGATGCATAAATATAAGTCAGACAAATACATTTCCTTTCCACGAAAGCATTAGATCTCATTAAAAGTAAAATTTTCACAAGCCAAATGAATAAATCGAATAAAAAGAAGGAAGGGCTGGGCGATCGTTTCAAATGGCATGTCCTCATTTTGCCTGCTCCACGTTTTGATGAAAGAGCAACTTTTTTGCACCAAATAGCGTGACACTCGTATAAACTCAATACACTTCTTTTCTCTCTCTCTCTCTCTCTCTCTCTCTCTCTCTCTCTCTCTCTTCTCGAACAAATTGGCTAGGCGCATTCAAAGTGACAGTCGAATTACTATCACTTTTGCACCAATATAACTGCCTTTGCAATAGAATTTCATGCATTCAAGTCATAAACATACGGATGCGAACATGTAGATGATATATCGATTCATACGGTGAAAATCTTGAAAAATGAAAAGGACCAAAAAAAAACGAATCAATAATTTGACGATTTATGGCCTCTGGCGATGCAATATTGAATCTCTAATAGTTACTTCACTTGCTCATACAGAAAGATATGTTGCTGATTTAGAGGGCAATGCATTTTATGCCAATTGAAATTGTAACAAAATTAGTTTTCTAAATTATTTTAAAGATAAGTAATGTCTGTTATTCATTTTTTTAATTTAGAATTTACTTTTGACTGTAAATTCCATAGCTTCAAGTTCTTCTTTGATAATTTCTTATGCATATTTTCCTTTGATAATTTCTATTTGTCTAAACAATGAGAAATAATTATAATATTTATAATTTGTGGAAATAAAATATTAAGTCTTTAATTAAAAAAAATTGCATACTGAAAAATTTATAGATTTTTTTTTTTAAATTACCATATCGTAATATAAATTTTAATAATTTAACGCTACTGAAATGTTTGAAAATCGTAAATTTACTAGATTACTATTTGAAATATTTTTTTAACCCTGCCTAAAGCCAACTGAATCTTTAGGAAAATTTAATTTTAAATTATAAAATATGAACGTTGAAAGAATTATAACCAATGTAATTCATTGAAGCACTCAATGTTGCTTAGGATAGAAATTTATTGATGTTGCAGTAAATTTCATTTATAATAAAAACTTATCTAATGCGAATCATATATCATTGATTCCATATTGAATCTAATTTAATATAAAATCTCTGGTGAATCACTAAAATTTTTAATTTGTTAAATCATGCCTTAGTATTAACATATTTCATTATAATATTAAATGAAAACTAACTATTATAATTAATTGATGTAAAAACGATTTATGTATTTTACTACAAATATTTGACTATAAAAAAGGAATTAGTTCTGTTAGTATTTTCTGTTACTAAAATCATGTAACGATTTTATTCAGAAAAACAGAGTAAATTAACAAATTCCCTTTGAAGGATGAGATGAAATCAAATGCTCTATAACAACTTCTTTATCTAGTATTTTTTAAATAAAGTGTGCATGTAACACATTATCTATGTGTCTTAAGGTTATTACATATATAAGTTTATATTTAAATTAATTCTTTATATTAATGTCTTGTATTATTCTGACGTCAAAGTAGTTTAGTAAAAAATTATTTGATATATTTAAGTTACGTTGGTCTATGTGACCAAGTTATTAAAATGTAAATTATCGACAGATTATTAAATAACAATATAATTCTCTATATTTTAGTAATATACCTTCATATAGTAGATAAAATAATATGTAATGTGTAATATTGTAATTATTGCTTTATTACAACAATTGACACATCAAGTTAATATATTTTTAATAACAAAAAAAAATATACATTTAATATGCAATGAAATTTTATAAACTTTACGCAAAGATTTATTAATTTTACACATATCAAATATATCTGTTATGAGCTTAGATGCATGGATTTATTACAGTATAATTTTGATAACTAAAATCTTAAATTGACGCGTAAAAAAGTATTTAAAGACACTTGTGGGTATACAGTTAAATAACATTAAGTATTGTTAAGTTAAGTAATTCGGCCAGGAAATATAAATTGACATATAAAAATATTCATGAGTTTTGAATGTAAGATATTTGTTTTGTTCAAAAAATATGAAAAGTTATTTTCATGAAAATTAATAATAAATGTTCATTCACCAGCATTTTATTTCATACATATTCTAAGCTTATCGATAGATTTTATTGTTATTTATCGATTAATCCGTAAAATAAAGTCTATTTTAAATAAAGAAAATTCAATCTGTCATTGTCAATTTTAAAATTCAATAGAGTATCGATGGAGTTGAGAAGTTATGTAAGGGTTTATAAAATAACAAAAAATATTTACGAATCATATTAAATTAATAATAATTAGTTTTAACATGAGTTACCAATAAAACGATCAATTATCCGTAATTTCCAACTACACTAGAATGTAATAGCAATATATATGATAATAGCAATTTTAAAAATCTGTTTCAATTTCAGCGTGCAATTAATTAATCAACCAGGCTTTTTTCCAAATTAATTATATCCTACATCGAATTTAAAATATCGAACATTTTGTTGATTTATTTTATATATGCAGTCTCCAGAGTGTAATATTATTCCAATTTCTATTTACTCTTTCC
>NW_011948416.1:11463297-11497362 GCF_000503995.2 Ceratosolen solmsi marchali | reverse complement strand
TCACTTTCCCTCCACAGAATCCCAAGAAGAGACAAAGGAAGTTCAAGATCAAATTAATAACGTGACAGAGAAAGTGTTTCCACCACCAATGATCTTATCATTATATCACACGATCACACAGATAGCGAATACTACCGTGGCGAGGCTCGGACGAAATACGCTAATTAAAGAAGACTCATACTTACGCTAAAATTCATGGACTCGTTACCGACAATTATCGGAAATCACTTAGTGAATAGGGTGACATTGGGCATGCGACCCTCGTACAAAGGGACTCAATTTAGCCTCTTGGTTGCCGGGCATATTAATCACCTCACGCCCAACTTCCGTGTCTTTCATTTATCACTCGCGATTCGCGTGACATTCTGATAGAGGTCCGCATGCGCGTACTGCTTTTGACAATTGCGGAGAAAGTGATGGAGGAGTCACCGTAACCACCTATAATGGCACCGACTGCCAAATGGATGCTCCTTTGTTTTTTCCTTTGTGTTTTCACGAGATTCGTATTTTTGTGCATTGGGATATTCTCCAGCCGGGCATTTTCGAGTTATTAATAACAAGCGCGTGATAATACTCGTCGTAGAAATTAATTTCATCTGGTTTGTAGGGCGGAGTTTTGACGCTATATTAATTATTATAGTTGATGGGTCAAGGCAGTTCCGAGTGTAGAAAAGAAATGAACGGCTCTTTCATGCTTATATTACTTCAACGTGTTTGCGAACATTTAAATTTAACGTATTTATCATATTCATGACACTTTTCACATTTTATCAAAAAGCTAATCCTACAGATTGAATATGATATGTAAGGGCTTTTGTAATAATTTTTCATGTGAGTTTTTTTTTTTTTTTTTGTTAAAAACTTTTGAAATTAAAAAAAATAGTTATCTCTATTCAGAATTAAACGTCGTGAAAAGAAATTGTAAAAAACTGTCAAACGTTCAATTTAACAACTTGTAAAATTAATTCGATATCGTGCTGAATATCAATAATTTTTCACCTAGGCGTTTTAATAAATTTTTGCTACGCCAATTTTTTGAAAATTATGCTGCATCGATTTATTTCAGTTATTTAAAGAGTTACAAAGTCAATGAATTATATAAATAATAGTACACATATTATTAACAATTATTTATTCTACGTTACTATAAATTATCAAGTAAGAAAATGAAAAGAGATAATTATCAAGACATATAGTATGTAACGATAACAATTGATAATGACGATAAATTGAAAAATTATAATTTTCCTACTTTGAATAAGTATTTCTTGAATACGACGTTCTACCGAAATACATATTACTCATACTATCATTTTGAATATCACATACTACGTTCTGTGTGAGAATAATGTGAGATTGCGTACGATTGCAAAACCAGAAGCAGTAAATATGACTCACCTTCCAAAGCAATGTATTTTCAAGATGACACAGCGTCAAATCTCTCACTCCCTATACGAATATGTATGATTTTAGTCCTAGAAAGTGTATTTGTAGATAGATGCTCCATATCTACGTAGTTCAATACTATGGAGTCTTGATATTATTCAACTAGTGCAAAGACAACCAGGGTTCCTGTGAATTTAGTAACAGACAGCCAAGTCAAGTGCCGCACCTTGTACTATAAATTTCTGAGAAATAATCAACAATTAGATTAGTCTATTAATATATTAAATGTAAATGTGTATTTAAATTATTATACATTTATTAAATTTAAATTAAAAAATACAGTGTGTAAATTATTTCTGTTATCAGACCGCGAATATATGTATTTTCAAGAAATTAAATATTCTTAGTTAATAATTTTATTGAATTAAAATCAATTTTATGAAAGTTCTTCAGAAAAAAGGTAAAAAGTTCTTTTCCTTTCTATGGAACAAGTTGAAGACTTATTTTTACAATAACTTGTCATTGTAATTGACAATTCAATAATTGGAAAGTTAAAGGAAATTTATTTTATGTTGTGCCAAGTGACTTTTTTTAGAAAATAAATTAGTTCAAAGAAAAACAAGTTTAAATATAGTAGAAAATACACAATATTATAGAGAGAAATGAATGGTTCTCTCAATTTTATAATACAAATTCATAATAATACCCATTATTTAATATTGAGTCATTATATTTTATTTGCAGTCTTTAATAATGTACTGAATACTTTATTATATTCCTAATAATTATTTACTAGTTGTAAATCTTTTTTTTTTTTATATATAACGGTTATAGCATTAATATATTTATATTGATTAATAATTAAAATTAAGTGCATTCAACATTATGTTGTACAATAAGGGAGTCATTAACTTTACTTTAACTATATAATAAATTATTATATCGTTATAGGGATAGAAGCTTAAAGTATTAGATTGATTATGTAATTATTTAATTTCATCTTTTAAGATATTCATTCATAAACAATATTTTCTTGTAATACTACAAATTTAACCAAAAATTATCTAGCTGAAGAAGAAAAGATTGAATTAGCCGTATATAAGTATTGCTTAGTTAATTACTTGGAAATCTATAGTATCTGCCCTTTAAAAAAAAAAGCTTTGAATGTAAAATTTTTAGAGTAGACGGAACGTGTTACGATATCGAGGAAAGCAGAAATGAAACTCACCGAGTGACTCTTAATGCCAGACTGACTACTATTCCAATGGTCTTTACTGTACAATTACTTTTTTAATTCTAAAGTTTCCATTTTTAATTAAGTACATCTACCTACTTATGAGAAGAAGGTCCAGTTATTTCGTCAATCATAGTACCAGATGGACTGCATATGTATGAAGAAGAATGGGAATAGTTGAATGCACATATATAGTATATATAAGAACTCTTGGACTCCCATTTATATTTTTAAACAATGGTTTAGCTGGGAATATAATTTCTTTCGACCTTTACTTTAATTTAACTAACAACTATCTTTTGGCAGAAAAATTCAATAAATAATTTAAGTTAAATATTAAAAAAAAAAATAGTATTTTCAATTACATTTTGTATTTTTTATTATCTAACATTAATTAACCAAATTTTATGTATAATTAGATTTATAATTATAAGATATTTATAATTATTTATTGAATTATCAACTTACTAATGAATTATCAAATTACTAATATTTCTTACCAATATCATAAGTATTCTCTTAACAGATATTTAAAATTCATATATACCAAACTAATCGCTAATATTTTTTAAATCGTTAATTTATATGTTGAGTCTGCAAATTATGGATGGAATAATGAAAAGTTTAACACACTCTATGCATAAGTATTTAATCTAATATATATAATAAATTATCGTATATACAAATTCTGATTTACTCCAATATTATATATGCTAACGTGAGTCCTAATAAAAATACCTATTAAATGAGCTGCTATCAGTGAGCACATTTATATTATCGGTTGTGATTAACTGTTTTGAGAATTTCATTATTTCAGATCGTCCGAGGTGACGATAATATCGATAGTGATGAAGTGAAACCTCCACCTCTTATAACACCGCCACCACCAAATCCAATTAGTAAGTTTGAAAGTAAATGTCAAAGCTACCATACAAATCACTTACGTAAATATAGTAATATTAATAATAATAACGAATTTAATTTATTTGGTTTTTGTCATTGTTGGAAAATGTATTACACGTAGAATTAATTATTTAACGTACTCTAGTAAATCACTGATCAAAGGATTAAGATTACCCAAATTGGTATCACTTTGCCGCACATTTTAAGGAGAGTACGATTGAAACGCTGACGTTATCCTTTTCAGCCAAAGAAGTGACTAAAGGAGAGAAAGGCGAGAAAGGGGAAAAGGGCGAGAGCATAAGAGGTCCACCGGGTCCACCAGGCTCAGGCTATGATCTCAATGATGAGGTAAGACGACTATTTGGAGAGCTTATGCAATTTTAATAATATCAGAATAATTTTAACATAATTTAAGAATATTTAATTTTAATACGTCCTTCATTTTTAATTTATCTTACGCTATTTCAATGGAAATGTATATAAGAATATAATTTTACATTGATATTCTATTAAAATAATGCTCGATCAATTATGTAAATTTTTCAGTTTTAGTAAACAAGTAAAAACTTTACTAACATCATAATTTATTTACAAATTTGAAAAAATAAAATATTATATTTATGCTTATTTTCTTTCACATTAATTACTTAAAACTCGTTAGAATTTAATTGTATAATAAAATGATTCGATTTTTCTTCTTAATATTGGAATTGAATATAGTTTTTATTACATATATATTTCAACGGTATAAGTAGAAAAAGTAATGAAAGAGAAGAATGAAATATAATTAAAGTTAAGAGGAATGTATTGAAAGGTAGTGAAATATGATGTAAATAGAATAATATTTTAAAAGGTTTTGTTACAATTCTAATCTGAAATGGTGTTTTGGAAAATTTGACTTATTTTTAGGAGTGGGCATCGAAATTACCCTTGGGTCCGCCTGGCCCCAAAGGAGATCCTGGTGATTGCACCTGTGATCCAAAGTCGTTGCTGTCATCCCTTACGATGTCAAAATTGGTTCAGGGTGAAAAAGGCGAGTCTGGAGAACCGGGAAAAGAGGGAAAACAAGGACCGCTTGGATTGACGGTATTTTCATCTACCTTCTTCCCCAACTCTATTCTTGCTCTTCTATTGCGACTGACTTCATATTTGACATTTTTATATATTTTATACTGTTTTCATACGTTATGAATTATAAAACGAAATAGAAAAAATAAGTTGTTTCAGAAACTACAGGATAAACGAGTCCTAAATTACAGCTTACTGGGGTGACTATGAATATTATATTGATTCCTTATAAAGTTTTTAATATTCATGTATTAATATATTTTTCAATATTTAATCGTAATATTTATTTCATTTATTTTATTTAATGTAATGATTAATAACACGAAACTTTTAATAATTTTACAGTAATTTTTAATCCATTGATAAATAGTTTTACTTCTATACTGACTCATTTCGTAACAGACTGCATCTTAATAAATGTCAAACTTTTTATTATCTTAACAACTAATTTAAATAAACATGACCTTTCTTTTTAAGTTGAAATAAATAAGAAAAGTTAAACATTACTAACGTGAATTTTAATGCATTTTCATGCAGTAATGAAAATCTTTTGGTAAGTTTTTTCTAGATTAAATAATTGAATGAAAAACATGCACGAAGTATATATTAATAGGTTAATGATAATAAACAATAATAAACTAAGAAGTAATTTATACTCTGTATATATATATATATATATATATATATATATATATATATATATATATATAATAAATATTTTACGTCTAGTAATTATAAAAGATCATGTGTAATAACTTAAGCTAATAGATATTTTGAACCTTTTATTCGTACTTTTTTGTAAAATGTTTTATATATAAGTACAAATTATTTAAATTGTATATAATTATGCAATTAGTATAAGGTCTTTTTAATTATTCTAATCATAATGACAGAATATATACGAGTACATTATTTTCTCAATTATATTAGGCCATTAAAACATTCAATAATATTTAATTAATAAATATAAATGTTGACAACATTTATAGTAATACAGAAATAATATGGCATTTGTAAATAAACTATATTTTATGAGAAATAATTGAATTAATTGTCGTAGGAAATAACATTTCAAAATCGCGGACCAAATATTTCATCAATAGTCTCTATTGTACTAGCCATTTGCTCATTTGACGGGGTATGAACTTATAAAAATATTATGATATTGAATGAAACGGAATTTACAATAATACATAATATAATAATACATTAAAAAAAGAAATCAATTTCTAGTTAATAATTAGTATAATAGGCGAATATAGTTGCAATAACGTGCGCGGCCAAAGTACGTGTCAGAGATGCCCTTAATTTCAAATGATGTAGTGAGGACTTGCAGTGGCAAAACTATCTCTAAATTATGATTGAGGAATGCGAGGTGTGCGCAAGCTAGCAGATTGATTCAAATTATTCGTATTTGTAATATTTATACTTTTGACCTTATGCGGATATCGCAATTAAAAAGCATTATCTCGCAAGGTGGTAGTGAGATGGGAAGTTGAGTAAAGATTAGAGCGTAAGAAGATAGCCAGCAAAGGGAGGAGTGCAAGGAAACACGAGGGTACTCTATAAAGGATAATTAGGATAAGTGCTTCGGATGTTCTGTCGAGTTGGATTATCGAAGGAGTTGAACCTCAAATCAGAATGCGCACAACAATTTATATACTTTGGATGTTCTATGTCCGTCGTTACATGAAGCTGCCGGGCTTTTCGGCCCCATGTTTTTCTGGCAGTTTCCCACTCCGTCAGAACGTTCGATTAATTTGTAAAATAAAACAAAAGTAACAATAAAATGTAAAATACAATAAAGTGACAATGAGATTAATGTAATGTAAAACTTTGGCATTATTGATCATAAATCGGATCAACTCCCTTGGTAAAATAATTTTTGTAAAATAACGATTGTATTAACAATAATATTGATCCATTGCACAATTTGCACTATTAACTCGTAAGATCCAGAGAAGTATTAATGAATAACACAATGAACACATACACACATACACGTGCCCACATATACTAGACAACAAATCAAAGTCCCACGATGGCAAAACGAATAAACTCGAACGTTTTGTTGTTTGACTTGTATAGGGAGTAGCGGGACCGCCAGGTGAACGCGGACAACAGGGTCAGCCGGGCCCGAAGGGCGACAAGGGTGAGCTTGGGATGATCGGACCAGAAGGGACCCAAGGCCAGAAGGGCGAGCCTGGAAGGGACGGAGTCGCGGGTGAGAAGGGCGCCCAAGGGCCGCCCGGACCACCTGGGAAGGGAGAGTTTGCCGGCTACGACGTGAGTCTTATTTGCGAATTCGTTTGCTTATTATAATTGCTTATTATAATTATAATTCATTATTATAATATTCCAACGCTTAAAAAGCTTGCATCTTTGTTATTAAATAAATGAACGCGATCGAATAGAAGCATTTATTTGCTAATCAAGCTCAATTGCAGAGATATTTTATCATAATGGCTTTTAATTTCACAAATTAATTCTCACTCGAATGAGCGTACAAATGCAACTCTACTTATATTCGAAAATTTCATTTCTAGCAGTAAAACTTGCTTTATCATCGATTGTTAAAAATTTTTATTCGTATATTCGTCGTTAGTTCATTTCCATATAATTTATATATTTTACGTAGCTGTTATGGCTTATTATTATCTACCAATCTCCAATCAGATTTCAAATCTCAATATAATTTTAATAACCTTAAAGTACTTCTGATTATTATTATTGACAAGGAATATTTTAATTGTATTTTTAAACATTTTAACGCGTAAGGTATTTATTACTTATGGTAATGTACATTAATATAGATTTTCAATTTGTTGAAATGAAAATGTTATTATATCATCATGTAAACACCTTATACGTTCAATTTAATTAGCTACCGAAACTAATTTATTTTTCATAATTTTCATATACTTTACAAATACAACTTTACAACTACTTTTTATTCTTAAACTATTCTTAGAAATAATCTATTAAAAAATAATATTTATTATACCTAATTTAAATAAAATACTGTTAAAGAAATGAACGGAATGGTTTTATTCACATATTACACTTCATTCAGGATTTATGACCTAATAACATAGCGATTAAATATGTAATATATAATTTAATTAAATAGAATATATAATTGCAATAAAGTATATCTTGAATAATATTATAATTTATTTCATTAACAAAAACAGGAGTTTTTTAAAATTACTATTATTTTTTTAACATTAAATAGAAAGACATACTTTCGTATATATGTTAAAGTACTAAATTTAAAATTTCATCGATAATGCACATTGAACATTTATATTTTACAATAAATTATCACGGTATTATAAATTGTATAATTATGTAAAAATCTTTATAGTCTTTTCTATGATTGAAATTGCAGATTTTTACTAAAAATTGTATATAATTTAAAAGATGAAACTAATTATTTGAAAGATAAGTTTCAATTTTTTTAAAATTAGAATCATCAAATAAATCTATTTGTTACATAAAAATAAATTGGTAAGATAAATTTGGACTTGTAGTATTACATGTATAATGAATAATAACTTGAATCGACTTTTATATAATTATTTGTTTAGACCATTTGTATATAATTAAATAATATTTGAAAATACGAATAAATTACCGTCAAAATTTTGTCATATGAAACGGAGTCCTATTTTTAAAATAATTTTCAGTTATTTTTCAAATATAGAAATTACCAATATTATTATTTAAAATTTTTGTCTTGTTCAGTGATAGAGAAGAAAAATTAGCTATAAATTGTTTTACCTTTAGACAACAATAATGGAGCAGAAAATGAAAAATTCATTTATTATTAATAAACTGTATGCAAAATTTTACTAATATTTCTATTAAATTTTCAATATTTTGCATTATATATTATATAAGAATATAATGTGGGAGTATTATTGAATGAAATAGCCTAATTAATTTTATGTACACAAAGAATTTGATATTATATCATTATAAAAATTTTTTAAATTCTTAAAGTATTATACATCATTTTCTTTATATCTACCTAAAGTAGATATAAAATCTACTATTATAGTATAAAACTATAGCATATAAAAAGAAATTCTAATATATGAAATATTAATAGTTATTACCTTCCTTTTGAAATTTTTGATAATATATTTTAAACAAACTGATTTAATATTGAAAAAAAGTATCTGATTTGTGTAATAAATTATTGTAAGATTTTTATGCAAATAATTAATAAAATTAATTTAATTACTGAAGCTCTTCAAAATATTCGGTTACAATATGAATATTCAAAATGGAAATTGAAATTTTTAAGTTACTATTGCAATAATAATATACTTGAATGTGTTAAAAAAAATAGTGGAATCCACAGGCTCGAATTTATCGATATACATTTCTTTTCATAGTATGAAGCGAAAGAAAATAGAAATAGTAATCGATATATATATATATATAAATAAATAGTAATCGATATATATATATATATATATATATATATATTGAGATAGTCATGGTTAGTATATAAATTCTTAGTATGGTATTAATATAATATTTCAAAATTTTCTTAATTTCTTCACTATTTGTTTATATTTTCAGAAGTAGATATTTTATGCGATAAAGTATTTCAACTTTTGAAAAATGCTTCTTAAAAATAACGTTATTTTTTAATAGTTTACTTAATATTAAAAAAAAAAGTATGTGTAAAAAAATCCATCAAATTACTAAAAAATGTGTTTATTTATAAATAACTAAAATAAACGAAATTCATTTTTCATTCCCATGTCCATCATAAAATAAATATTATTTATTTTTCATTAATCACTAGTGATAAAACGAAAATTTCAAAAATTTGGAGTAAAACTAGTATTCTACATAGAATCTCATTTTTACAACTTTATAAGTAAATCTGAAGGAACGTTAAAAGTTTAAAATTCTAAGTTTTCCATCAAAACTTGAACTATTTTTCATAAATGCCTTTTTTATTTTGTAAAAAGTTAAGCTATTTGAAGCATTAATCTTCTTCAGATAATCTAATATATTTAATTATGAAAATTTATTGTTATTTAATTATTAGTATTTTGTATATACGTATACATTCATCTTAGATATTTTAATCATATAATTGAACCAATTTTATTTAATAATTACATTACATATATTAATTACAATAATAAATAATTACATTACAATAAATACATTAATTATATCGAATATACATTGATCGGTATTTATGTATGATTTTTATGTTGAGTTAACGCTTGTGTTCGTGGCTTATTGTTTTATTCTATTCTATAATTTATTTAAAGTCACAATTATGGAAAGATTCTACAAATATTTAATAGAATAATAATATATATCAGTAATATTCATTAATGAACATTATATTTTCTTTACCATAAGTACTTTTAAAACTATCGCCCCATATAATTATGTTTAAAATTTTGTATATATATACATATATAATTTCTGATAACATATAATATATATTTGGAAAACTGTATTAACTTTTTATGGATATCCTATATGAATTTCTATTCGATTTAGAATATTTATTCAATAATGGAATATATCACTAGTTACATGTTACTATCAGTACCTGAATGTTTACCGACAATTCACAGTCCAATAGAAAAATTCTAATACATAAAGGAAGAACAGAAAAGGAGAATTTATTTTTAAAATCTCTTTTTTTCAAATATACGAGTTTCTTCAATATATTGTAACAATGCATCGTCACAACGAATGTTTCTTGGTACTTAATATATTTATTAATTTAGTAAAATGCTTTTAATTTCTTATATAGTCTCTTATTTGTTGTCAAAGTGAGTAATTCCGTTTTGGACAAAACGGTATCATTCGTAAAAAAAGTTGACTTTTCATAAAAAGACTTTTCGTATCTTTCGGAATATAACACAGTATGGAGGCCATTCGATTTCTCAAGAAAATCAGAAAATGGAAACGGAACTTACATATAGTACCCATGGGGATACGAAGGGCAGTAGACTAGCGAGCATTGCTCGTTGCATGATGGCAGATGATATTCTTCCACATCCCTTCCGTGTTTTATCCTTCACTCGCATCGCCCATTCTCTTTTGTAAGTTTTTCACTTTTTTCATTATTCTACGTTCGCCATTTTATCTTACTCTCTTACAGTCTTATACAGAAACTCTTTACTTAATTATATATTTTGAAATATAAAATGTAAGCCAGATACATAACTTCCCCTTTTGTTTATTACTTTGGTTTACTTTTACTCTTAGACTGTTATCATTAGCATTGAGGAACTTAATTAGTAGGGTTTGATAAGTTTATACTTTATTTAAACAAATTTTTATTATAACATTTATTCTAAAGATTGTTTCAACTATGATATTAATATACATATTTAGATAAACATTTGGAAATGATAATTTAATTACAGGAAATTGATTTAATGCCGAAAATTGAATGTAAATTTAAATTTACTTATTTACGAATTCGGTTACTCGAATGAGAGACTGGACATTAAAAATAATAAAGGTACAAATATAGTGCAAGGTATTATTGGTAAAAAAAATCATTGATATTAATCTTAATATTTATTATATTTTAGTTTTAAAATGTTGATTATTTCTCTATTTAAATTTTTATCATATCGGACTTTTCTATTGATGAATAGACAGTATCAATGGCCATAATTGTCTTGCGAATTAATATTATATTTAAAACAATTTGTTACAAATGAATTTATGAATTTTTATAATTTTAGCTATTTAAGAAACTGCGACTAAAATGTCAAAAAATAATAAGTACACGTAACGTGCATGAAAAGAATAAGCAATATGATGAGGATACCGTAGGAAAAGGCTGCAGAGTAATATATTTTCAATATAGGTTTTTTTTTTTAATGACGGTCTCGAAGAAAAGACAGTTTTGCTATAAATAAAGATTGGCAACTTAGATATTCTAAATCAAAGAATAAATATTGGACTGAAAATTCAATGTTTACCATAATTTAATATTCAATAAACAAATCAATATATAATTTCTTATCTATATTAAAAAGAAAAATACGTCTCTCGTAGCAAATTTTTATATGATTTAATTATTTGAAAATAAATGCATTTTTACAGAATATTCAATAGAATAGTAAATTAGTTTTATTGATTTCTTTGAAATACATAAATTTTATTTATATCATTATGTTAGAATAAATACTAATAGGTACTGAGTTCCAAAGAAATAATTAATTATTATGCATTATTGAAATTTAAGGGTGTTAAAATTATTATTGTATATAAAGTTTTTAAGTATAAACGGAATTAAAATATTGAGAAAAGAAAATCAATTAAAATTAATGGATTATGATTATAATATATAGATCAATATTGAAAATTTTAAATATTTTTATAATCCAAGTATTTTACAAAACCAATTTTTATATATTTGAAAATGTTGAAATCCTATTTCAAATATAAGATTTCTAGTCAATCTTATATTACAGATTTATTTTTAAACTTTAAATAACATTTTCCATCATTATTCCAAAATATAGCAATTCCAATTTTCTTTTTTTCTCTACTTTATAAAATCTATAAAATTATTCAAGAACATTTGGATTCATTAACAAATTCCAAAGTGCTCTTTCATAAGAAATAAAAAGATTTTATCATCGGTTTTTGCTTGCTTTCATAGTATCGTAATGTACTTTATTTTTAATATTGCATATAATTAATTACTAATAAAAGAAAGTAATTTGGACAAAGTTTGCTTAAAATCGCTAGTTAAGTCATTTGCTCTTTAGCGGATCGATATTCCATTGTTTTGAATTCTGAAGAAAGAATCGTAGTAATGTTCGTATATCCAAGTATTCCTGATTTTATAATAATATTGAACATCGTCAAATTATTATAAATTGTGCTAGAGAAAGACTTTAAGCGAGAATCGTTGAATAACGAATCCACGTCATCCGTATGTATCTTTATGACTTTGTCGCGCACAAACGCGCGCAGAGACAGACTCTCGTTCATAATAATTTTATACTCGTATATGCTGCGGTACATTTCGTAAGGAGAGACAATAGGAATCAATTTCTAGAAAGAACATTACAAAGCCTGCAGGGATAAAATGAAAAGCCCGTAGATACGAAGTTAAAAGAATCATACAAAATGTGGTTGAAAGCATAAGCACGTGAATGCACATCGTTTTTAAAGATTTTTTCAGCTTTACGTTTATTTTATGAAAGAACTTTCTACGTTCTTAAATGAAAACTGTGATAATGTGTTTACTATGAAAATAGCTTTAATGAATAATAAAATAACGAGTCTTTAGCAATATTTTGTACTTAGTTATTTAAATAAACAAATTTTGAAAAATATAAAATTACTCGAAACATTACACATTTAATATTAATGAATGTAAAGGTTTATTTTAATAATTCATGTTTTAATATTTTCCAACAATAAATTCACTTTAAAATTTTTCACACTAAACAAATACTTCACCGATATAATAAATAATGTCTTTATAGTATTGAACGAATATATGTATATATGCTCATATTACATATTAAATTAAACTATTAAATATTAAATAAAAATATATAGAAATTAAATTGCACACTCAACTTATTGATTTACACATTGTATTGAATAATTTAACTAATCTATTATGCACATGTATGCATCCAGCATTGTTTATTATAAAAAAAATATATTTTCCGTATATTAAAAGTCTATTTCATGTCACTATACATCTAAGTATATATTAAAAGTACATATTATTTATATTATTTAATTATATTTGTAAGACTTTTAAATGGTTGAATGATAAAAAATCTTAATTCTCTTAAAATTGTTGTATTGCTTTTGTAATTGTAAAATTATAAAGTATTTAAAGCGCATCGATCGTAATACAAATTGTCCAATAACTTATATACCCAAGTGACAGATTATGTATCAATAATATTTTTAATTTACGGCATTCGTTCTATTCATATCGTTATTATACAATCTCTTTTTTTTCGCCAATATTGAAAAATTTCATAATAAAGAAGAGCAATTTAAAAATATGAATGGCACTTTGAATTAACAAAGTACTTGGACATTATAATTAATTTATATTCTAAAAAAAGTAAATGAAGTCTGAAGAAGTGGAGCGAGAGAAATTTTGAAATATGCTTTACAAATAAATCTATGCATTAGCATTGAGATTTTTTGTGTTATAATGTTAATGAATAATACATTAAGTAATTATTCAGGTAGCTACGTAAATACCTACGTACGACAAAACATAATCTTCTAGGTATACCAAATAAACGATCACGATATCATTTTAAACATCAAGGGGAGACTTTCTGCTATCGGGTTGAATTTTCATAATTTTCAAGTCAATGATAAAATGGCTTAAAAATCCCGTATATTAGCAGCTTGTATAGTAATTCAATACTACGCGTAACTCGCAAATCAAGGAAAAATACGTGCTCGCAGTGTGCAAATCGAAAAATGAATAATAGGAAAATCGAGTGTGCATAAAAATATTCTACGAGACGTGCATTCTCATCTGGCTTCTCTGAATAACGACAAACTACTTGCAATTCGAGCGACACATTCAGCGCATCGATTCTTCGTCCTCGATGCCATTACGTCCCGATGCAGATCCTGAAGAAAGTCTGGCATGTGGCGCATGACGACTCCTCCGCGGGTGCACAGAAAAACGGAATTCCGAGCCTATTCGCAGTAGCATCGAACAATCATTGCCGAAAATTCATGTAAGAACTCCACGTAGATGCCAAGAGACGAAGAAATAAGGAATGTACGTTGCAGGTAGTTTTACAAATCGCTTTCAGGCTTCTCTGGGGAAATCACATTGATTGGCTTCGAATTTTTCTCGAATCAGTCGTTCGCAGGTACGTGAACAAATTATTTGCATGTGCCAGTTTGTATAGTTATTTCGAAGAGAAAGATAAACTTTTTTTAAATGAAAAGTTTGGTTCCATATATATATATATATATATATATATATATATATATATATAGGGCGTTAATAATATAAACTTCCGATGGTAAATTTACGTATGATTTGCTGAATGATATGCTGAATTGGATATATTATTTTGTACTATTTATTATTGATACTTTTAAGTTTTGATTTTTTTCTTTTGTTATTTAATTCTTTCTCGAGTCATAGATTTTTTCATTTGATTTATTTATATCTTCATTAGACTTTTTGAAGTAGTGAATTTTTTTTTTTTTTTTTTTTTTTTTTATTCAATAAACATAGATTTGATAAAATTGGATAAAAATATGTGTGAAAAATTTAATGTATAGAACAAAATAAAAAAAATTCATACGAGTAATTCATTAAAATTCCATAATAATTAAGTTCTCAATTTTGGTACGCAAACGATATTCACATTTACAAGTTTTTTTTAACTAAAACTATCCACGAAGCAATTTATAATCTTCTTTTCATATCTGTTTTCTTTTTTAATGATATATTATTAATTATGAAACTTTAGTGTAGTTGTTATAACTTAATAAAAGGTAAGCTTTGAACTTAAAAATTTAATGTATATATAAAATTAATACCAAAATAATATTCACTTATATTCTGATAATTTTACTCAGCAGAATTTCCCTGGATAGGTAATAAATTTTGAATTACCTTTGAATTATTAATAATAATTTGACAATTTTAGGAGTTACTAAATATAGACAATTTACGCAATATATAATTCATCAAAATATAATTTTAAATTACACCGAATATATTTATAAAATAATTTTGTTGTTGTTAATATGAAAAAAAATTTTAATCATCTATTTTAAAACTGTAATAATCGTTAAAAATGTAATGATTGTTTTAAAAATTACCCAAAAATGAAATATGTTTTCTTTATACCTTCCCTCTCACAGTCGTATCATGTTTTTAATATTATATTACGCAACTATCTGAAATATAAGGAAACAAATTAGAACTCACACTATTTATCCTTAATTCATTGCTTGACAATTTACGACAATTTCCGAAATTTTGGCAAGAGGATGCTTCTTACTGAATATGCTTTCAGAATAATAATGTAAATTCTGCATTTCAAATATTTATATGCAAACATGAATAAATGCGTGAAATTTCATAAAACGTTATCTCTTACATCCAAGAGAAACATCACATGTAGCAATGTGGAGAAGCAACAACGCCTACAATAACCAACGTGATATAAGATCTTCGGAGTGTCAAGAATGCGACTCGTGGAATTTCTGTTCGGCGTGCAGTTTCCGCGCCAAAAGTGATGTATTTGAGTCTTATCGCATGAACAGGATGAAAAACTGGATGCCCCTGGAAAGTAGACTAGAGCGTGGGATTGAAGAGTCGGAGAAACAAGCAAGTTTGAAACTTGGCAAAGTTACGCCCGGGCGCTTTCTTACTTTGGATAACGAATTTATGAATTTTCAAGTTCAATCGAGATGACGAAAGGGATAAAGAATAAATAGATAAATAGATCATAGAGAGAGAGAGAGAGAGAGAGAGAGAGAGAGAGAGAGAGAGAGAGAGAGAGAGAGAGAGAGAAAAAACGAGCAAAAAGGATAGTAGACAATGTTGATAATACATATGTGATCTCGTGCATATAAACCCGCATTAGTAAAATAGATTCTGATTTGTTATCCGTTTCCACAAGAAACCTTTTAATATACTTTATTAGATATATACGTAACGTTTCAAATGAAATCATATTATTTTATAAAATTTATTTAATATTAGAATTTGAAGTGTGTGAAGGTATATTGAACGAAAAAAGTTTTGCTCGTTAGCTCTAACTGAGATACATTATTTGTAGTTATTATTATAATATTTTCTTAATGTTACAAATCAACTATATAAGATGAACTGATTACGACAGAAATATTAAAGTTAAAAGCAAGAAAAAGATAAAGATATATGCCCGTTGCATATGAAAGATAAATTCCAGTCTTATACTTTAAAACATGCTTAACATATATAAAAATACTAAATGTAACATAACGGTCGGTAAGTGCTAAAACTTTCGGAGATGCGTACGACATGTTCAAGTGAAATCGTATTCCTAAAGACACTCCAACCAAACCCTGGAAATTACTGGGATGACCAAGTCGTAAATGTCTCGGCTTATTACTTTATTCTATCTCTCTCCCTAGAAATCTTCCACTCTCTCTCTCTCTCTCTCTCTCTCTCTTTCTCTCTCTTTCTATTTGTATAAATATGCTGTGAAATTTGTAATACTTATCGATATTATATTTATTATTATATTAACATTATATATAAATTAATTTAAGCTAAAAAAAATGTAAGCTAAAAAATTTGAAAATCATTCTATACTTTGATTTATTATAATAAATAATAACATAATAGTAAAATGTTGGTAGAAGCTGATTTTTTTTTTCAATAATAAACAAAGTTATAGTTTAATACGTTACAATAATTTCAAAATATATAATAAAAGATAAATTTTATTATATGTAAAGTTTTGCTAAATGTTTCAGGAAATTTGATTTCAGTTTTATTATTTAATTTTCCTAAATATTTTCATATTATTCAGATTGTGAATAATTGTTGTGTCACCTATTAAATATGATATGCCATTAAAAGAAAACGTGACTTAAAATAACTATGGATCATTTAAAAGCATATTATATTATCGTCTTCCGTAGGAATCCAAAAGAATGTAATATTTAAACTCCTTACAAGAGGGAGAGTAAAATAAAAATTATAATAATTTAATGTAACAAGATGCATTCGCAGCATATTTTAAGAAAAAAAATTATGGGGATGAAGTAGGAAAATAAGCAACAAAATTGAAAGATTTTGAAAAGCAAATATATTAACAAATATGAAAGAGCATTACTTGCATTTACAGAGCATCTTAGTGTATTTAACTCTGAGGTGAAGCTCGTTAACGTTTATGCAAACCAAGCAATTCAAAATTAGATAAATCGTTTTGTTTCACTATTATTGTACTGTTAGTATGAACACTATTTCGTATAAATACAAATATCGTATTTTGTATTTCATTTTTTTTATATACTGATATGGAATTAAAATTTCATATAAGAATTTCGGGATAATAAATACATAATGCATACATGACATATTTATTATTTATATAAATATTTGCGCTTATTATGTTAGGTAAGCTTTGAACTTTTCTAAGTAGAACTCATCACTTTTGTTAAACCAGAGGAAAATAGCCAGGCGGTGAAGCCTTTACAACTTAATATCAAGGGAATGATGACTTTAATAGTAATATGTTCCATCTTATGTAAAAACAAATGGAGATTGCCATAAAATTCAATATTAAAAATTTAATGTATGTATGTATGCCTATGTATGTATGTATGTATGTATGCATTTATGTACTGTAAGAAGCAATTCAGTCTACTCAAATAAGCTACTTAAATACGACTGATTAAACTATTATCATATTATTTATACTTGAAATTAATCAATAAGTTATCAAAAGTCAATAATAAAAAAGTAAATCAGTTACTGCCAATCGGTAACCTTATTATAATATCTAATTGTATAGATCGCAATTTCATTTAATTAACATAAATTTTTTGTTATGTGAATTAAAACTTGAAATTGTATTAAATCTTTTTCTTGCCATTTCATGTAATACTATACATATCAATAATTAAATTATATAATATATATATATATATAATTTTTAATAAAATACATTGCTATTTATCGTTTTAAGTTCACATAGTATTTAAATACCCTGTTATCTTAAACACAGATAATGTGTAGAATAGAAGACAAATTGTGATTGGAACAGTAAAAGCTGTAATAAAATGGGAGAATTGCGCGAACAATTCTGATGATTATGTTACGGTCGAATACACTTCAAATGAAATACATCTTCGGTGAACCACAGACACAGTTGGTCACGAAGCTGTTGTACCAACAACAATAGTAATTTGAAAATAAGTCGGATGCTCTGATTGAAAGAGACAAATTAAGAGTAACAGAATCTAATAACATATATATATACAATTTACTTTTTAATTTATATTCAGATGGATATATGTATATAGCCTGAAATTCTAAAAAATATAACCCTTTTTTATATATAATTTAATATTATGTGCGTGTCAATTAATGACGCTGTACGAGTTAAATTAAATTTGTTGATGAACTGTAGCTTCATGGTAATTTGTGATTTCGTGAAATGAATATGCTGATGATAAAACTCTATTTTATTCCCGGATATCCGAATGAATATATCTTCGTTGTTCTACTTTCTATCTCTTAAAAATAATTGGTAGACAGATTGAGCTGAAGGTTTAATAACTAATGTTGGAATATTAAAAAACAAATAATTAAAAAATTGGTCAGAATTTGTTACTATGATAAAATTTATTCTTATAACATTCTATTCGTTTATTTTTTAATAATTCTTATTTTAAATGCTTAAGAATAATTAAACATTATACAATATATAATAGGGTTAAAACATGATCTGAGAGCTAAATTAAATCTGATGCATTTTATTAAGATGACAAATACGTCGGAATATATAATAAATATTCATCTTTATCTTCTTTAATAATTTTGAAGCTACTATAGTAAATATATATTACTATGAGAAAAAAAAAATTATCTTTAAGATTTTTATTAAGTATTTTATTTATAAAATAAGCAAAACGAATGAAAATGGAATTTCACAAATGTAAAAGTGGTTTCGTGAATGCTACACTAATTGCACATTCTGTTCTGGGAATTCTGACAAGTATTCCAATTGACGTGCCGGATTATATAATAAAAGTAGTGGTGCAACAATTCATTTGTGCTCCATAGTAGCCACTAGATTTTTAATAAAAATGATATATATTAGGTATTCATCCATGATACGATGAATAATTGAGTTGTGTTATAACGAGTGGACTTGGAAAAATACGATTATAACGTAATCTAATTTGTTCATTTATAATTACTGATATTTAAAATTATCTCAAAATTCATTATGAAAATTAAGACTAATTTTTTATTAGTATTATTATTTTCTCTTACTTTTTATATTTTTTTCTTTGTTTTTTTTTTTATGTCAATATTTTATAGTGCGAGATCTATACAAATTTCGAATAGGTATTTTTGAGCCTAATTAGTATGTTAGTCAGACTCCCTTTAATTTCCTTCTTCTTTAAACACCAACGTGCTTTTATCGTAAGCATTATCACATAGACGCAGGTAACTGGTAAAAAAGAAAGTAGACTAAAGTATCTAATGAAAAATTACAGGCAATGTGAACAAAGCGCTATTTGAGACTGTTAATTTGCATTTCATGAGGTCATCCGGCCCGATGCAATGACCAAGTCGTTTGGAAATTTTTGAATTTTTGATTGTATTAGGTCTTTAGCATACTATTACCATTATTTGGAGACATTTTCATCGACGTTTCCAATGCATTGGGATGCGTAGCCTATATTCTATTCACAGCCTATCAAATTTAGTTAATCTATTATCTATTAATATATAACAGCAATACATTTTAATCATTTTTCAAATTATCCCTACAATAAATAAATACTAAATTACTAAAATAATTCACATATGTTAACTAGCTCTTTCTAAATTCTTAAACTGAATGATTTTTGTTTTTTTTTAGAATAATTTAAAAATCCTTTTAAAGTATAGAGTCAAATAAAAAAAAAGCGTAGACGTCAATTATAAATGTAAGAAAGGGTCAAATATTAATATTATTAATTAAACACTTTCATAAAAATATAATACAAGCATCGAAAACTCTATGGCTTTAAAAATAAAATTTGAAATGAACCGGATATTATGTTAACTATTTCAAATAATTATTAATTGTGATCATTCAATAGCTAATAGCTAACTTTATTTCCTGACCGTATAGCGAAAGATATTTGTCCAGCTCTTCGGATTCATGAATCCAAGCAAATGAGCTACTATAAAACTTATTATGGAGAGAATTGTATGGCTATCTATTAAAAAGCTTCGTATGTATGTTTGATTATACCATACCAGAAATGAAGAATATTACAGCACCTATTCTCCCGAGTAAATAATTCATATTACCGAACAGGTGATTCTAAACGAGAATATTGATATCCTAGGATCCATACTATAGTAGGAGAGATTTAAATATTATATTGCAAACGTAGATCGCTTTAGTCGCTGAAGATATTGGCAGTGGCAGGTGTGGTTAAAGCTTTTATTAATTAAATTCGTCGTTTAATTGGGGTGTTCTGGTAAGAATCATTACCGACTAAGCCTAATAATTTGCATAATTGTTTTTCAAATTGTTAACGCTATTAATTGAATGTGCGTACCTTAAAGCCACAGCCTATCGTCTATATACCAATACAAGAGTGAGAGGCTTCATTGAATGGCCAATAACTGCTCCCTTAAGCCGGATTAATACACAAATGAACATACACTTTGCTATGGTTTTATAAAATTTTTGTTGTTTATGTTGTCTGTGCTGAGAATATAGATTGTAGCATAAAGAGTAATACTTTATAAGTAAAATGATTAGTAATATAATGTCTTTTAATTGATATTAACTTTACAGAAATTATTACAAATATATACTCTGTTTTAAATCTATATAGTCTATGCTTGTTAAAGTAATGTTTACATAAAGCAAATATGAAATGTAATGAAAGGTAAGACATTGCTTGATTTTTTCGAATATTTTTATATGTTGATAAATTTATTTTTACGTCGTACTGATTTATTATTTGATGCTGCTATTGCAATATAAAGACAATTAAAAGAAATGAGTGTACAATTCGTTCTAATGGCAAAAGGATTTCCAAGAATTCTATGTTAAAAAATTGTAGATAATCATAGTATATATTATAAAGGTAAATAATTTTATTTGTTGGTTAAATTTATTCGTCATTTTAAAGCATAATTGAAACATTTCTTACAAATCATAGGTATTTTTAATATAGTATGAAATGGTAATTTAAAGGTTTGTTAAATTTATGTTCACATATTCAAATTTTAAATTCTGTTACGATTTACCTAAATGAAAAATCAAATTCGATCAATTTCCGATCGCTATTTCTGATGTATAAATCTCGTGCATCTTGTAAGAGTAATTTTATCTTTTTGTTTTTGTTAATCTATGATTTGTTAAAGCAGATTTACAACTCGTGCAATTTATTTTCCCTACCAAACGATAGTGGAAATCCAATCATTGGAAATCTGTGATAGTTTCTACCTATCCTGGTTTTATAGATCATAATATAAAATATTTCCATTTTAATTATTGTCCTAATGTGACATTGTTTGTTTTTATTTCTCAATTTTTCATACAATGTTAAAATTACGTATCTGCCTTTATGTGGCCATATTAATAAAATATTATTTTAAATTATTTCTCTAATTGATAAGACGACTGATATAGCATATTCATATATTATTGCGAATAATTCTTTTTATAAAAAGAATACTCTACGTACTTAAGATGATCCTATTTCCTGCTAACTTGAATTATTCGAAAACTTCAAGCAGAACATGAATTTCAAAATACCTTTAAATAACCATCTATATTTAATAATAATTCTATAACAATATTCTCCATTTCTATGAGAATTGCTAAAGTGTTCGACTTACAATTTTAATCATATAGTTGATTATGAAGTAAAGATTGAAGTTGGTAAGTAAACTAGCTCATTTAATACGAAAGGTGAGTTAACGCGAGTGCAAACAATTCCATTGAGCTGTGCATTTGCGGTGTTTGGACCTTTTTCCGCCAGCATACACGACTTACATATTTTGACGTTATGCATGTTATGTCGCTCAAATTCTCAAAGGAAATGATGGCGATTACTAATTAGTTAAACGTGAGCCACGCGATAAGTTTTCCTCTGCACCTCACTTTTCTCTCTTACTCTCTCTCTCTCTCTCTCTCTCTCTCTCTCTCTCTCTCTCCCTCACTCACACACACATACACTCACGCACACAACTACCATTACACTCTCTTTGACTCCTTCATATAATCCTTTCCTATAATATTTTGTTTTATCCTATAAATTTATTCTTCTCTTTCTTCTCTCTTTTGCTCTTCCTCTGATACATAAATACAGTAAATATCGCGAAATATTTAATTACACATACACAATGGACGATTGAATAATGAATGATAGGCACTGATTAAATCTCAAAATTGACATATTTTTAGTATGAAAAATATATTATAATAATGAATATCAATGATAATATTTATAATTTCATATAAATAAATGTTCATATAATATTTTTGAAAAACTTGAAATATTAAAATTATGTTATTGTTTATTATATAATTAATTATTATTTATTATATTATAATAATTATATAATTTTTATTATAATTTAAAAAATTAATTTTTTTTAGTTTTTTAGTTGTAGAAAAGAGCTATAAAGGTATTTGTAAATACATAATGACTCTTGATACTATCAAATTTTTTATTGCATTTAAATAAAAAATTCATAAGCTAAGTTGAAAATATATTTCATGAAATTATTGAAACATTCCCAAAGTATTTATTTATATCTCCAAACATTACTAATTCCTTTACTTTGTCAAAGCTATGAATGTTAAAAATTCATATCAACACAAAGTTGATATATTTCCCTGCAAAAATTTATAATACTCAATATTTTAAAGTAAAACTGAATTTTAAGTTTTTTATTATCAGTAGTTGAAGGAATTCCAAGTTTTACAAACTTTTATATTCTTTGAGCATTGATTAATATTAAATAAAAATGAAAAAGCTCTAAAAAATTATCATATAATATTCTGACCATAAATACATGATAATAATATAATAAAATTTTAATTTGATTATATTTATTTAAACAAAAAACATGACTTTTAAATATTTATATTCCTTCTCATTTTTTAAAAATTACTTAATAAATCACCTATTTATTCGTAGATTGTATCGAGAAATTTTAATGTTAAAACGTTAAAAACAGAGTTATATCTCCTTAGCAATAAGATTCTTTATGTTGCTTAATTATTTTGTTACTTTATATGATTATGTTCTAAATTTTTGAATATCATTCAATTAAAAAATCAGCAAAAAATGCCAATATTATTTTTAATCATTGAAAACTAAAAAAATATACAATTTTTTCACAAATATTTTTGAATTTAAACAATGTCAACAATTATGATGAATACATTCAATGATTTCAATTATTGATCTAATGAATGCTGTATTTTTAAACATGACACCTAGAATATATATTTTAACATTTTAACACCTGGAATTGATTGACAAATTAACATTTGTCTAAAGATAAGATAATATTTTAAATGTTAGAGATAAATTAATACAGTTTTCACATATATGTTAGTATGCTAAAAGAAATAATTCAACCTCTTTAATTGACAAGTATGTTGTGAATATCATTGAAAATTTAAACTGACATTTGTCAAATGGAGCTATATATAATGTTAATTTATTTATCAAAATATTAAATATATCCAGAGTAATGTTTCAGATAACAAAAGATTGCTACATAAAATAAAAAATGTATCGTTTAATTTTAAATTACTAAATTTTAACATATAGAAAATACTTCAATAACTATTTTTCTAAACAATTAAAGTTAGAATTGTTTTCTAATTATTATCTTAAATGAATCATCAGAAATTAGGGGCTAAAATAATAAATTAATTACATATCGTTATCAATTTCTCTCTAATACTATAAGCTAATATTGTTGATAAATTTATTTGTATTTTGGAAATTTATGATTTTATGAATAAATTATTTTGTGGTGTAAGCAAAATGTTGCCCAGAAGTTGATTAAAGGATTTGAAATTTGAACGATCGATTGGCCAGAAAATAATAGCTACACAATGTACACATTGACTAATATTTTTAATAAAAATAATAGATACGTGCAGTAACATATTCTAACTACTAATTACTCTATTGTACGTGAATTCAAAACAAAATTTTTAGAAAATAGTACTATGATGGTAAATAAAATTCTATGTAGAATAAAGAATCAGAAGATTTTGCTTTATTATTTTTTGCATTAATTCTATTTGCCAGCATATTAATATTCTTTTTACATATATAATTCATTAAAATTCATTTCTTGTATAAAATTTACGGTTAAACAAATAATGATATATGTGCTTCTATTTCGATTTTCTACTGTTTTTATGTCATAAACCATACTCCATACCGTACTCTAAATTACTGTAAATTACAATTTCATATATGAATTGTATATGAAATATTGTAGCGCAGAACAATATATAACGATACTTCTTCTATCGATAATCGAACTTGGATAATAACGCAATAGATGCACACAATACCACTTGTATCGATACTTGGTTCTTTAAATCAAAAGTAATCAATTTGATCAAGTTAAATCTCAAAAGTAATCAATTTGATTTTTAAAGTAACCATACACTCGACAAGAACTTTTTTTTTGCTCAACCATTAATTTATACGTAAAGCTGTGCATGCGAATTATAAAAATGTAGCCTTTGTATCTATAATTAAATACACTGAAATTTCTGCTATTATGCGCATGCAGCCCAGCTGGAAGCCTCGAGCGATCTACAGGGTGAGTGAGGTTTCAAACAGCCGATACAGACTAAACCAACTAAGAAAGTTTCTGCACGCTCCGTTTCTTTTAACGGAAAACCACAGAGTATTTCGCGACAAGGCCGAGATTATCTGCTTATCTCTAAATTAAATAGAAGATTAAGTTTTGTCCCTTGTTTTCTTCTAGCCATCCGTTTTTCATTCTGTTGTTTTAAAAAAGTTTGCGACAATGAGCGGGATTGCTTGTTGAATAAGTTGATGAATAAATGAAAAGATAAAAAATATTGTTATTTTGTACGATAATTTGTTAATTTTTTAAGTTTTCATTGGCTTTATGAGATTATGAGCAGAGGATTTTCGTCAAAACATCTATTCGTACTTATACTCGTCATTATTATCATTATCATTATCATTTTTCTTACATATTTAATGGAGTAAAAGATCAATTATAGATGCCGTAAATTATGTATGCTGTGGATAAATATGATTCCTATATGATTTTAAGCTGTCACATTTGAACTACTATAGTATGAATTAAATGCAACATGTAAAGTGATACGTTGTCATGAATTAAACATTTTTATAAACTAATAATAAGGCACCTTAAATTCTTTTTGAAATAATAGGAAAGTTTTATAGATCTGCCATTGTTATCAAAATTGTTTCATAATTAAATTAATATACCTTACAAAATAATTATTATATATTGACGCTGAAGTTTTTATTGATAGACTGAAGGTTATACAATGAGACCAGGACTTCCGGGACAGAAAGGAGATGATGGAAAACAGGGTCACCCTGGTCCTAAAGGTAAATTTGTATAATTTATTCATTAATATATATTCTTTTTAAAATTATATTGCTGAGAAAATAATTATTATAGCTTATTATTGCTTTTAATTGATTAAGCGTTTGATAAAATAATATTAAAATTTTTTTTTTTTTTTTTTTTTTTTTTATAAAATTGAGAAAAAATTTTTAGTTACTTTTTATTGAATAAAAAATGAAGAATTTATATATTCAATTGACAATATTTGTGAATGCAATGAGAATAACAATTTTTAAATGTATAAAATAATTGATTGTGTCGAGTTTATTTTGTATTATAATCTTGTATATTTACATGTATGCGGAGACTAGCTATACGAGGCTAAATGCATGTAAAATTTATTTTTATCTTATTAAAAAATATTATTGTACATCATAAAATTTACGGATATTGAAAAAATACCATAAATTATTTTATTTACTTTTGATAATACATAATACGCTACACGTGGGTGAAGTAATTAAATAATGCATGATTTATAAAAACGTAAGAAAAATTTTCATAATATTTAAAAACAATTTATGCTAGTTACATTCTGAAATTTATTGGATTAAACTGGCAGAGACGTCGAACTTTAAAATAATATTATAATAATGTGCCAAATGTAGTACATCCTAAATTTATGTACATAAATAGTAGGTATTTGATTTAAACATTAATCAAATGTTAAACTTTATTCATATTCTGCTTAATTCAATCACTTAGAAATCCATTCATTTTAATAACACAAACACTATACACTGTGTATTTGGAGAACATGCAAGTAAAAACTTAACGTGTATATATTCAATTTTGAAATTCTAAATTCATGTTGAAATTACAATGAACAGCCTGTAAAATCTCTTCTCCCATGTCACACTGAGAGTAGTTCATATCTCATGAATTATTTAAATGCAATTTTATTAGTATTAAAATTTCTAAATCTTATTAAATCAATTTTTTATATTCGTGTAAATTTAGCGGAATAGTCAAATTAAAAAATCTATTTAAAAATCATTTTTATTAATGTATGGTCAATTTCATCTTGTTAACGATAATTATTACAAGTATAAAATATTTAGTGCGTAGAAATTTCTATAATCTGTAATGTTACCATTTGATTCGATTAAGAACCTATTGGCCAATTCAAATAAAAATTTACCAATTATAGTCTAATTGTACGTAGGCACATGAGTGTAGTAAAAAAATTGAACAGTAGTGACGATTATGGGGAAACAATAAAATTTTGCAACTCAGGTGAAGCGGGAGTGCACGGCGCGAAAGGTACAAAGGGCGACATGGGCCACAGGGGCATGAAGGGCGACCACGGGAAGGAAGGGCCACGTGGTCATCAGGGCTCGAAAGGCGAACCTGGGGCACCTGGAGTTCCGGGACTCCCCGGAGCCGTCGGTAATGTCGGGCGCACTGGCGATAAGGGCGCTAAGGGAGATACGGGCCCCGAGGGCAAGACTGGACCTGCCGGACCTCCTGGTTCGCCAGGAGTCGGTGGTATCAATGTTGGCGATAATGGTGAGTAGAACCCTCGGATGTTCGTTATAGTACTACTTTATCATCTCGTTTTCTTTTTCGATTTATTCAACTAATTATTGACAATTGTATTTCAGTTTTATTTTAAAGCAAAACAACTAGAAACATGAGGCATAAATAATAATGTAAAGACACGATTAGACTTAGATGTATCAATTCTGAAGACTTGGGATGTAAATGTATTCATGAATGAAGAAATAATGCTTAAGTCAGCTCGGGGAATAAGCTTTATTGCACAAAGTTCAAAATTATGTCTTTTCTTAATATTTTTTTTTTTTTATAACATTTTTTAAATCTCAATCTTTCCCCGAGGAAATCTAAGCACAGTGACTTTGTATAAATAAATTACTATCTTATTTCTATTCAGAAGGGAAAAGAAAAACAAAAAAATGTTTAAACTCAATTTTACAAAAAATTAAAGAAAATGAATGCAGTCTTATATTTTTATGTAATTTATATTGTTATAATGTAATTTTAAAAATATGTGTGAATGTTATATGTATATAGATTCAATATTTAAATATTTAAATATGCAGTTAATTATTGTTGTAAATAATTCTATAATTTAATTTTTATGTCAGGTAGCACAAATTATAAAATCAGTTACGAAAAATCGTATTTTTTGTTAAAAATAACCTTGTCTTTCGAAATTTGTAATTTATGAATTTTCGATATTAAAACTTAAGTTATGACAAATTTTTAGCGCGTTTGCTCTTATAATGACACACGTGTTAATCATTTATATATTTTTTAAAATTAATCTAAAGCTGTATTTGAAGTTAAAAAAAAAATTCATTTCAAGTTTATATTTGCAAGTAAAGTATACGTATGTTATTTTCATTTTTCTGTGTATTAATCAATAATTTGAAAAAATTCTCCATAAATTTAACAACAATATACAGAGAAAAAATTTTTCATTTAAAAAATATAAAAATGTAGATTTTACGATTACCCAAATTCTTTAATGATCTCTTTTATTTATATAAGACATATATATCTTATCTTATCTTATATACATATCTTATATATATAATAATAAGAATATCTATATATATATATATATATATATATATATATATAGAATTAGAAAATTCAGCAAAATCTATTTTCAAATTTTAACTTATATATTAATAGTTATAAATGTTACATTTTTAAATATATGTTAAAAATAAAAACAGTCAATACTTATAATTTCAATTTATATAAATATTAATATACACAGAGAGAGAGAGAGAGAGAGAGAGAGAGAGAGAGACAGACAGACAGACAGACAGACAGACAGACAGACACATACACACAGAGAAAGAGATAGTGAAAGAGAGTTTTTATAAAGAAATGTCCAACGAATTTACATTTATTTATAAAATTACTAAAGGTTCAAAATGTAATGAAAAAAAATTCTGTTTTAGAATAAATTGAAGTATGACGTTCAAATTAAAAAATTTACATTTTATAAATTTACTTAGAAATAAAATTTGAAATTATGGAATTAATTTTGCAAATTATGCAATGTCTTGAGAAATATAATTTCCGATTTCTTTTTATTTTTAAGCATGAAATAAATACACGAGTGTGATTTTTATTATACAATTTTTATTAGGTTCTGGAATAAAAGGCGCAAAGGGTGAACACGGCGAACGTGGATATAAGGGCGAAGTTGGCTTGAAAGGCGAGAAAGGCGATAAAGGTAATGGGGGACCGGCCGGTGTTCCTGGTGTAAATGGCGTTCAAGGACCGCAAGGAGATAAAGGCGAGCCTGGTATGAATATATATATACTTTACATTATTTTCATCGTAATGATTAATTGTGCATATTGATAGCAAAATGTTATAATATAATAAATCATATATAAATTTGCATACTTTGTAAATTACAATGTATTTTCACTACAAACATTTTAAACGAGGTGTAAGATACTAAAATCGTATCCGTGGTAAGGATCGTTTTATTTCTGTAGATAATACATATTATAATAACCGTATCAATTCATTATAAAAAGCATTTCAAAATATATTTAATTGAAATGCAAATTAAGTATAGCATATAAAAGCAATTGTCACAACTTAATTTAAATACAGCTTAAATTTGTCTTTCCACTTCATATCATAAATAATAAGACTTCAAAACAATTATTGATCCAAAACTAATTAAAAATACAATAGGCAAGGATGGTATTTCGGGCTTTCCGGGCATACCTGGTGCGAAGGGCGAACGCGGTGAACGCGGACCTCCTGGTATGACGGCGATCGCCGGCTCCGGCGAGTACGTCGCTATCAAGGGCGAAAAGGGTGCGGAAGGAAAACGTGGACGAAGGGGCAAAACTGGACCAACGGGACCCGCAGGTCCGCCTGGAAAACCAGGAATTAATGGCGATATCGGTCTTCCTGGATACATGGTGAGATATATCGACGATTTTTTTTATTCCATCCGAAACCATATGGGTTGAAGACGAATATATTGTATAAGTGCACTATAATAGTATGGACACTGTGAAATTATTGGTGTAATTGTAAATTGATCTAATGTCCGACGCATGCAGATTTTTTTGCGATAATATTTTAATTACAAGGAAACCGATTTTACATGTTACATCATTGATATGAATATTTACATGAATATACAATGTACGTACATATATGATGTATTGCACTAGGAAAATGCAAAATAAAGTTTGCGACAGTAATTTTAAGAATATTTAACAGTTTCGATTTTTAAATATTTTATGCGAATAACCTAGTTATGTAGAAAATTATTGTATAAAGTATTGTTTTCTAAATATTATTAAAATTATAGTATGAATAATAAGAAATTAATAATGCTCCTAATAAATAAACTAAAGTCGTTTTTAAGATAATAATTCCTTCATAGCGTATATATAAAATACTTTACTATCTTTTCAAGAATCTTTCTGTAAATTAAACTTTTGTAATCTTGGAATCTATTGGAAGCTATAGTCTATGTACTGTACAATGTATTCTGTTTTTTATACTTACATCAAGTTTTATTGAATTTCATGCCAACTCAAGAATGCTATTAAGGTAAGTTTTCAAATGTAAATTAAATAAATATAAATTTGCAATATAATGAGATGAGATATTCTTAATTTGTCTACTTTGATTTTATTACTTCTGTCTCAATGTATTATTAGAATTATGTATTATCAGATTTATTCAAACAAAGAATATATTTATTTTTATTGTTTTTTTTAATATTTTTTAAATAATTGAGTTGATTAATTTTTTTTGCCATTTGTAAATAAAAATTGAATTACAGTAATAGGATTAATATTTCATTATATAATTTTAATGTAAAATTTCGTTTATTATTTACATGTTCATTTGAATTAATATTGGTAGGGTCGACCTGGCACGCCAGGAATCCCTGGAAGTGTCGGTGCAAAAGGAGAAAAGGGAGAACCTGGTGCTATGAATCCTTATGGATCCGCGCATGGCGTAAGTACTCTATCATATCATTTAAAATAACATTAAAAATACTTGTTTAATTAATTCGAAATTATTATTGTTTTAATTATATTTTACAAGCAAACGACTTATCCGATTATCTACATCTTCGTATATGTAGCGATCAAAATAATTTAACATATATTAGTTTTTAAGATGCCTTTGTATCAGTATCAAGTATCAGTTTTCTATAAAAACCAATGCTACATAATATTAGAGTATTAATAAAAATAATTCATAAAAGATAATATAAAAAAGAAATCATAAAATATTTGATACAACGAAATATCAACAAAATTAATCGAATATTATTTACCCGGCAAAAATACGATATCGTATTACTTATTATTATTAAAGCTGTTGTAGTTAAGGTTAATACTTTAGAATAAATTTAATAAATATTAATACTATTTAAATAATAACCAAATTTTTTCGAATAATTAATAAATAACTTAAACATTACTGCTATATAAGTCTGGAATCTGGCAATGATCTGACAATGCCATGATTACATTTTCCTTGGGTGCAAATAACTTCTTTATAAGAATCCAAACAAATCCTATAGAAAAAAAAATATATCGATAATAAAAAATATATATAATAAAATATATCAATATATTTTATAAATATATAAAAAATATATCAATATCGGCTATGATTTTCTATTAAATACTCTGATTTATTTTTATACCCCATATATTAATAAAATTAAGAATAAAATATTAGGTTGTAATTACCATTTACCATTCAAGGCAGTAACAAATAATATACAAAAACTTGATCGAGGGATTTCCTATTTCTTTCGAATTTCATCAAATTGTGTCCATTACAGTCTAATATATATATGCATATTATTTTCTTATTATACTTTGTTAATACAATAGGAATACTTAAATTCCATTCAATACCTTGTTTCTACTTTGCAATTATAATTTATTGCTCAAAATAATCGACGCATCTAACGACAAAGGCTAATAATGATATCGATGATTTTCTTCCTACAATAAATATGTATATTCTGGATGAAGCTAAAGACAATGTTTCTAAACTTGTCAAGAAAACTTATGAATAACTTTGTTGAAAAATAGACAATGTCCACCAATTTACTGGTGTGGTGGTGGAAAAAAAGTGTTGATAAGTGGATGGAGTAGCGCTTCAATTAAATATTCAACACATCAGCTTTTCGCGCTTGTTTATTGCGCTTTATTTACAACTACACTATAATGATTCTATGATGACTATGAGAATCGTTGAGATCTTGCCGTTCCTTGGTTGTTGCCATGTGGTGTCAGCATGCACTATTTGGTAGAGGTAGGAGATCGTTAATCTCCGGATCCTCTTGACGCGGTTCACGGTGTGAAGAAATGTCTCGATACCTTGGTATGGGGTTAAGTAGTGTTTGCTTGCACCGACTCGTGGAAGTGAAACTTGATGATTTCTCCCAGCTACCATTTCGTGCTCTCGGACACTATACATCGGAGTTTGAGTCAGCCCTATACCTCGTGGAGGTTGCTACCATTTCACTTGAATATTTCCCGAACTGTATTATACGTTACCACAACACCAGCGATTTATTCTTCCAACACCTTTTTCCTGCCGGTTATTTAGTTGAATGCGAACACGAAATTGAACGCGTGTTCCTTCCGTCGC
Source organism: Ceratosolen solmsi marchali (assembly GCF_000503995.2). Lineage (NCBI taxonomy): Eukaryota > Metazoa > Arthropoda > Insecta > Hymenoptera > Agaonidae > Ceratosolen > Ceratosolen solmsi. The sequence goes on along the minus strand of NW_011948416.1, from coordinate 11,464,750 downwards.
GGCCCAGCTAAGAGAAAGAGCGGTGGTGGGGGGAGCTTCGACGCGTGCTTGCTTTATATACCTACGTGGTAGCTTAGTTAACTGGCAACAATGGATATGTGTTGCTATGCGGATACTAGATAAACATTGCAGGACATTCGAGAATAAAGCTTTACAAGTTTCGAGAATTCCGGGAAAGTAAAGCTTTGTAGGGTTGGAGAATTCCGAGAAACAAATGTTTACAAAATTCGAGAACTAGAAGGCTTATAAATTTCCAAGAGCCAAAGGTCTTGGGAAATGCTCCAATTCCGTACAAAATTTTATATACAATTTTTCTATATATATTTTTCTTTACATTTTGCTCTGTCACAACTTTTATTATTAACTTTCATTTAACATTATGATTAAACATCGTTTCCTTTACAACGATGATTACATTTTTCGCGTTTTAACAATACGAAGGAATGCATTCGGATGTTCCATCAATATATTAAAAAAGTGGTAATTACATTGGTTTGAATTGCCTTTGCTCTTTGCAACTCAGTATTCTGTAATTATAATCGCGCCTGTAATTATATCTTGGATCGTCAAATAAAGCATCGTCTCTGTGAAATTAATTTTTTAATAAAGTCATACGTTTATTGCATTAGCAGCTACAGGATATTTTACTATTTTTCGTCTTCAGAAATTCACATTGATTATTAAATGGGGACTTTATAATTATATCATAATATGTTGTCAAAGTTGGCTTCGGATTCTATAATATATAGAGATGTAAAATATTATTTTAGTTGAAAGATGAAAGTTCAGCTTAGCATGGAAATAGTATTTAATGTTTTTATCTAAATTTTAAAAAATTGCTCCTCTTCCTTTATTACATCAGAATCATCTACTTCCTACACTGCTCACTTGTGATTTATAAAGTAACTAATAATTAAGACAAAAACGTGCATAAGAAATGAATTTATTCAAATTTATCTATACGAAACATTCGAGGTGAATAATGTGTGTCCAGACAAATGCCAGATATTGCGTCATAAAAGCTTAGATATATCTCGTACGGGGATAATACTAAAAGCTTATTTTGTTTACTATTTCGTATTATTCGCTCTATTCATTTATGATTTTCTCCCGACTTAGTGCTTAAAGTGTAAAAATTAAACGTCTCATTTATACAGAGTATATTATAATAAAAAAATTGATATTTTAGTGTGTTCATTTAAATTTCATCTCTATAATAAATCTTCATTCAATTCAATTATCAATAATTTAATATTTTTAATAAAACTTTTAATGAAACTTATGAATAATCTATGTTATAATTATAATTATATTCGATAATTATTTGTATCATATAAAGTTTAGCTTCATAACACGTTGTAAAGTAATGATAATTTTTACATTTATGCATAAGATTGTATTTATCACTCAGACAAAAGGAGAGAAAGGTGACGATGGTTTTCCTGGCATTCCT
>NW_011948416.1:11375354-11463250 GCF_000503995.2 Ceratosolen solmsi marchali | reverse complement strand
CATCAGGACCACCCGGACCACCAGGACCGCCTGGACCACCTGGACCACCGGGACCTAGTATTGGCAAGATTCACAAATACAGTGAACGTGATTATTATGGTTCGAGGAAAGGTATACCGTATTAACGATAGGTTTAGCTTGAAAACGGTTATTAGTAATCAAACTTAAGATATATTGCATATTATGTAAGTAATTTTTATATTTTGCTAATTATGTTTATTGACAGAATTAACAGCAAAAGACGATTGAAATTTTTGCTCGAAAAATGAATTGTTACGAAATGTGAAATTAGTTTAAAATATCGTAATAACAATTTCATGCAATTTATCATATATACAATAGAATGTCATATATATATATATATATATATATATATATATAATAAATATTAGATTATTGATTTAGTACATTTTCCGATTATTCAAGTACATAAGACATCGCGAAAGGGCAAAATATACATAAATCAATGTTATCTGTGTCCGCTATATTAGGAAATTATAAAGGATCGTATGAAAATTCTATAAATAGAGTAGGAATCAATTCGGGATATTGACTATCGTAAAGATTTGGTCATAACGTTTTATTTACGTACATGTACTCTACCGGCGATTCTTAGGACTGCGAAGCAACTTAGATGAATTGAAAGCTCTCCGCGAACTCAAGGAATTGAAGGAACTTAAGGAGCATCTGGGTATGAAATTTGCAGCTTACATCTTGTAATTCTTTACCTACAACCAATGTTACATCGCTCTTTACGCGTGTAAATGCATAACTGCGTGTATGCACGAGCTAATAGGATATTTTCCATTCGAATTTCATTAAAATTCTTTTAAATTTTGAATTAGAAAAATTGCTTTTTATTACCACTTCTTATCCTCTTTGTATTATCGAACATTCAATAAAAAAAATCATATGATCGTCCAAGGTTCTTTTTATTTTTAATGCAAATTTGACTATATTTTATTGATTTTATATAATTATATTAACATATGAACAACTAATTAATGACATACATATGTTAAATTTACAAAACAAGTCAATTTTGTTACGTTTAACAGTTGCCAATTGCAATTAATAGTAATTAAATAGCTATATTGGTATTTGATCATCTAATGTCTTTCGCAAATAACTAATTTCAATTTTAATCGAGATTCAAAAATTGACAGTTAAGCATTTTTTACTACAAAAACTATGTGAATAAAAATAAATTTAAAAAATTAAAACTTCAACTTTTAAATTTTAATAAAATAATTCATGCGTATAAAACGGTTTATTTCTATTTAACTGAATATTGTATGAATTATATAATGCCCATTGTGCTCTTCCTATACTTTACATTTACATCGGAATAATGATATATTTGGTCTACGTGGAATTTTAGGTGTTAATGCTGCAGTGACAAGGGGGCCTTTGGAAACTACAACGAAAATTGTTCCAGGAGCAGTTACATTCCAGAATACTGAAGCAATGACAAAGGTATAAAACCTCTTTGCTTAAACCGCTTATAAAAATTTCACCTACTTATGATGAAATATATTTTTTCACAGATGTCCGCTGTAAGTCCAGTAGGAACTCTAGCTTATATTATAGATGAGCAGGCATTATTAGTTAGAGTTAATAATGGTTGGCAATATATTCCGGTAAGTTGCGTATACAAATATACTGTTCATTTAAATAAATTGAATGATATTACTTTTATATAAATTGACTAATGAATCATATTCTTCTGTGTTACGTTATTGATTATTCATAATTGAAATACATATGAACAGAGGCATATATTTGTTTATAATAATTAATTAGCTTTGCAATTTTTAGTTTGAATATTCTACTGTATTTATTTCTAAATAGAATTAAAATATATCTAATAATTATTCAATTGAAGCTTGTAAAGTTCGGAATAAATTTGATCGATATATTAATTAACTTTTGTTGGATTTACATAAAGTTTCTAAATTAATAAACTAAAATGTTAAAATAAATGAAGAAATAAATTAAATTTATTCGTGGAAATATAATCTATTGATGTGATTTAAATTCTAACTTTATTTTTAAATATAGAATTCGTTGAATATGTGCGGCATGTGGAATATAAGAAAAGCACCATTATACATTGAATTCGGTTATATTGTTTTTTTTTTTTAAATTAAATTAAAGGCAAACATGGCATTCACATAAAATAACAAATAAATTCCTACCGCATTAGTTAAAAATTATAAAGAATTCATACAATAATTAATTGTATAACATTATAATGTGTTATAAATGATTTATAACGAATTAAAAATGATAATTACAAACTCTATTTTACAAACTCTTTACGATAAATCGAAGATTTTTTTATGTTTTTGTAATTGTAATTATTCCTATAATTCGGATCATCGGAATATTATCTAGTTAATCATAACTTTTAAGTAACTTTCCGAGATACAGGAATTCTTGATGAAGTACAATAAAATATTGATTTATTGACTTTTAATGATTATTTTTGATAAACGTCTATACTATTTAATTATCGATCAACGAAATTTTTTTTTCGAAATTTACTCCAAATATTACTTACTTCAATTTTTATTTGAAATTCATCGATAAATATAAAGTTTCCAGTTTGCTTATATAAATACTAAATAATATTATAATAAATTCAGTGGATTTAATTAAATACCAATTACATAGTGCTTTTAATAATCATTGAATATTATAATGTAGCTCGGGACTTTGTTGCCTATAACAACTCCAGCGCCACCCACCACTGCATCACCACCACTTAATCCTCCATTTGAAGCTTCTAATTTGATCAACCAGATTCCCATGAAGGCAGAGAGCACGAGCGTTAGTAAAAATTATTTATTTATTTATATTCAAATTATTTTACATAACATTTTCCCCGAGTATTGAATTGTATTAATGTACTTCGAATTTTTTATGTTTTCACGCTGACCAGTGGTATCCAAAAATGGTATAGTATTCACGAATGTAATTTATTGTTATGTAAATATTTTTAATTTGCTCCGAAGAAAAAGATATTTTTAAAATAATGAAAAATTTATCGAAAGTCGAAAAAAATTGTAAATTATTATCGTTAATATATGTTTCCTATGATTTTTCATATCCCGAGATTCTTACACTTTATATATAATTGTCACTTTTGCATACATTTCACATTTATATTTCATATTTTTCAGGCTATTATTTCTATTAAATTCAATAGATATTGTTGGCGAAAATTTTAACTTTCTCTAGAGAACACAAAGTAAAATAACCATTTAAAAGATCTTACAATATGCAAATATTCTATCGGAAAATGAAAAAAAAAAAAAAAAATTAAATAGAGATAGAATTTAGCTGACAGTGATCATGAAAAAATATAAAGTATCTTTTTAAAGTAACCGCTTTATTCTTTTTTTTTATCCAAACTATTACTAACCAATTTCTTATCCAAATTATAACGTCCTATTAATTGTTTATATTAAAATTTTACCATTTACTTCGACTCGAAGATAACATAGTAACGAAGTAAGAGGACATTATTCATGTTGAATTGTGCAAAAGTCGTACGAGCAAACCGATTATTCTAGCATTTTCATAATCAAAAATACATCCTAGATAGAGAAGAATTTCACAAAAAGCTATTATTTCTATTTCAACCAATAGTCTTCCAATTGGACATAAGTTCACAACTCCAAGTAACACAATACATGAAACGAAATTGTTCTTGTTGTTACGAATTAATATATGCATCAACATTATTGGCACGAGAATTTAAGCTTGATAAATTTGCAAAAAAAAAAAAAATAAAAAAAAATAGTCTTTTCATATCGGGAAAATTCAAGTGTTTTGCTAAGAAGGGCAGGATGAAACATTATTTCTCGACATCCGATATTCCTTACGCCCTACGAGATTATTCTGATTCCACGGCACTGTAATTCAATAAATATTATATTTTCCCATCTCGCGACAATAACAAGGAGGCGAATAAAACGCGTGGCGTAGGTCGATAGAAAGCAGCATCGCTTACGTAGCTTTCAAAAGCTAAGCTTATTGAAAATTGATTTTGCTATGAATGCCTGAGTCCAAAGGCGCCGACGCTCACATTTACATCATTTCAGCTCCGGATGGCGGCATTGAACGAGCCCTTCACCGGCGATATGCACGGGGTGCGGGGGGCAGACTACGCCTGCTATCGGCAAGCGAAGCGAGCCGGGCTAAGAAGCACATTCCGCGCCTTCCTCAGCTCGCGCGTTCAGAATGTCGATAGTATCGTGAGGCTCGGGGATAGGGATTTGCCTATCGTCAATATTAAGGTGAGTAATGGCTTTTTAATTATGTTCCTTCTTTCTCTTTTGTGTTGTGAACGCGGATGCGGTGATGGTAGAAGAGTGCTTGTACGCGCCGTTATCGTTATTAAGAGGAGTTTAATTTTGTACCGCAATGTGGTGAAAATTATAATTTATCCAATGCAAATGAGTAAGTGGTTGTGTTGGATTATGGAAAACTAAAGTCCTCTGTCGTGCAAATGAGATATAAATAGTGCGCGTTGGCGGTTTATTTTTTTTTGTTCACTTATCACTTTATTATTTTTGTATAATATTTGCTTCAGACAAGTATTACGTCACTTTTCTATAAAAATATTTTTCTTTATAAACGTGTATAAAAGTATCATACAACTTTTGGCAGTATTGATAGTTTTTTATTAATAATTGAGTCAGCTTTGTATTTCCAAGTATTATTCGTTTCTAAGAAATTTAAATTTATCGCAAAACTACTTAAATATTGACGACAAACTTCAAACAAAATAAATATACAAAACAATAAATATACAAGAGCATAAAAAATTACGCATATAAAATGCACATACTTGTATTACATGTACATATATATATATATGTGTGTGTGTGTGTGTGTGTGTGTATGGGTGTGAATTTTTTACTACAACGAATATTGTACCTAGAGTACCTAAAGTTATGTAAAAAAAAGTACGTTCTATATCTCCACTTTATGCTATTTGATTCTAATTGCATTTTATTTTTAGGGTGATGTACTTTTTAACTCATGGAAGGAGATGTTCAATGGAAACGGGGCTTATTTTTCTCAAAATCCTCGAATCTACAGTTTCAATGGAAAAAATATACTCACAGACTATACATGGTAAATATTTATATAATTTTTTAATTGTCATTAGCTTAATTTTATGAGCTTAAAATATATTAATCAATCATTCGGTGTTTCAAGTTTCATAAATTTAAGAAATTTACAAATCTGTATTGTTATATTTCCAGTGATCTTTTAATACCTCATAATTAATATTGTAATTACATATAGATGTTTATATTATTGCTGTGCATTTATACGTAGAATTTCATATCAACTAAGCATGATTAATTATTATAGAACCGTTAAAGCGCTGTAGATTGATCGAGTAAAGATCTCAATGATTCTCCTTTTGAAATTTGCCGTTTATAATGTCTGTTCAGTACGCGGGGCTTGCAAATCATATTGCGATGGCGTTCTTCGTTTTCTAAGAAACTCGACAGTTCTAAATTGAATATGAAAATTATGCCGTGAATGTACTCCTTGAATAATAACTTCATTTTATCGAAACGCATTTTCGTGCAGTTCATATTTAAAATCATAATAAAGTATAAATCTATTTTTGTACATCAAAGTATATATCAATCAAAAAACGATTATTTATAGTGACACAGCCGTTCATTACCATTGTTTAATTACCATTGTTGCTAGAACGTCATACAGATGAAGGAGTCGGCACGCATAGTATATATTTGTGCAAAGAAAACTGATCACAATATCATTGAATTAATTTAGCACTGGACATAAATTCGAATTTTACAAAGGGAAACATAGGCTATTAAGTTCTGATTTATATTTTTATCAAAAAAATAAAACATGATATATCGCGCTAAGTTAATTGAGAAAATTAATAAGTGAGTTTATCGAAGCTCATTGTGTTAATAATGCCGACTATCTTAAATTAGCAACCAAAATTATTTCTCTGATTCCGTGTGCAGGTCAAACAAAGTCGTGTGGCACGGCTCACACGCATTGGGCGAGAGGGCGATGGACACATACTGCGACGCCTGGCACTCGGACAGCTCCGATCGCTACGGCCTCGGCTCGCCCTTACTAGGGGGTCGTCTCCTGGAGCAGACGCGCTACTCCTGCGACAATAAATTTGCTCTACTGTGCATTGAGGTGACGAGCGAGCTCACAAAGAGACGCCGACGACGCTCCCTCAGTGTCAAAGATGGGGACGATGCTCGTGGCATCGAGAGCGTGGATAACGTGGAGAACGAGGACCGAATCAACGTGGAGGGGATCGACGAGCAGGACGAGGAGAGCGCGAACTACAACAACATCGAGGACGACGTGGACGACGTGGACGACGACGACGAGGACGACGAGGATAACGAGAACCAGCGTATATTTACGGAGGCCGAGTACGCTGAGCAGCTGCGACAACTCTTTCAAGAATGAAACGACGATTAATGTAGTAATTAATGCGCACAAGGACGAGGGATGAGTTGTATTTTACATGTACATAATCAAGGAGATGATGCATTTCCTCTCCTCTTTCCTTTCCTTAATCTTAGTTCTGCTCTGCTCTTTTAATTTTGATGACGTTTCACTAACCCGATTTTCCTGATTTCGAGATAATACGAGGCTTCTGATTGGGATATTCTCTTTATTAATGTAAGAAATGTAAAAGTTTGTTTTTGTTTCTATGATATGTGCAATGCTTGAAATTTTTTACCACTACAATGATATTAAATAGTAAAAAGTTGGCACACTTATCCCATGACTGCTGTGTTAAAAAAATAAGCTATTTTTCCAATATATAAAATAACATTTAAGAATTCAACTGCATTTTTAATTAAAATTAACATTTTTATTAAAAATTAGATGATTATTATAAATATGATATATACTGTATATATCATAAACATAAACATTCTATAATATAACTATGTATATTATGATAAAATTTAATATTCATATATTTTATTATGAAAATGATTTGTCCTTTTGTGCATTTAGATTTTTTTCCAAAATGATTTTCAACAAACGAACCGTATTGATTAGATAAATAATGCATTGCATAATTGTACGAATAACATTTTATAAATACCAAGAACCTGATTGAATCAATCGATGATACGTTAAAGCAACTACTTTATTGATAACAAGTAAATGCAAAGTTGAACGCCATTATATTTTAATTATATTTTAATATCGCCAGCGATATTAAAGTAATTATGTCATTTTTATTCTGTTTTTTCGTTTGCAATTATTAAGATTATTAAAATATATAATTATTAGTATATATTTTAGCATAAGAGTTCAGTAGCCGTATACGTGCTTTAGCCATTTTAATTTCTAGTTAAATTTTTCAATCAAATCATCTCATCGAGGATTTATTTCTCATTCTATATTTCGTATCTCCATGACAATTCTTAGAAATTTATTCAATACTCATTGCGACGTAACGTAGACGAAAATACTAATTACTATGTACTTTGTTGAGTTCTATGTTCAATCAACTATTATTTAAAAAATATACAAACATACATTCTGTTTGAAAATGGAATTTATATATGATTATTGCAATGAAAATCATTGCAATATACTTATAATCAGATTTTCATATTTTTTACTTTTTATATTCCGATAGAATATATCAGAAAAATACGAATACTTTAATTAATAAAAATATTAATTACAAAATAATAATCAATTGTAATCAAGCAATATTTGGAAATTACTTTATTACTACATTCAATCGTTAGACAAGTTGATTTCTATTTGTAAAAATGAATAATTTTTTATTTTGTATTATAAAAAAAGTAATATAATGATAATAATAAATTACTTATAAATTACTTACATCAATTAATTTATGCATTCGTATCCTATATAAATCATATATAAGTTTTCAATGCTATTTTAATTAACTTACAATTCAAAAACAAATGATGCAGAAAATTCTCAGTATAAGATATTCTCATTCGGAATCACGCGATGCTTGTTTCATTATGGGTTTCCCTCGTCGCGATATAAGTGTAGTGGTAAACTGCATTAATACATTAAAAAAGTAAGAAAAATAAAACAAATATCTTGCTGAATGAATGACATGAACACATATCTTGAGCAATTTATATCGTACTGTTTAGAAAATAGATGCCTCCTGTAATTCTAAGTAATTAAAAATGCCCCAGGTGAACAAAAAAAAAGTATATATATATATATATAACCGCACAATGTATTTTCATTTACAGTTATTGATATTTTAATACTTTGTTTTATTATACACAAAAGAAATTCAATTGCTTATTGATAAAAACGTAATTAACAGTTTTTCTTAATTTACTAAAACATTCAGAATATTTGTATAGATGTAATAACGCATAATAAGTATCATTATATCTTTAGTATATGAAATTATAAATAACTAATTTTTAACTTGGGCGCAAAAAATAAATCATACCTACCTGTATTGGCGTATATGAGTGTGTTTTAGATGTTAAAATACAAATCAATTGTTGATAATGATTTTTCTCATTAAACACTTATATTCTTAAAGAACTAGAGGCTAGGTATAATCAATATTTTACAGCATTCGTATTTTAAATAAAATTTTCCAATCTAGGCGATGTCACCAAAAATATAACAACCATCTCTTTCTAACAATATTAATTTTTATATAAATATAATTTTAGATTTATTTAAAACATTTTCTTTTTCACCCGTGCAATTTAGTATTATAAAACAGCAAATACTTTACATTATAAGATATTTTAAGCACTTATAATTTAGGCAATAATTTTTGTAATTTAAACTGAAATTTGCACGAATGTAAGGTGAACCAGAATAACATCCATGTCACTTGGTTGATTAAGCTACCGTGAAGTGATTAAAAGATAATGTAATGTTTTATATACATTTATAACTACCAAGATTAAGTAATATTGGTGATTCATTAAGTCAAGCGTTGCATTTAGCTTTACATCGAATATAAATCGAATCTAAGTCAATGTTTATAAATTAATAATGTAATATACTAACAAATATCAATAATACTAGTTTTCTTTTTCTATATAAAATGAATTTAAGTAAAAAATATTTCTACATGACTGGAAGTTTTTACGGTTTTAATTTAAAAAAAAAATCAAAAATGATGGAAAATTATGAAATAATTAAAAATCTAAACACTGTTTACTATTTTGGCTAAAATTCAAATAAATTAATAATACTATAGGTTTGACTAATTTTTAAAAAATTGAAAAATTAATTGTAATTATATGTGATTATGTATTAATTTGCTTAATTACTAATTTAATTGTATTAAAAACTAATATATTAATGTTTATTCGTTCTCATCGAAAATGTAAGAGAAAGGAAAATAAACTTAGTTCATAATTAATTAAAAAAATATTGTAAGTTTTATTATGTTAAAAATAATAAACATAATTTTTTCAAAGTCAGTGTTTTTTATATTTATTTAATTACAAAAGTTATAAAGTCTATTAATTTACAAAGTATTAGTGTTTAATACTTCTAATGCTTCTGTATAATTTAAGTTGTGTAAAATAGATTTTAAGTTTTCAATGGATGCATCAGGATCTTCTTCAGTCCATATAATTAACATTTCTTGGCATTGTTCATATGGTGTTTGTTTCTTAGCAAAGAAAAATATCTATAAATAAAATGCAATATTGAAAACAGTACATTGTAAAATTAATATTATTAAAGTGAAATTACCTCATCATCTGTGTATCCTAATTTAACAGCTAATTTTTCCCAATTTTTCTTCAAAACTTCTGCTAATTTTTCCACTAATTCTCGACTTATTTTAGGTTTACTTTCTATAGTTTCGGAATCTTGTTTCAAAGTTTCTTCACTAAAATCTTGATCAATTTGTTCAGGTGGCGGTGTTTCTCCTGCTTCTTGCTTCATATCCATTTGAGTTTGCTGTGATAATATATTTATATGACAACTTTATATATATAAGAAAATTTTTTTTATCAACAATACATACTGGTCTATCTTTAGCTATTTTTTTAATCATTATTTCAAGATATTCAGGTAGCTTATTAATGGGGTAATTTCCATGTACAAAAAAGTGTGGACTCCTTTTAGCTAATAGTCTTAGTGCTCTCCAACCAAAATTACCATCGTTAACTTTTCTGTTAACAAACGAATGTATTATTATTAAGCACATAAGTATCCAATTCAAGATTTACTCTATAATTAATTTATAATAGTATATTTTCTAAAGTATTTATGAATACCAAGTTTACAATTCAACACTATATTTATTCAATACTGTTGATGCATGCTTTTTATTTGATACTTTTTAAACTAGTGTTTTATATTACAAACCAAACATATACCTACTTGTACTCTTCTTCAATTCCTGCCACTGGATCTAACTGTTCGATTGCTTCCTCAAAATAAATTTCTAAAGATGGTAAAAAGTCTCGATCTTTGGATTTACAAGCTTCAAGATTATTTGGGCACAAGTTCCATAATTTCGTTAATTCTGGGCTAAAAAATTAATGAGAAATATAATACAATATAACTAATAGGTACTTTGTTCATTTAACAATCTGAATTATAGCAAATAATTTACTTACTTCCCCATGTAATATTTTCCGACTACTTGTGCATCACGTATCATATCACCGATGCGTCGTTTTAATCTTTTAGGTTTTCTTGTTTCATTTGTTTCTGAAATTGGCTCTACAGCTGGTTTTTTAAAAGCTGGACAGCCTTCATTTTTCCAAGCATTCCAAAATTCTTCACGTTTTAAAATATGTTTCACAGATTCTGCAAAAACAGATCCATCTGGTGGAGTTTCAGTGAGTAGAGTATAAACTTGTTCCGTAGTTGCAGTAACCCATTCGACTTGGTCTGTTTTCAATTCATGTGTTTCTCTTTTTCATAAATAGAAGCGAATGTTAACAATAATATAATAAATGATAATTCTAAATAGAAAAAATGATAAAAAAATTCGACTTTGGCTTACGATTTAAATTTTACCGTACTGTTTAAATACTGAAATAATATTAAAAACTGTAACAAAACGTATCGTCTAAAATTTGAGTCAGACAATTGTAGTTCTAATAATTTTTCATTTGTCAAATATTTTGCAAAGTAATGCGATTCTTTACAAAGGCCTTCCATTGATAATTCAAGTTTCGAATGATCTATTATACAATCTTTTTGATCTTCTAGTTTAAATGAAGCAAATGCTGATAATACATTTGTGGCATGCTGTAATAAATTAATTAATATTATTATAATAATTGCAGATACAAAACTTTAGTTTATAAAAACAATTAATATATGAAAAATATTCAGACGATACTAACAGTAGAAAAAATTTTCCAATGCATTTTATTATAGCACTGATTTGGATTTCGGAAGAAATCTTGTAGGGCCCAAAATTTCCTATACAAATTATAGTCTATCGATATTTTAATATCAACTTTTTCTTCATCAGTTTCCATTTGTTGTGCTACTTCTTCTTCTGACTTTTCCGTTCCAAATTCGGTGACATTCTCTAAATTAAACTCACTAACAATATTAAGTCCAGATCTTTCTGAAAATGGAAAAAACTTTGCCAAAAATAGCAAAATTCTTCCACAAAATACTGTTTGTTGAGATCTAGAAAGTCTCCTAAGAAGATCATTACACATTCTTAGTAAATTATTTTTACAAGCACCAAAAAATAAATCTTCTTTCCAAATAGCAACATTATTTTCCACATATGTAAATAGTTCTTCGCAATGATCTAAAGTCATTGCATCAAACATGTCACTTAGTAGCATAACAGGTATACTCGTTGTTGCTAAATCTTTTCTACAGAGCTCTATACAAAATTTAATATATGTTTCCAAAGCTTGAGTATTATTATTGGCATTATTCGATAATATAGTGACTAAAGTATCTCTTAAAGCTTGGTCGATCGCTGGTTTTCTGTCCTTATCATTAGCACACTGTTCTGTACATTGTTTTTGAAAAGTAGCTATATCCGATGTCTTTAAACACTGCTGTACGTATTTCTGTTATGAAAATAATATTACACATTTTTAGACTTAGATTTAATAATTTAAATACATAAAATAATTATGTTCTACATATATTTATTTGGATTTTCATAACCTAGGAATCTTAACATAAGCGTTATTACTTACACTATAGTCTTTCCGTAACGTTTCAAAAGACGACATTGTAAACATATATTGTTATCTATACATCGAACAATAAATAAAGCAATATTTACTGTAAAGTTACTTTATAAAGCAATTGTTAATATCCGCAAAATGTAAATTTATTTTTTAATTCGCTGCATTAAATATGACAGTTGTACACTAAATACTTCCAATTATGACTGTACGCGAGGTTAAGTACACGTCAATTTACAATAATGTCTACCTGTGCCTAGAAAGGTATACGCAATAGTTTGACTGTATCTTGCTCGTAGCAATGACGAATGGTGTCACAATTCAAGTCAATATTTTAAACTAGAGTATTTACATGAAACAATAGCTAACAATTGTTTTTCCTATATCTGTTTTCCACAATGGAAATTTGAATTGATATTTGAATAATGAAACGTAAGGTTAAAAACAAAAGCACGCTTTACAATATTAATTTTTTTTTTTTACCGCGTATATTTACGTCGTACCTATAGATTTTAGTAATTTCATGGGAACTAAAGTGAAAGCTGTTTTTACTATAATAATTAAGTCTTTAATGAACAGGTGATAAAATTTTGTATTATAATTTGTATATAATTATTTCTATTGTGCATTTACATTTAAATTGTAATTTACATTTGTAGTTCTAATATGATTTAATAAAATACATTTTATATATTATAATAAATTTAATTTTCAAATCCAAGCAGCATATTCATATTAACTTTCCTCGTGTATTTTAAATATTGTCAAAATAAGAAATTCAAATCACTACTAGAATTTAGTGAAATTATTTATGCAAATGCATTTGTATTTATAGAATAATATCTTTTGTTCAGATGGTATTTTCAAATTGGTCGAATATATCTGGAAAAACTTTGATATCTGCGATAGGAATTATATGTACAACAAAAATTCTGTGGCTTATATACTGTAGTATATATATCGTTATAAGAACAATAAAGAGTATATTAAACCATTAGTAATTTTGCCAACAGAAATTAAACCAAAGGTAAAGGAACCAATAATAGAAGTATTCTTCTTTTCTGAGAACTGTGCACATTGTAGGACACATTTAGATTCTAATTTCCCTTGTTCCAATAGAAATTGCTCAATTCTCTCCCTTCGGTATGTGTATAAAGATTAATTATTTAGAAACAAATTTAAAACAAGATTTTTATTTCCAATAAAGACTTTACAACTACATTTTTAATTTATTTTAGAAGATTTGTGACTTATTTATTATCATCCAGAAGAACATTGGATATTTGCGTATACTTTTTAACCTGTTCTCTTATTGTTAAACAAATTCTTAAATTAAAAAGGAGAAATATATATATCAGAGTTATAACAAATAAAGAGGCTCAAGATGTGGAGCCTATGCAAATTTTGATTTTACGCAGAGCAGGTTTGTTGAAAATTCTTTAAAAGAAAACTACATTCTATAATTTTGGATATTTAAAGATTGTTTTAATATTTATTTAACTATTTTTTTTATTATAAAATTAAAATTGAAAAAAACTTATATTCAGTTTTAAATATCCTTTTTATACAAAATATACAAAATTTAAAAAGTATCTATTATATTTTTATTCTACATATTAATTTCAATAAAAATTAGTCAAACATATTCAAGTGTACACACATTATGCAATATTAATTACAATTATAATTTTCAAGCTTACACTATCAAATTTAACTTAAAAAAAATTAACTATAACTGTGAAGTATACTTTTATTACCAAATTGAATTGGCTATTATATATTTGGCATAATAAATTGGCTATTATATATTTTTTTAGGTATTCAAATAAGAAGTAGAAAATCTACATATCTAATGCATCACAAATTTGCTGTAATTGATAATGAAATATTAATTACTGGAAGTGCCAATTGGACATTACAAGCTTTCTTTGGTAACTGTGAAAATCTTATAATTACAAATCAATGTGAACTTGTTCAGGCTTATAGCTTAGAATTTGAAAAGCTTTGGTTTAGATTTCGAATGAATAAGAAAGCAGTACTATAATTAATTATGTAATTATTGTTAATTATATTATATATATATATATAATTATTTTTAGTTAATATAATATCTAATTCAGTTATTGTTTGACAATCTAAAAGAACATTGCCATTTGACTAAACTTTTCACATAAATAATTATATAGATATATAATAAGTGTACATAATAAATAGATATACTCTTTTGTATATTTTTATTGTTATTATAAACAATTATTACTTATATAAATATAAATCTACTATTTAAAACCTGCATAAAAAAATAACTATATGCTATATTTTTATAACACAACAAAAAAGATTAAATATATCTATATATGAGATATATCTATATATAATGGCTTTAATTTTTAACATTAAAATTATAATTATAAAACATGGATTTTTTTTTATTATTTAGGAAAAATAACTTTAAATATTTAATTGTAATTTGATGCATATTGCTGAAATAAATTTTTTTTCGTTATATTTAATTTTCAACATAATTATGATATATAATTATTTGAAATGCTAATTAAACAATTTGATAGATATAAAAATATATTTTATCATATACGTCATTTGCAAAAGACTATTTTCTTATAATTTATTATTTTCATTGCCAACAAAATTTGTTCCCCTATATTTCTATTTTATTTAATAATTTGTGATATTGTAATATTGAGTTATTATTATTAAAATATTAAATAATATTTATTATCAGAATTGAAACTAAGTATAATGAAAATGTATTGTTTTATAAAATCAGTTTTTTATTCATAAATTATAACAAGTAATATAAAATTATATAGTGGACCAATACTAATGGAAAAGTTTCAAAAATAGTGTGTTATAATATCAATTCTAAAATAGATTCCTACTAATTTATTATTCTGAATAAAAATCTTAATTAAATTTTGGTATTTGAAGAGTCATATTAAAAAAAAAGTAATGCTTTATTTAAAACAAGAGTAAAATAATAATGACTTTTATTTTCATTTATATTTATTGCTAAATGTTCTGTATGTACTGGATCGTTTTTATCCATTGGTTTCATTAATTTATTACTCAGCGTTACTTTGATAAGTAATTTTATCATATGAAAGAATAAATTATTATCATTTTGAGTTAAAAATCTTTAAATTAAAATTTTTTTTCACATATATTATTAAGTAAGGAACAGTTTGGAAATAAACTTGAGAAATAATTAAATTTTCACATATAAATTATATAAGCATTAGTTATTAACAAACGAAATGATATTCATACTCCATGTTAATATTTAAATATAAAAAATTATAACTGATTTATTACATAAATATCAATTTTGCGAAGTGATTTATTATAAATATTTATTAAATTCTGTTGATTTGAATTTGTTTGCAAATAAAAATGCTTTTTGTTATACAATGCCATTTATCACTTTTAAGCTATGTATTTAAAATTATATATTTATTTATCTCACAATTGTGCTATTATTATACAAAGAATGAATTGATAATTATTAATAAAACGTTTCATCTAAGTTTAGAGATATTATAGAGAATTACATAAGTAGAATTACATAAATATTCTATTCGGAGAAGTTTATATCAGCAGAAAGCGATAAAGTCGAACAGCTTTAGTTAGTAGTAGCGCAGCACCTACAGGACAAAACCTCTATCCTCAACGCTCTCCGTCATCTCTGACGTCTTGATTGTGGAGAGTAAAGACGTCAATGCTATCTATGCTCTTAGGGACCCTAGGGATGCTATAGTACGAGAATAGTCGAAGGCAATACTAACAATTGATGGTATCTCCCAACTAAGTTAATAACTTATGATTTTAGTTTTGATCCAGTATGATGCATTAAGCAGGTGTTAGAAGGCAGTATGTATATGCAAACAATGTTATATGTTTATAAAACATTGAAAGAGATATATTATAACTGCTATAAGAATTATGTATTAGAATATTGAAAGAGATATATTATAACTAATGTAACTGTATGCATAATCAGTGAAAACTAATTTCATCTGAATTGATTATTGGCTTTTTTGAAAATCAGCAACCTCAGAAAATGTCGAACATACCGTAAATGTGAAGCATAATAATTGGACAACTACGGATTTCAAATTAATTATATAAAAAATGTATTTCTCAGTACAATAAGAAATGCCAGATTATACATGACTCTTAGAGGAATTTAAAATTTATTTCTGAAAAGATTAATTTTTTCTTCACAATTTGGGGTTTGCAATAAGAAACAAAACATACATTTTTTAATTATTCATTACTTAGTTGATTTATCGTTGAAAGCATACAATATTATTATCTATAAAATTCAAGAAATATTATTAGATCAAGATTTTAGCATATTAATTAATGTGAACTGAACTCAAAAGTAAAAAAAAAATTATAAGAATCAACTTTTTTTTAATTTTACATTCGTATGTTCCATTTGGAAAATTTCAATGTCGTTTGAATTACGAATGATAAATGAGGAAATGGCGAATACTAAAAACAAAACTAAAGCATGCAAGGGACGACGAGAGTGTAACTGACCAATTAATAGGTTCACCCACTAATGGCAAAGACGTACCTAAATAGCCTACAATGTCAACGTTTAATCTGCCAGGGAAAATCCCGTGCTTATATCTTTTCTCGATTCATCTATCCGTTGCTTGATTTTGCGCTCTTCAGGTTTGCTTGAACCTATGATCTCAATTATCTCGATTCACTGAGTAAGGTCTTAAGTGTGCTTTCGCATGTTCCACCCCGACTATTATACCGTGTTAGGTTGGTCGTACGAGATCCTTTGTTATATAGTTGTTTGAGTGCGATAAAGTAATTAAATATTTTTTTATATTAAAGATTTATTTACATTAACAATTTTCGATTTTCTTTTTTTTTACTCTATTCACTGGAACCATATTAGCGTGAATTTTCACGCGGGTAAATAAGATCATCGTAACAAAGTTTTGAAATATCAAAGAGAATATCAGAATTATTTCCAATTATTTTCCATAAACTATCGCGTACAATTAATATTGGCACTATATTGTATAACATTGTACTAGTATTTACAATTTTATTAACCTCATTCTTCGGTCTTCCGTTTATTGTATTACCTGTGCCTATCTAGGTATATGTAAGAAAGAGAGAGAGAGAGAAAAACTGAAACATATATATATAAATGAAGTAATGATGCTATAAAAAAATTTTATACATTGGTTTCCGCAAAAGAATGAATTTTTATCGAATCAAAACGGTATAACTGTATATTTAAACATATATTCATTATTTGTTCCCTTATAATATACTATTTAACAATGTACTACAAAGACAGAATTTTTGTTTAATAGGTATTATCTTTTGGTGAGTCGAGAATAAAAGATTAGCAAGTTCATATGACAACATGTGACATTATCCTCTTAATTCAGCTATTTACAAAAAAATCTTGATGTCTTTTATATTGGAAAAATTTAATCAGATGTAGCTATCAGCTTTAAAGGCAGTAAAATACATAGTATTTTATAGATAATCTTATCTTTTCTTTCATACATCATTTTTCTATTTATCGATATATATTATAGTTTTGAAAATTTGATATGTATCGTTACAGTTTCTATTTTATTAACTAATCGTTGAATTTTAATGTATATATTTAATTTTTAAATAGTTTTTCGTAAGTATTTCATAGAATATTAAAATATATTCATGTATGATTTCAGAAAATAATACATGAAATATATATTCAATGTATGAAATTCAATAATGATAAAAAATTGATAATGTCGATTATGAAAAGTATTTTATCAACAATGAATAAGTTGTGTAATAATTCATTTATTATTGCATTTATCATAAACGTACTTTAAAATTTTGTAAGCTAACAGCGAAGAATTACAATGAAATTATAAAATTAAATTTTTTTAATCACGTCATAAGATGAAAAATTCATAATCAATCGAATGAAATATAAAATGCAAGATAACGTAATGTTCGCAAATATGGTTATGCGCATTTTTCATCAAATCTCGGATCCAAAGTGCAAAGTCCGAGTTAAATTAAAATTTTTATCAGAATTTATCAATTAAATTACCTTCACAACTAATGTAATGTAGAAATGAACTGCATTATTAAACAAAGTTATTGTCAGTGATAAAATTAGTGATAAAGAATTTTAATGATGAGTTATTGTCAGCTTTGCCGAAATTCCCGATCAAACCTACGTGAAGTCGATGATGGATGAGCCAAAT
Source organism: Ceratosolen solmsi marchali (assembly GCF_000503995.2). Classification (NCBI taxonomy): domain Eukaryota; kingdom Metazoa; phylum Arthropoda; class Insecta; order Hymenoptera; family Agaonidae; genus Ceratosolen; species Ceratosolen solmsi. The sequence continues at coordinate 11,444,784 of NW_011948416.1, read as the reverse complement.
TACAAACAGATCCCAAGAAGGTACCATCTCTACCAGAATTATGAAATTCATTCGTATGCTTTAGGAATTACGTTATTTTTATTTTAAAGCTTGCTTTCAGTTCCAGACCTTATGTAATTATAATAAATAATAAATTATAAAATATAAACAATAAAAGTACAAAATACAGTGGCTAATATTAAACTTCTAATTGTATATAGTAAATTGTTACATAGATACAAGCATATGAAATTGGAATTATTTAATAGCGTATGAAATACTTTTGCCAAATTGTCCATTGCGTGTTTTTACTATAATAATTATTCAGATAGTTGAAATTGTCAACAAATGCTTCAGAAATTTTATGTAAATTACATTTATTGATAATTATTATATACTTTGTCAATGCATTAACAAGAACAAACGCATTAAAATACGTAAGAATGAGTTCTATTGAAAAGTCGATAACTTTTCGCGTGCCCTGCCTTATAAATAGCGAATTCTGGTTATTACGAAATTAGCATGTCGTCAAAAATAGCAAGATGTGGACAGCTGTAGATAAGCAAAATGTATGCTTGGTTGGATTTAAACAGAATATGAGAGACGGCAGAGAGATGTTAAGCTTAAGAAGAACTAAGAATAGGATGCTCTGTAGATGACTTGTTAGACACTTTTCATTAATGTGTTATCTGAACAAAGCGTTAGCTGCGGAAAGGAGGCAAAGCGAGCTATTTTATAATCATAAAGGAATTCTCGTTTAACTCACGACGTGTCAGTCTTTTGCTGCAATTAAAAAGAAGCCGTAGGAATTAGGAGTCGGGATAACAACAGCGAGAGACGCTGCAATAATATTTCAACGTGGGATAAGTCATTTGGAAATTCCCCAGGGCTATGGAGGATAGAGCACTGTTGATTCGAATAATTTAAATCTTTTTCAAAATTTAAAAAAGTCACCAAATCTTAAGTTTTAGTAGGATATTAGCGACTGTGAATTTTAAAATTAATTGTTTGTTGAAATTTGTCGAAATGAATTATTACGAATTAATCATTTTACTCGCTCGTTAGAATATTTATTTAAAGTAAAATGTAAAGAATGAAAAAATCATAATTAAATTGTGAAATTAAAATAATTATGATAATAATGGAACATTTTTCAGAAAAATAATAATGTATGATTCTATTCATAATTTATAATTTGATACTCAAAAATGTTAGTTGATTTTGTAATTTATGCATTGCTTTAAATACAAAGTTTAATACTATTAAATATTAAATACTTTGCTGGTGAAAACTGAACTTAAATAAATAAATTAGAATAATGAAAATTAGAATAACTAATCAGAATAATGAAACTACTTTATATAGAAATAAATATTGACATTATTTCATTTGAATTGAGCCGAAAGACGTTTAGATAAATTCAAATAAAAAATTTTACTTTATGTATTGTACATGCTAGTTAAGTATGTGATTTAGATAAATTGCATTAAGCTATCATCTTCAATTACATAGCGATAGAGCCATTTGTGCGTAAACATATGAACTTGACTTTATGTAGAATATTACAAGAAAAATGTGAAAATCCTGTTTTTACATATTGATTTATAATAAATTATTACGAATTAATTCCATAGAATATTTATAATATTTTTTACATCTAATTCGTTTGTGTGAGTGCATGCGGACGCGCGATTGCTTGGGTGCATATCAATTATAAATTATATACTTAAGTAAATTTAAGCATAATATTACAGTGTTATAATGTAGAGAAACAATTCTGATTTTTAAATACTAAAATAAATACTATTCACACCTTTATATCTAATCTGTATTATAATTAATTAATTAGATATATTAGATATGATTGTGTGAATACTGTTCATATAAAATTTAAAATCGTTTTAAATCTTGAAGAAATCAGTAAAATATTTATTACACCTTATTATAGAAATATTAGATTATTATGGATGATTTACCTAACTATATGTGCATGAATTATGTTATTCTATGTGAGCATCTATATATATAAATTTCACATGTATATATTAAATATATATATTAAATATATATATATATTAAATGCTCGCTTTGGTTTTTCTGTCACAGATTCATTCAAGCTGGAATATAATTTCCAACAGAGCTGTAAAAAAAACAATGTGTTTACGGAATTTTCTTACACATTTGTTACTTAAACTCTTATTTTATTACTATTTGCCATAATACCAGTTTATAGAATAGGAAACATAAGTATACATACATACATATATATATATATATATATATATATTCATTCATTCAAAATCGCGTGTTACGCTATTGCACGTGTGCTTTTTGATATTTTTCACATTATTTAGTAAATAAATAATTAAATTATAGATATATTTTGCTTGCTTTAACTTTCATTTTTAAACATGCATGCATGGAACTATATACTGCAGTATTTTCGAATGTTCGCCGACAACAAAGGCATACCAAGGCAGTGTTTCATTTGATTTGATACAAATACTTTTTAACAGAAACATATTGGTATCCGAGGAATAAGATCAGTACACTAATAGCAAATTTTATATATCTTGTCTTGATTACTTGCCTAGATACACTATCCATACTGATCTTGCAATCTAATCAATCGTTTTTTCGTAATAAATCATTAGATAAATAGATAAATCAGTTTTTTAATAAAATGAAATGTTTTGATGTTAAAGGTATTCTTTTCAATTGCAATATCAGAAATTTCAATTATATTATGCTTCAAGAAATGTACTTTGGTGATTCAAGATATTAATTATATTATATATGTGTGTGTGTGTGTGTGTGTGTGTGTGTGTGTGTGTACTTACTAAAAATTCATGAGATTTAAATTTCAAAATATGTTTATTATTACAATACAAAGTAGTACAAATATAACAATAAATAATATTTTATGTAAATTTGTGGTTCAAAATCTTTGAACTTTAATTTTTATTAGCGATTGAAAAATGAAATTCATCTTTATATACGAACAATATCAATATTATTTTCAATAAAATGTATTGTTATTCTATTCTACCATAATGTTAAACTCATATTTTTTACACGACTATTAAAGTCAAATCTAAATTGATTGATTAATAAGTAATTAATGTATAAAATTATAGCAGTTATTTATAGAATATTTTAAAACATAATGTTATTTTTATAACAAATTTATATTACCTTTTTTTAATACCATATTACTTAATATTTTTAATTGTCGTTAAATAAACTAAATCTATTACTTTAAGGAATGAATAATTGAAAAATTGTTTAAGATAAGATGGACTACGAATATAATATAAATATAATGATTAATAATTCCGAAAAAAAATTTATTTCAATTATTGTATTGTTATCAGTTCATATGTACCTTAAATTACGTCAATAGAAGTAATATTGATATATAATTCGAAATATAATTACACATCTAAATATAAATAAATAAATAAAGTTAACATTTATTTTCCGATCAAAAATCTGCAAAAAAATGAAGTATTTTTAAATTTCCACCCATAAGATACAAGAAGTTCAGCTAATTTATGTAATATTTAAAAATTCAAAAATTAAAAGTTTTATATTTACTAGTATTTTAAAGTATAATTTTAAATGACTTATAACTTATAGAATATTATATTTAAATTAATTTCATAATTTATTGTATTCTATTAACTTTTCATTATAAATAATTTTGGTAATACTCAGTAAATTTATATATTTTTATTAATTTCTAAACAAACAATATTCATAGAATTAGTTTTTATTTTATTTGTATTTATATATCTTTCATTCGTTATTAAATTTGTATTTTAGATACTCAAATATTTGATTGAATCTGTTGAAAAAAAAAAAAAAAAAATATATATACATATATGAAAACGTTATGCATCTTCACATAAAGTACACAATACAAAATAGTAAAAGATGTATGTGAAATTTTAAATTAAAAGTTGGTTGGACGATTTTTGATATCGCAGTTTTCTAAAGCTCTACAATTCCATTAAAAAATTATTCATTTATTGTTTTGCAACTAAAAAAATGGCATATATAAATGTATTATAGAAATTCTATGACATTATATCTTGCAGTAAAATAAATAAGTAACTATCACGGAAGGTGTTTGATCATTGTTTGGGAGGGGTTCCCTTTCCTCTTTCTCTATAAAGTTGTCCTTCAATACTTGGCACAAAGTTCTCATATATCAAGTTTAAGGTTATGTAAATCTTCGAAAGTGTGATTTTTACCTTGACTAAAAATAACTATTGTAATGTGTTTGCATGTAGACATCAACGAAATTTATATGGGAATTGTATTTTGAAATAGATGTAGGTAATTTGGTATTTAATAGTATTTAGTCAAGTTTACCGTTTCATACTTTTATGTACAAAAATTTATATGTATAAAGGAACATTCATATTGATTTAGAGCTCATAAAAATATTATTATTTGATAATATTATTTCATATTGTTATTCAATCAGATAAATAAAATTTGTAAATTATAGCCACATTAGATTATCAATTTTTTTTACTGATATTATTAACAGTTTAAAATCTTCAGAGTAATACTAAAATTTGTTAATATAAAAGTAGATTTTAGTTAATCTTTGTTATCCATGTTTTTTTTAAATTTTGTAAATATTTACTGTTAAATTCATAATGTAAATATGTAAATGCATCTAATATATTATATAGGCATAATAAATAAAAATTTAAATACATATATGTATATGTAAATTATTATATATATCAAAATGTAAGATATTAATTTTATGCGAATTTAACATTAATTGTACTAAAATTGTTATATTATATTAGAACTATATTAAAAATACTTCTAAATTTAATGATTAATAAGATAAATGTAAGATAATGATAAGATAAATATTTAATATAGCGGTTGAATAAAAAAAATAGATTGGGTATTATACTTATTTTTTAATTATATTTATCACAATTTAAAAATAGAAAGAAAGTATTATACCAATCATATATTTTTTATAAATGTATTTAAATTATCATTTCTCGAAATTCAAAGCTTAAAAATAAATAAAGAAATTCTTAAAGAAATTCACAATACAAGCAAACTTAAAGATATTTTACTAGAAAATCTAGTTGACAAAATATGAAGTTTAACCAATTTTCAATGATATTGAATTCGAATATTAAAAGAAATTTCAAATCAGAGAACGTGATTAATGGATAAAATACAGCTATGCAACGATACATTGAGTATTGCAAAAAGTAATTGAAAACTATAATAAATATTAATTGATATATAAAAATATAACAAAATAGTAAAACAATAATAATCAAGTATCCCATTTAAAATACATTAAATTTGCTGGATGAAAAATATTACGAAATTAGACGAAAAAGTTGACAAGAAATCAGATAATTTAAGAAATCAGTTGTATTACTGAAAGTAGAATATATACATCTTTATAAATAGTATTTTAAATACATGCATATGAAAGCACCGAAGAGAGAATAAACGAAAAATAGAAAAGAATTAAATATATAATGGTATAAAAGTAATTCGTTTAATTAAAAAAAATCATAATTCATAGTATTCAAAGTATAAGAGAGTGGCGAAAATATTATTATCATAAAGGGAGATTCAAATTTACTGTAAAATAGGATATAATATATGCATTAAATAAATAATAAAGAAAACACGGATAATATGAACTGTATAAATAGTGCTAAATTCATTAACGCATAATTTGAAATTACATAAATAAAGTTGATAAACAACTTTTATTATTTAGGCAAATATATATTCAGTGGAGAAAAAAAAACAAGAACATTTTGTTAATGACAAATTCTTTAAAATAATGCTCGAAATAAAGATGTGCCTATTAATTTTATTTAATTGTAGAATCATAGAATAATGATTGAATTATTAAAGTGTTTGAAATGTTAGAAATTAGCAATTTAACACCGTTCCATCATTTAAAATTAAATCTATCAAAAATCGTCTTTAGCTTCTTATTTTTCTTATTGAGAGTTTAAACGACTCATCTTATATTCCATCTTTTAAAAACATATACATCATTTCAATTGAGATTACTAAACATAATAAATTAAGCATATAATATTGAATAAATATTAAGTTCTTCTAGTTAACGATTATGTAACTGTCTATATTCAATGAACAGTTTAAAATATTTTCTTAAGGCTTTAATTTTAGAATATTCTAAATTTATTTTCTTTTTATATATTGAAGAGACTTTGTTCTATATCTATATAACACTTTCATTTCATGGCTATAAATAGTATATTAATGTTTTTCATAATGTTATCATGTTTTTCAAATACTATCTTATGATTCATATGCTCTCTATTACATTACCCTTACGTTGCTCTTCCCTTCATTTCTTACTTTTATTTTAAGATGCATTTATATTTTTTAAACAGATTTTGTTATTATCAACAGACACAATAATTTTATAAACTTTTTAAATATCTTTTATTATAATGTTTATGTATCACTATAATTTTAAACATTATCGACCACTTTAAATGTATTATAAATCTGATTATAGTATTGTAATAATATTACATAATTTTTCTTTAACTTGTCCAGATTTACTATTTTAATAAATATTATTAATTTAACTATTAATATTCTTTAATAATAATATGTTTTTTATTTTAGTATTTATTAAAAAATCCGAACACGATTGTTCTTTATTATTTAGTTACTAAAAATATATAATTTTGTTAATTTACAAGCATTTTATGAATTATATATTAATTTTATTTATTTTTTTATATCTGTTATCCATCAATAAAATTGATAAAATTAAATATGTTTGTAATATTTTGATAGTTAATATTAAAATAATTTAAACGAGATGAATTTAATTAGAAAATTAATAATTGAAGAAATTCTTAAAGTATAGTGATTTCTTATAACATGTGTATCGATCTTGTAAAATCGATATTTATTATAAACAAATAGCCAACAATTTATGTAAGAAATAGTAAGGTACATTAATCATTTGTGTATTGGCGACTTGTAAGCCTAAAGTGCTTTGTCCGACATAGATTGAAAATGGCATTCGATCAATCAAATTATCGCTTTTTATTACTTCATTAATTATTCTTATCTAGCACAATTAATAATACTCAACAAATTAATTTAAAATTAATAATATTTATAAATATATTTATCAAGATCGTTTATCTAATTACAGCAACGTGGCAATTATAAATATGTCTGGATTAGTAAAAATAGCATGACATATTAGCCAATTAATGATTGGTTTAATTAACATTTTCAAAATATTGTTGAATATAAAAGTTGTTATTAGTTCAATATAAATGTTTCAATATAAAAGTTTAATTTTATTTCATATAAATGTTTCGGCATTATTTATAAATTATCTATAAATATATTAATAAATATATTTAAAGGACTATAATTTGTAGTTTCGTTTTTTGGCTCCACAAGAACATATGTTGTAAGCTCGTTGTGATCTTAGAAAACATTGATAATTTTGTTTTATACGATTAAGTTCAGATTATATATAATTCATCTTTAATAACGATACATAAAAATACTAATAATATATTTCATTACAATTCATATAAACTGCAGATGATTATTTATTCAGTGATCCATCAAACTTTGATCTATGTACAATCATTGTTTCCAATAAAAAAGATTAATACAAACATATGGTAATAAATTTATATCTTGATTATTTATTTGATATAAGTGCATTTAAACGATGTAAACCAGTCCATATAAAGAATGAAAATTAATATAGATATAGTTAAGTCGGAGGTTTGAAGTATCTGTTATTCTCATTATATTTATATTATGTATTGATGAATTATTATTATTGTGTGTTTTTCTTAAGTCAGAATTACTATCGTTTGTAAAAAAGTATAAATTCATTAGATTCACTTACCAACATTATTTAAATATTTACTTTTACGATTACCGTTTATAAAGTAAAACTAAAATTATACCGTCATTTAAAATATAAATTGATATTTTTATATTTTTAAATAAATACATAATACCATCAGTATACATATGTACCATCCGAATATATAAAATCATGCTTTTTTTGTTTTGTCTTGGAAGGATCATTTTAGAAAATGTTCCATTAATTTATATATAGAATTTAAAAAGAATAATCGATACCAGATCATTTCTGTCATAAAGCAATTGAATTTTCAATTTGATAGCTTAATTTTTTGATAAATTATAAAAATCGGTGTCGACGTTCAAAGATTTAATTTAGATAAATTTAATACAATTAAATTTGACACTTGTCTGTAAATACGAATTTATTAGATGCTTTATCTCGGTTCTTCTATCGAGGTATATAATCTATACTTTATTCATTTATTTCCTAGCTTAATAATAACAATGTAATTAGTGGATGTTAAAGTTAACAGAAAATAAAGAAAAAAAGTTGACAAATATTAAATGAAAAATATTCATGAAATAATATATGAAAAAAAAGAATTGTTTTTAATAGTTTTCCAATTTTAGGTATATCTACACACACAGACGCGCATTAAATCCTAAATAGGAAATATTATATACATGTACATATATTTACATATTACTCATATATACCATTATATAGAAATATAATTATTATTTTTATAAAAAGTCATTTTCCTTTTAATATAAAAATATACTAATTTAAATATAAGCGTACGGCTATTTATGCAACATTACATTTAAAATTTGTTTCCGAAAAAATTTCTTAAAAGCATTATCTCACATATTAAGCGAATGATTATATATAAATTTCAATTTTTCAGGTGAGCACTTGATATTTTATTGTAAATATCATTATACAGTTATTGCATATCTAAAGTTATAAAAATTTAATACATTGAAAGTATTTTTATTGAAAGTATTAGTATTGATATTTATAACTTAGCAATATAGAATTTTAAAAAAGAATATTAAGTTTAAAAAAGAATATTAAATTTTTTAATATTTCATGCTAAGAAAGCAAATAAAAAGCAAGAAATACATTACTTCAATATATTGTATAATATTTTTATTTTTAATGTATCCCTGATCTTATTATAGGAAAAAATATAAGCTTATTATAGAAATATTGTAATACAACTAATTGATAAGATTGAATTTGCCATTCATACGCCATTCAATGTTTTAAATAATAATAACATTTTTATAAACATTGATTAAAGTTTTTAATTTGCAGTTATTGATTTGAATGAAAGTAAAATAAAAGTAATTGGAAAATTTTTATTAAAAATTAATATGACAGAAATTTAATAATTCTGTGAACACATGGTTTTCTTCATTAAACTAATATTAGCTTAGAATATATTAATATATATAAATAATTTTCATCGTGCTAATGAATAATAAAAAATGTAAATTTACATGAACGTCGTCATTTTTATAATCCTTTATAAAAAAAAAATATTGTGAAAAATTATTGAAATATATCAAAAACAATTCAAAATAATTCTTCATTATTAAAAGTAGATAGAATGGATTGAAAAATAAAAGCTATGAATAAAAGTTATTAATAATAGATATATTTTTTCTAATTATCAATTGAATTGAAGAAAAAAATTGATATTAGGTCAATAATTCGCATAGGTTAATACTAATCATCAGTAAATATAAATGATATATTAGAAATTTAAACTATTGAAATCATAATTGAAATTTATAGACTTTTTCAATAATTAGACTAATTGCAGCTTACTAGTCCATATTATGTATAAACATATATAAATAAGCAGAGATTGCTTTGAGTGAGAGTAAACGAAAAGAGGTCGATGTTTGCTTCGGGATACTCGTTCACCATTGACATACTTTGGGCGAATCTAGGGACGATACACGCGCATATATTCTCTGCTGTGCTCTGCACTCCCTCTCTCTCTCTCTCTTTGTGTATTTCTCCGAATCGCTTGCGTGACGCGTACCATTGCCTTGAACATTGAGGTGAGAATTGCGTTGCGCGATCACCATTTCTCTTAGTCTGACGTAAAACTTTCCTGTGGGAATAACGCGTTGCTTATCCCCTTTTCTGTGCTCATTGATTCTCTCGAAGAAATGAGAAACAATGAAGGTACACTTGTTAAGCTTATTTTTTTTTCTTCATTGTTCTATGTTGTATTAATAGCGTGATTAAACACCCTTGCACATTGATTGAATTATTTTAAGATTAATTATAATATCGTAGGCAATTTTATATTATTTTCCTACTTTCGCTAGACTTGAAATAACAAATTATTTGAAAGATTAACAAACCATGCAATATACTTTTCATGTTTTCACTATTGATAAAATGTTTAAATATACTATCGAAGGTAATTTTATTATGTATTCATTATTAATTTTATTGGATATGCTTTTATTATATATGCAATCAAATTATTATAACATTTTATGTATACTAACTGGATAATATATACCATAATATATATAAAATATGAAATACCCATGTAATACTATAAGTAGAATTAACTAAAAACATGAAATATTTATTATAATAGTTTAGAATAATTAGTGTGATAAAATTAAACATACGAGATAGTTAATAAATATCAGGAAAAACTTTAATGTAGTTTCAAAAATTAGTTATTCTGGAATTTGAATTAAAAAAAAGTTTAATAATTTGAAAATGATTTTATTGAACCTATATCTATCTATTTTGAAATTAACAAAATATGTCAACTTCAGAAATATTTATTATTTACATGCAGAGAATGATAATAGTAATCTATTTCATAAAAGTTTCATAAATTTCTACATATTTTCAATTACTAGAGTATCAATGCTAACGTCTTTAATTTAATTTACTATTTTAAGACATTCGATCTTCAAAAATAAAAAGATTTTAGATGTAATAATATTTTGGAAGTATTATTAATAATAATTATGATAAGGTATTATTTTTGATTAGATGTAATATCATTTTTTTTTTTTTATATAATATCAATTATTTGAAACATCTATTTTTTAAGCTAATAATTGTAGCAATCAATTTTATAAGTACAAAGGAACTTAATAATTTAAGATTTATTTTTATATAGCAATAAAATTATAAATATACTGCGAACATCAAAATCTATATGTATGATTTTTTAATAGAAAAGTATTTCAAGTTGGAGTAACCTCACTTTTTTCCGGAATCTTGATAAATTCAGTTATTTGACGAATACTTTTTTAATATCATTTAATGTAATTCTATTGATAATAATAGAAATAAAATTTCCATATAAGAAGATTATTATAAATTAAAACATAAGATAAATTCTCGTTATGTAATAATAATTGAAATTAACAAATTGAAATATATAGTTGTAGGAAAAAAAAATTAATTTTTCCACTTGATATTGTTCAATCACATATACAATTTATATAAAAAAAAAATGATAGTCAAAATATTTATTGTTTCATAATATTTTATTCAAATATTATTTTAGTTATTGTATTTCAAATAATTAAATGAAAAATGATTGTATCAAATTATTTTTATTTTTATTTGTACCAAATAATTTTATAACTCTAATATTACATACTGAGAATTACAGACAATTGTTATGAAATTTTTTCGATTAATTTATATGTAAAAAATACCAAATTATTTTAGATTCAAAAAGTTAGCACCTCCAAATAATAGAATATATACTATAGCATAAATATACTTTGATAACAAAATATATTAAAAAAGTATCCTTACACAATTTTATTCTTTTATAGCAACAATATTAGTTAATTTTGAAAATAGAAAAAAATCAAGTTTTTATAAGACATTTACCAAATTTGTTTCAGTAATTTATGATTTTCTATCTAAATCATTAAGGTATTCTATTGATTTTTAATTTCCATAAGCATTTAATTATAATTCTTAAAATAATGTTTCATTTTTTAAAGGTGAAAAACATCCATCAATTTTTTGAACATAATAGAAATTAATTCGTCATTATTTATTTCTATTCTAATGTCCACAATACATTTTTTTTTATTCTGGATTTCAAGAAATTTTTCAAAATAATATTCATAATAAATATCTAAATATTTTTACTATATCTACCCATTATTTATAGTATTATGTAAATTTAATGTTTATATTTTTAAATATTAGCTATAGTTAAAATACTTCTTATTTAAAGAATTATAATTAATTTATATTAATTAATATTCTCATCCTTGTTTATTTTTTTTGTCGTGCAATGTAAAAGATTGGAATAATTAAAAATACTAAAATAATGTTTTGAAACTAATATTTTGTTACTATACCTAAATTAAAAATATCGCAGACATATAAAAAAAAAAATTTAGATTAAATATAGATTAAATAAACATTAATTGTACTTAATAAAAATTGATTCTCAATGTATTGTATTTTAAATAAATTTATTTTTCTTAATTAGCCTAAAAATAAAGTTTAATTTTTTATTCATTTTACTTATTAAATTAATTATAATAATACAAAAAATTCCAACTGAAAGTATATTGATTAAAATTGAAAATTCTACTAATGCAATCATTAGGAACTTTTAAATTTTCTAAATGATATAGCAACGCTTAAAAATATAAACTCATAAAAATGGAAACTCATTATAATGTTAGATAAATTTTAAATATAGTTACTTCATAATGATAATTAATCATACAACGTTTGTGATTATTTGTACTAAATGTATTTTATCATAATGGTTCCAGAATAAGAAGTAAACATAATAGGAAACAAAAAAGGGAGAAAACTGAAAAAAGGTAGAATTCGGTACGCGTAGGCTCAATAAATTCTCTGCCATCTTACGTCAAACTCGATTCTGTTCCCTATTTGTGGGTTCCAAAGTTTTTGTTTGGCCGACGTACATTATCCCATTAACTACCTTTATTATCGAGTTTCGATACCCACGTATTCGAATCTATTTTTAGCGCTTATATATTGTTATACCCAATAAGTTTCGGTTATTAACGCGATGTTACTAAAGTAGATTTTGACGTGCGTTGCACGTTTCATTTAAAGAAACGACTTTGCTTTATAACAAAATTATTTTTTTCAAACAGAACCAATTCGATAATTTTTTACGAACATAAAAAATTAGATTTTTGCTATTTTTTAAAAATAATTTATTTTACGAGAGCGTATTTGCTGTTAGGCACTTGTTGTTTGCTCATATTCATTTGTCAAATTTTTATTAAATTGTTATCAGTAAAGTATTATTAAATCATTAAATTTTAACATTCTACTTAATTTTATCCTACATTTTTACAAAGCATATTTTCATTAATAATTTGAACTTCAAGAAGTCCAAAGCCCTTTAAAGCGTATATTGTCTCATTACATTCTCACAAAAGTACACTAGATTCCTAAAATAATTAAGAACAACGTAAGCTCGGCTATGGCAAAGATAATGTTCCATCATTTCCATTATAAATACGAAATAAATATATACAGGGGCATTTGAATGCATATTATCATGGCTACATTGTACAACTTCAATGTATTTTCTAATTTGGTAAAAGCCGTTTGCAGATTGGTAAAAACGGTTAGCTGAATTTATATTTTTAATTTATGAACATGTTGATGTTTTCAATCGAATGAAATTTTAATATGCACGTTACCTTGTATTTGATTAATATCCCGTACTTAATCACGCTCAACGTTGAAACGAATGGCGCTCAGCTCTCTAACCAAATATTTCTTTAAATAATACATTTATTAGAGCATTATTTTTAATCAATTACTTCCTGCACTTGATTGAAAATATGTGCAGAAAATGAGTGAATGTCAATTTTAACTACGTAGCATTCATGATATACAATATAAAGACTTATTAAATATATTCATACAAATATATGTTTCTTATGTATATGTACATATACATATAATATATATTTATTATTTATGCTTTATATTTCATTTGATTGTATTTATTTATTTATTCGACTTTATAAATGACGCGCGAATGTGTGGATAAGCGAGTGAGTTTCTTAATAAATAAAAGCATTTATATTACTCATTTTCGAACTAATACCATGTAATAAACATAAGTTTATGTGACAGATTGAGTTAAATGTGATTTTTTTTTTCATTGGGAGTTATATATGTTGGATTTATATTTGAATTTCTAATAGAGTTCATTGGATTTTCAATATCGATTGTTTTCGTAATATTGCTGACGATGATGACGATCTTCTTTTCTTTGACGATGGCTGTCTGATTTATTGTTTCTTAGTATTGTCATTTCTATAATGACGAGCCATTCTGCTGAATTCAAACCAAATTAAAATTTTGGAAAATTATGGGTTACAATGAATTCAAATAAGATATAGTATTTAAATTACTATCGTAAGTTGAAATGTTTAATTATATTTTTGGCTTGTCTAAAAATTATAAATTGTCACCGAATTAAATAAGAAGAAAATTTATTGGCTACTTCAACCTTTTGTTTAAGCAGTTAATCTCAACTTTAATCTTATACCCTTACTCTTTTATCTTATATATATATATATATATATATATATATTAAATAGATTAAAGTCGAGATTAGAGTCAAGATAGTTTTTTTGCTTTATACATAGTTTTATATTTATTAATAATTAGCGTTATTCAGCTACTGAAAATAACTCACTGACTGGCTTTTTGAATACACCATAAATTTTCTATATAAAAAGTAAAAGATTGTTCGTTCTAAAATATAAAATCATAATATTCCACATCTATATTAGATAAACAATCGCAGCAGGAGGAACGTAGCTTTAAATATACACGAATAATATATCGACACTACACGCTTTCATAAAAATAGTCTGCCCTTAGTCATATTATCGTTGGGACATCTTTTCCTTCAATTCCCAAATATCTCCCCCTGATTTTATTCTCCACCGCCCTTTTTTAAAAAAATCCTCACGAAATCGCGCTTCCGCGACTCATCGGCGACACTGATACAAGCATTTTTGTGCCGTGTGCTATCGATCGTTCGTCCTTTTTTCGCTATGTCACTGCTCTATTTATAGCAAAGGCACTGCTCCTCCTTAGGGAAATACAAGGCGACGGGTCGTTTTAATCGTGCATTGAACTGTTTATATGACACATGTAATGGCAAGGATATAATGTAAATTTTAGAGCGTTTCGATAAATAATTTAATACTGAAAAGAGTAAAGTTTTAATAAACAACAACGAATTTTATTGAACGAACGAAGCTAATCTTATTAATTCTCATTTTATCATAATTAAAATGTTGGTGTTCTAATTAAATAGAGTACCAAAATTTATTTTAAAATTTTTTCTAATAAGATTATAATATTATACTATTCCATTAGATGTGGGAATTATAATTTTTGTTTTATAAAAATTATTTTAATTCTAATATTTGTTGATATTATCAACATTTCCAAATAAATTATTTAGAAAACGTATTATTTAATTATAGATGATTATAGATAAATGATACTGAGTTTCAATATTATCATTTCCAAAAGTTATTCTATAAAATCAGAAGAATCAATTAAAAGTAATAATAGTAGATTACATAATATATAATTATTCATATGTAGATAATATTCCTATTAAATAATATTCCAAAAAAATTGTTGACTATGCATATATTTTAATCAATAATTCATAAATAATTAAATCTTTTATTTTTGTGTAATGTCAATAACGTTTTTATCTTAAACGCAATAAGTGTAATGTCAAAGTGCGATAAATATTTATTAAGTTATAAAGCGAAAATTATTTATTAAGAAAGTGAAATTTAAAACAACTGAATTTCTCAAAAATTTATATTATTATGCATAATTAAATTAATAACTTCTATTTTTGAATATGTGGATGAAAATAGAAAACTGATATTTCTGCTGAAAAAAAATATATGCCGGGGACACGAAAAATATAATTAATCATTTAATATTCTAAAAAGGAACTCGGTCGCTATTGACTACGATTGATACTATTGATTGTATGTGTATATATATATTATATTTGAAATAATAAAATCATTTTAACTTTAACCCCAAACTGGTTAATTATTTTAAACATTTTTTTAGAATATAAGTATTTTCCTAAATGTATAAATATTTTTATAATTAATTTAATGCAAATATTTTGACCCTAATTTAATAATTTGTATAGTTGTACTATTATACCTAATATATTTTTAATTATTAAAGCATACTGTTTTAAATATTTATTTATTTATAATTGTATATATATATATATATATATATATATATATATATATATAATTGTAGAAAATATATAATAGGTAATTTCGTTATAAAATATCCTATTATCAAATACTCAAAGATTCATTTATTTTAATATCGAATCTTTATAAAAATATAATAATCAATTTTATAATAACTGGAAATATTTAATTTCTCAAATCTTACTAATATTTCATAAGAAAAATAAATTGTAAAATATTTATGTAAAATTCGTAAAACGATTGTCTTCTTAAAAAACTTTGTAAACGTTAATGTACATAAATTATATGTACATTTTATGGAAAATCTTAGGAGCTTCTATAGTCATATTAAAAGTTTTTTCTATGGCATAATTATTTATTATAACTACAGCAGATTTATACTCCAATTTTCATTAAAACTTTATTACCCTAGAATTATCTTGATTTATAAATACATTTAATTATTTAGACATATTTTAAACTACCAACATTTATAATCATTTTTTACTTTCATTTGTTAAAAAATTCCTCTGTGCCCAATATATCCTAACAATTATTAAATTTTAAACAATTAAATAATATATATAGTTACAATAATTTTATATAATATTAATTATTAGAAATATAAAAATCATTTAGAAATATTATAAGATGAGTCATAAAATACCACATTAAAAAAATCTCAAAATGTTTGACTTCGTAACTTAATTTCATTATAAACTATAAAATTTACATTAACTGTGGATTAATTTAAATTTTGTAATGCAATATGTAATGAAAAACAAGATTCATTTATCTAATTATTCAATATGATATTAAATATACAATTGAAATTATTGACCAGAAATATGCTAAATAATGGTAGATTGCAAAAAATTTTCTATTATATTACTCTATGTTACTTTATGAATTTGAATATAGAATATTATCTATCTACAAAGTACAGTTAAGATTAGAATCTATTAAAAAAAAACCTTATTTATTCTTGCATTCATTTTTTAAATTTTATATGCGAAGAGTCCTGAACAACAAAAATAGTTATTTTTAATACCTATAGAAGTACAAAAATTCAATATATAATAGTATATATATAGTATATACCTATAGAAGTACAAAAATTCAATATATAATAGTATATAGTTAAATCTATTTTAGTTTTCAATGTTTTAATATTCGATATAATATATAGATATTTGAAAATGAAATTTATTTTAAAATTATATTTATTAATATTTAATAATTCGAACTATAAATTTAAATTGATAGTTACCAAATATATTCTAGTATATTTAAAATTGTTTTTAAAAATAAAGTTTAGATCTATATTGGTAATTTAATTTCAAAATATTATTATTCGTTATATTCAATACATTGGCATTTATTTTTAATAAATACATTACTATAAAACATTAAAGAAAGATATGCAAAGTATATAAGAACGATGTCAATATCAATAAATAATCTGTGATATAATTTCGTAAAACATCAATCTATTGGGGAAATATATATGTAATAATAATTATAATGTATAATAATATTATGTATAATAATATTATTACATATTTATATGAAAAAATAGTAAAATCATTTTCACTATAAATGTAATGATGTTAGTTTTACTTTGTAACACATACGTTGGGAAAAAGAAGATTACAAATAAATCTAGCAGCTATAATGGAAAAAAATAGACCAGAAATTACATTAAATCTAATTTTACATTATGATTTTTGTATATTGTAAAAGGATTAGAATCGTTGTAAATATATCTATTCGTGTCTTGGATTGAATTATAATTTTTCTGAATTGCATCTGACGTATTTTCAATCTTTTTCCATATTTTAGAAAAATTACTGGCTTCCTTAGATTCTGTTACAAGTGGTTATGCAATTAATTGGTGAAAATACTTATTCGATCGATCATGTATAAAATCTCACACTGGTTCTTGAAGTCCGAAAAAATATTTGTAAGTTTTTATAAGTAGATTTGTAAATTATTTATAAAGTCTTGTAGATTAAATATTAGCTCAGTATATTTTTAAATGTTACTTTTAAAATGAATTCGAAGGTCTTAGATACGTAAATATTCATATTACATCGATATATATATTTTTTTTTTTGCAACAATAATATAATTTTAATTTTAAATTTACCATATTAATATATCCTTTCATATAATGACATTAATAATATGAGTAGTATAAGGAAAATGTCACGCTATAAAAAAGTACATTAAACGTGTATTCTATTAATATATCTAAGAAGCTTTATGGAACTTTAATTTCTATTTGCTTAGAATTCAGTTAGAAATATCATACCATAACTTCAATTAAATAGATTGAATAATCCAGATTTATCCAATATATGAAAAGAATTTTGTTATTATATATAATACTACAATATATATAGTAATCTACAGAATCAAGAATATCCAATAAAAAAATTTTCAAAAATTTGAAAATCAGGATTTAAGCAAATCAGGCTTATATTTATTGTCAATATTCTTCATGAAATAACATTTTAGTCTCGAAAGTACAGGTTTTAATTGCAATATCAGCATATAAATCTGTTTATTAAAAAAAAGTTTCCATATAATATTATTTAAAAAATAAGTTTATTTTAATAGTTAATTTTGTTATACTTTTATATATAATTTATCCATAATCCCAAAATTATATAAATGTGTTTTTTAACAAATATGACTATTAATTTTAAATCTATCCATTTAATGAAGAAAATTAATTAAAAATTATGGTACATATAAATTATTATATATAATTTATTAATTTAATGTCTAATCAATAATTATTGTATTATTTTTTGGTCATTATTTAATAAACCTGTTTATTAAATTAGTAATGGGTAATGATAGATTACGATAAATTATTTAATTTACACAGTGAATGCACATAATGTATTTAATTACATCAGATTATAATTTGATTTGATTCAATTTGCACATTTTCATAATGAATTGTATCTCGTTGTATTTAAAATATCTCTTGGCTTTACTCCTGTAGTAATGACGTCATATGTAGGTACTTATAATAAAGACAAAAGTTAATTAAAATCGTTTGCTTTGTATAGAGGCAAAATTTTTTCAAAAACATTTTGATGTCCCATTATAAGTCCCGCTTTAAGTATTTGATAAGCCACAGAAAAAATTGAAGCACAATGCCAAATTTCTTCGAGGGTAAAATTTGGTTTTTCATTTATACACTTTCATTAGTAGTTCTTCCATACTTTTTTTCCTTCCACGTTTACTAAACCAACACGTAAGTTATGGTATTATTTTTATGTTCAATCTCCGACTTTCTTAAATCTTTCCCATAAAAAAGCTTGAAATTTATACATCGACGTTGGCCATGGCTGTCTATGGTACCCCTGATATATATACAATGCCCCGACAATTTATTCATTGACTTTCTGAATGCTGACTCTGTCTGTTTTATCATCACAAATTTTGTTTTTCTTCTTTTTATTTTTTTTTCTTTTTGATTTTCTTCAAAGCTTAGATTATGTATTGGATTGCAAACTCACCCCTAGTTTTTCTTTAGAAGAAGATTTTGTTATTATTCCATCTGTTTATCCTAGAGGTGAGTAGTAATCGACGTTTATTTTATTCTTTGTTCGTCCTCGAAATTACGCAAACACAATCTTCCATCTACAACCTGTGGTGTTTATAATAAATGTCAGCTCCTGCTATATTTTGATCAAACTAAAACTAAAGTTAAGATTCGAATTCACGTTATTTCTACTCTAAATATGCGATCAGTATCTTATTTCCTTTCAATTTATGAATCTTTGAGAACTTTTATTTTAAAAACTTGTATTTACAAAAATGGTCTTTCCTAATACTTTACATGTACTAATTTAGGAATATTTTAATATTGGATTCTTCACACTCTACATTACGAATTATTACGCTAATTCGATCATATATTTTCTGTCTTTTACGCATTGTATGTTATATATTGTATGTTGTATATTTTAATGACATAAATTTAGAAAGGAATATTAAAAAAAATGATAGATAATATAATACTAATTTTTCTTGCTTAAATTTGAATTTAATTAAATTAATCTCTTATTATTTGGTATTATAAATAAGAAATCTCTATTGATTAAAAAAACATATACTCGTAAATTTTTAACGAAATTCAATAAAATGGAATTTTTGATTGAACATATCGTAATGAATTAATAAACTAGTTTGTTTAATTTAGTTTTATTTATCGTAAACTGTACATCTGCGATCTAATATGGCTTCTGAGATTCAATATGATTTTAATTTACATACTTGTATGATTTAAACATAAGTTCATAATTAAATGATTACTGAATTTAACAATATTATACTTTAATACAAATAATTATCAACACAACATTTATAATTATTCTATTTATACAGAAATAATCTTTGTTTATAAATGAAATTTTGTTTATACTTTTTACGTGTATTTAATATTACTTATACATAAGTTTTTAGTATTTTATTTTTTTTTGCAAATGAAGCACGATAATTTAGGATTGGAATAAAAATTATTTGTGTACAAATTTTTTTAACAAAATCTAATAAAAATAGAAATAATATCACATGATAGGAATAAGCATTAACTGTTTATCATTTGATTATTATTCTTAATAAACAATTAGTTTTCATTACATTTTTTTTTCTTGTTGTGTTTTTAATTTAACTACAAGTAGAAATTATTTTATTTTTATTCAATTGTATTAAAATAACCTCACAGAACTATCTTAAATTCTACATGAGTAACTGCTTAAACTTTAATTTTTTTCTTTATAAGCTTATATAAATGCATATTCCTTAGATATATCATAAAATATTTTATTTTAAGACACAAGAATAAGATATTGTCTTCACACGATTTGTAACGTATTGTTACTGTTTTCAAAAAGATATAAGACACAATATTTTTTATTTTATTTATATTTAAAAGTATGAATCACAAAATCACAAATATTTTACATATAATTAATATAACAAAATATAAAACTAATTCTTCTTATTTTACAAAGATAATAAGTCATATAAGTTAAAACAGTTTTGTAAAACTACCATATTTTTAAGGAAATATTCCATTAAGTTTGGTTAAATAAGAGAATTAGGATATTAAATAGTGTTTACATTAATAAAATGTATTTAGAGTGATTTTGCTTCCGTGTTTCATATTTGCCAGCAAAACTATTTTGTGCCAAAAATTATATAAATTAAAAGTGAAATATTCATATGTTAAGCGTATTCTAGGATTCGACAATTTAAATTCAAGGGAAATATATTTTTTGAATTAATAATAAGTTTGTCGTAAATAAAGACTATGTTTCAAAAAATAAATAGCGTTGACCGTGAATTTTCGAAAAATGAAATTATAAAATAAAGTTTTATTTTCAATTAAATACCAGCCTAAATTTTAATTAAACAATTTTCTTCGTGAAAATTTAAAGATAGTAAAATTTCAATCAATTAATTAAATAATTAAATTTTGTAACTGAAAAAATTTAGAATAGAACATTGTTTCTATTATTTTACAAACCATATTTATTATAAAAGATAGATATGCAATAATGTTATAATTATTTCATTTCAACATATATTTTTGACTACAATATATGTTTTGCAAATTATATTTCTATTTAAATTGTTTAATCATTACTAATCTATCTCTGTTTGATGAAAAACATATGATTCCTCTTTCGTACAAAAGTTTTAAAAATATGGTTGGTCCCTTTAAAAAATGTTTATACGTGCATTTGTAATAAAAAGTAAAGATTTTCAATATTTTATCAGTTAACGTAACATTTTTATTTATATCGAAATTTTCAAATTTTGGTATTGTTACATATGTAAAATATTTTAGAAACAAATTTGAAGACGTTACACTTTCTGTAATTTAAGTATTAATTCCAAATAATATTATTTTTTAACTAAAATAGCATATATATATATATATATATATATATATATATATATATATATATTGAATTGTTAAAATTAATAATATATCAACAGAAGTCATTAACATATCTATTGATATTTAAAATAATTACAAATATACTAAAATATTTTGAATTCTAACATATAAAAAAATACTATTATATTTTGAATATTTCACACACACGCATACACACAATGTGTGTATGTGTGTGCGTGCGCGTGCACAAGTGTGTGCTATGTTGTGTTGAGTATGTATGCACGTGCGCAAGTGTATGTTGTGTGCTGTGTTGCGTATGTTTACGCGTGCACAAGTGTGTGTTGTGGTGCATGTGTGGGCGCGTGCGCAAGTGTTTGTTGTACGTTGTGTTGCGTTTGTGTGTATCTGTGTGGTTGTGTTGTGTGTGATTATTGATAATGATATTATTTGATACAAATTTGATAGATCAACTTTTGTCTAAATATAGAAAATAAATAATTTAATAATGTTGCAAAGATATTTTATCTCAGTGAACTAATTTCTAGAAAAAAACAAACTAAATAATTAGAAATATCATTAAACTGTTATGTTATTTAATAATCCTTTTAATAAAATTTATAAATCAAAATATTGATTATGAAAATATTTTAACTGTATAAAATATTTCCAATATTTACTAATAGATACATTAAAAGAATTTAATAGATGATTTAGTAAGCATATTGAAATGAATAAAATACATAAATATGGCAATTTTAAATTACTTTTATGATATGATGCGATCGATGAAATTTTGCGATAAATCTAGTCTGCGAAACTTTAGACAGTGTAAAAAGCTTAGGGGAACGATAACCATTCTAACCGCCTCTTCGAGTATTATTTTTATACATCCGCGTGCGTAGGTACTCCTTTTGCATTCGGATTCTCACATAACATAATTCCAATCTTGCCCTATATTTTCTTTAAACGATCGTTACTATTTACTTCAATGTCTACTTCGTTTCCATATTTTCCGAAGTACTGTTAATAGAAATTCGTCGAAAGGAAAAAGTTGCCTTCTATGTAAATTTATGTAAGTGCCGATTTTTATTTGATTTAAAAACGAGCTCTTACAAAATGAATTTTTTCATGTAAGAATAGCATCAGCAACTTTGTATAAAAATATTGTATTACAGATTCTACAAAAATATTTAGTTTTGATACAATATATGTTTTACAACTGTTTAATAAATTGAATTCATTTCTTTGATAAAATGTGATACACAGTAATCGCTTATGTTTATATAAATACAAAATGCCTATTTAATATATTAAGTATTCTATTATTTTAATAATACTCGTTAATAATACTAATAATAGTCATCGTTGAGTGCAATATATATATATATATATATATATATATATATATATATAAACTAATTTAAAATCCAACTTCAATAAAATATGTGTACATGCATGCACAAACATATTTCCATACGGACAAACACGTACAATCATTAAGTACGCATGCACGGAAAGATACTACGAAACAAGTATTTCTCCATTTGTACATCTATACGTACATGTCCTTAATTAGCTGAAATGCCTGCTTCTTAATATTAGGAAGTATTGTTACTGTCTTTAGTGTTATGAAATTAGCAGATTGTAGTTTATTTTTAAAAGTAAAAAACTTCTTCAAAAAAACTTGAGAAATAAAATTTCCTTAGCGATATATGAATCAGTACATAAACGTTAAATATATATATATATATATATAATAGGAGTGGTTTTTAATTTTCTTCTTATTTTTTATTTATTTGAAAGCTTTTTTTAACGATTTGTCTTCTTACTATAAATACTACTTTTCTCTTTCTCTCCCTCAATTTCACTATTATTTTTCAAAATTATCCTTTTAAAATTATTACACCTATTACTTTAGCTATACATCATATACTATTTCCTGTAGACGAATAAATGAACGACAAGTTTCCCAGCCATGAATTTTTTTCCAAAAAGGGCCGATGATCATTCCTTAAGTACATTATATATTATTACATTTTGATACAATAATTTAAAACAATAAAAATTTTATATCACTCATTGTAATACACTAATATAAAAATTTTCTTCCATTTATGATTAAAAAAACTCAAACGATGTTCCTTTTATACTATTCATTTTTATATTTTAAAACATTACCGTTTTGCAACTTATATATGAGTTTCAACGCTTTTATTGTAAAATTTATTAGTTAAATTTAAGTACATTAATTACGTAATATACACATTGTTACTCAATTATCACTTTATATATATGTGTATGCACTTAAAGAAAAATTAAACTTCTTAGCTCTTATTTTCTAATTTATTATTATGTACATTTTTATTCACAACTAATCCTAGATTTATCAAATTTTTGCTAAATTTCTGTGAATTCGGGAAAATGATAAATTCGAATAAAGATCGATTAATCTCGTTCGATCCATGCAATTAAAGTATGATTATGCCGAAACGGATAATATTATAATATTTATAAATATAAATATCATATTTATATTTATAAATAATTATTACATACCTTCCCTTAATTGCCTATTAAATAGCATCATAGTATCATAAAAACTAAATAATAAGAATCATAATAAACAAATTTCGTGTTAAAAGTTGTATATTTTATCTTATTCATAAAGATGTAAAACTTTTCTTATTTCAAATGTAAAATATTTAATCAACTAATGGATTCTGATTATTGATTTAAATTATTTATATTTTAAATTTAGATTTATCGTTTTGGAATAAAGTATTTTTATAAATGTAATTCGTAGTTTAGATAAAATTTTTTTACTAATCTATTGAACATTATATTTAAAATTAAGTTTTGATATTTTTGTCTACATTAAGTTGTAATCAAAAAATCTTTTTGATTCAAATTATTCAGTTAACATTGATGCTGATCTCGAAATATTTTTTAAATAATATATACATCATTAATATTCAAGTTTATTTTCATAGTTTACTTCGATTTCCATTTTATTTCTAAAACTACTTTTAACACCATACTTTATTTTCATTTTAATTTAAATGTATATTTCTCAGATTCTTTGAGAGCATTTTTTTAATGTTCTTCTACATGACTTGTCGATTATGAAGTATCATTAATTAACAAACAAACTCCAAGTTTCATATTCTCTAATATTTTCCTCAATATGTTGCATTGAGTTTATTGATTTTATAATTTATTATTATGATTGTGAAAATTTATGTATAACCATATATACAATATTACTATGATATTTGTAATCTAGTTATAGTTATGATTGTAGCAATAAAAAAAATGAATAGCTTTAATGTTCAAATATTTATGATGAAAATATTTACTGTTAATTTACTTAAATTATACACCAGTATTCGGGTGAGAAGAAAAAAACCCTAAGTTACTTAAAAGTATTCAAAATTGCATGAAAATTATGTCTAACTAGTATATTTTAATAATTTTACATGAAATTTTCTCACTTTACTGTTGAGCTTTAAACTTTGTTTAATATATACATATTTAATGACAAAAAACTGAAAAACAGCAAAATTTTAGTACACTTTAAAGTTCGTTATATTTTTACAATCCAATGTGATTGATAAACCTATTGCGACAATATAAAATAATATTACCAATAATAAAGGTAAACGAATATTAAAAGGCATTGTGTACATTTAAATTTTTACTTTCATACGTAGTAAATTTACACGATATACTGTACATTCAAACATAATTTATTTCAAAATAAAAATTTAACCAATGTTGTATTAATAATAACATTGTCCATCACATAAATTCTTCTTTATTTTGAAATAATAATAAAAATTGTGTAAATAACCTAGGCAATAATATATTTGATATACCATTCTATAAATTAAAAGATTCATATTAAAATATGTAGAATTTTAAAGTATAATTGCTTAGATATTTTTATAAGTTCAGTCCATTGTGGTAAATTATAAAAATATTATGAAGTAGTTTATAGTTATTTATTTTTATTAATACCAGCGTCTTTCAAAATGCTTAACAATATTTTGAAGAATTTTCAGGGTACTAGATATTAAAAAAACTTTTCATTTATAATTAATGCCTTATTATTTTTCAGTAGCAAAATTTAGAAAAATAATTTAGAAAAACATTAACTGATTTTGTTATAATATCAGCACTTGACGAACATATGAAATTGAATGCTTCCCATTGTTAAGCAATTATTGTAAAAGTACTGAAATAAGTTTGCAAAAATACGAGTTTTCGAAAAGATTAAATATATTTAGATAGTTTCCCAAAGTACTCTTGTAATAAAATTTTTGCAAATTGCGAAAATAAAAAATATTTCAATTTTTTCCATAATTTAATATAGCTAATATACTATATTTTAAAATATTTTTCATAAGGTACACATGTGGTGAAAATTATTTCAATATTTAAAATTCTATGTCAACATATTTTTATATTTAATACTTATACACTTTGAGAATTATTTAGTAATTTCAAGATTTTCGTTATACATTGTGTGAGATTAAAATAAAGATGCCTGACTCTTAATGATACCAATACATTTGCACGGAAAACTACTTATTATTCAAATATAATTTTCGACTACATATAGTAATCATGCATATATAAATATTGCGATACGCTTTTATTTGATAGGATTCAAAGACATGAAGAAGGGTGTGATGAAAAAGAAATAAAATCTGTAAAGTACTGGTATGGTCTATAACGGAGCTCTGACTTTGTCTACGTCATCTTCAGGATTTTTCCCATTGGATGTAACGAACTAAAGCCTGGAATATTTCAAGAGCTCACGCAAGTGGAAAGATCAGAACGATCATGTGGAAAAAAATCCTTCTCCCGTGTAAGCATTAAAGCCATCCCGAGATCTATAAATTTCCGATATGCTTATTTCGCCTATTCAATTCAGGCTTTATACACTCCCGGCTGTTCCTCAGATTCATCATCTATTCGCAAATAAGCAAATATGTACGTGCTTGTGCTTCCAAGGCGCTTGAACCCAATCGGCCAATGTGAACGGCCTTTAAGGACGGAGCTTTTCCGCTCTTCTTTCGCCCCCTACTACTCCTCTGGCGTTTGACGTCAGCAGACTAGTAAAACGGGATGGCGGCGAACCACACAAACGCGCACATCTAAGCGTCTGTTGCATCCGCGCCAAGTGGTCGCAGGTCTTTAAATATTACTGTGGTTCTCGCATACGCATGTAGTGTCTTTCCTTGTCCTCCTCTCCCTCTGACCGCTGTATGCGCCGACTAGAGAAAAGCATCGATAGAAGTGGAACATTGTCCGTATCACCCTACGTATAAATAGAGAAACGAAGGACGAAAATAGATTTGGAGGGCGTTGGACCGTAGGATCGATCGATAGCCGCCAACTTCGTTTTGCCTTTTCTCATTTCTCCCGTAATATGCTCTATGCGAAATTGATGTAGGACAACCCTGAATACACCCTACGACATTGCTCACTTATGAAATTATCGATTTTTACCCTCTGCGGACTGGCAATTTCATATTTCCGTACCAAATGAAACAGCTGACCTGACATTGTAAATATGGTATTGATGAAAAGTATAGTTCTTGCTCTGTTGATTTACATGCAAGAATAGGCAATTGAAAAAAAAAAGAAAATTATATGAAAGAACATTTTCCTTTGTTTTGTATAGTTAAGATTGAATAATACTGATTAATAAGAGTGTAAGGCATTTTTTATTTACTGCAATTCTGCATTGAGAATGCTTAATCGACGCATAAATTTTTTATTAGAATTAATTTTTTATTTTATTCTTTGGTAAAAAAAAAACGCAAATCCAGTACATGAAGTCGAACTTCTGAAAGATAAGAGGTAATTCTTTATTTTCTTTTTAATCGTATACTTATAATAATATACTAATGATTCGAGTACATTGTACTTGATATAGGCATAAAAAGCAAATCTATTCATAGTTTATGCTATATAACTACTTTAATTTTAGTAACTTAAATATATTCATTAATTAACATTTGTTAGATAGGAATACTTTTGAAGTTTTAAATTTATTGTCGAAATTTGAAATTCATTAACTTCTAGTTTGAGAATAAATATTAAAATTTATAATAATCATGAGGGATGATTTCATTACACATTAAATTGGAGTTAAAATTTTATTTGCATTATGTAATAGAATTTTTAGTTACCGTATTGTTTATATTTACCTTCTGAAAGTTGATAGATTTATTCACTTAAGTATCTATATAAACTGAACAGAAATTTATGCTTTATTTTATAGCAATTCTCATCTACATTATTAATATTATATAATTTTTCCATATTATTAATTAAAGCTCTAACATTGATTGAATTAGCGTAAACATCAATATAACGTTATTTATGTGTTGTAATTGTATTTCTCAATATTTAAGAAAAGTTTCATATTCTAGACATTATTTTTTAAGTGCTCGTGGATTTGTTCAACAAAAGCTATAAATAAAGTTTAACCAGTATATTAGTTTATTTTTAAAACGAAATTAACCATGATTTTTGAACATTTATTTATTTTTAATATTATAAAATATAATAATTATATTAATATTTATATTATTGTCGAAAATATTCTAATAAACTTTGTATATGAATATATTTTGAATGTCATAAAATACAACGATTAAAACGTTGTTATATATGTATTTCAAAATGATTACATTCGGCCCATTGAATCTTATTTTTGGTTAAATTATAATTTATTTGGTTAAATTCTTAATGCAGATATATTATACAGCTTGTAATAACTCTGATTGCTCTCAGTGAAAATATTGGTTCCGAATTGGTAAATTGTACCTGAAGTAGCATGGGTGTTGCTTTCATAAGTATTTTGAAAATGATGTTTTTTAGACTTGCGTACATGTTTATTTGGAACGTCTTTTCCTCTTGGCGTTTTGGTCATTTTCATGAACGTAATCAAAATATATGTCAAGAGATTTTTTAGATCTTTAAGTATGCCAAATTTCTTATAAACAAACACAAATTATATATTAATAGTTTTTTTACTAACTAATCCTCTAGTTATAACTAATGTTCTTTTTAGTACAAGGTCGAATCAATATATATTCGAACAAGCTAAAACAAAAAGATAAGAACAGGTCTTTACTAAATTAGATAATATCATAAGACCTATAGTTTCACTCATTCATTTCTACAACAATTTTAACTTATACGAATCAATATACGACTATACCTTAAATAACAATAAATATTTACATATTTTTTAGTAAGTTTACAGATTTCTAAAATATTAGTATGGAAAAACTTGCAAGCGTATTTCGATTCGTAAAATATTTTAATTACACCATATTATCCAATCGAAATATTAGCCGAGATTTTTCACATAATATTACTTATTTTAAACAATCAATTAGATATGATATCATGACATTTAGTTTGGCACGTTTTCACATATGAAATAAGGGAAAATGATTAATGAGGATTATCTGCTCCCATATTATTTTCATGCATAATCATTGGTTTTACTTAACGAAATGTCAAACATTAATCTTTGAATTTTATAAAAATTTTAACATTATTTTACTAAATAGTAGGAGAAAGTATAATTATTTTAATTCGAATACCTTCACACTAATTATCATTGATTAATACATATAGGAAATATTAAGTAAAAATATTGTAAAATATAAAAAATATTGATATTATATATTTATTCATTACAGATTTATTTATAATTATTTGGAATTGCAACAAAAAAATCAAATTAAAATATAAAACTCAATTGCGAATAGTAATTAGTATATAACTGAATTTGAATAGAATACATATACACGAGAAAATAAAACTTGCATTATATTATCATAATAATTAGTTGCAATGAAAAATTTAAGATTTAATTTGTATTAAATCATTATATTTTTTTTATCGAATAGTATTAATTTCATTTTTGCTATATATAAAATTTTTTTTTGTTCAAAACTTCTATATTTATTTTTATATTAGATACGTCTTATTGGTTCAAACAAAAATTTTCGAGATAGTCTTAATTTTAATTCGGTACGCGTTTTTTGTTCATTTTCAATTCAAATATTTTGATTTTTCAAATATATGCGACGAACTTTGTAATGTGCGTTTAAACCACAAAATATATTATTTTAGGATAGCCAGACATTTTATTTTTAATATCATAGATTGAATTTAAAAATATATAAACCAAAATAATGCTTCTTTTAACTAGAAAATTAACGTTTTTAATAAATTTATTTTTGATAGTTGTAACTATCTAATAATATAAAAAAATGTCTATTTTTAATTTTAAATTCATATACACAAAAATAATTGCACATAATATACCAATATATCCATAGATGTACAGTAAATTTTAAAGATAAATTAATAACTATTAGCGGACACATTTATTCAAACAAACAATAATATTTTATTTTTTAATAAATTTATTAAAAATAAAATTAATACAATATCAATATTACAATATTATGAATTTTTCAGGTGTGTCTATTAATTAATTCTAATCTTTATTTTATATATGTTTAAGATTAGGTAATTTAATTTAATTTTCTTATTAGTACTTTCATATAATTCCTGAAAGAATGGAAATCTATTGTCTATCAATACATATGTTTACAATTATATAAGACTATCCAGTGAAAAAAAAAAATATTTATCTTCTTCATTTACTACATCTATTTATTTATCAGCCCAACCATGGATTATTTTATCAAGCACTTATCTATTTTATGATCCGATTATCATTTATCTCAGTATATCTAAAATGTTGGCTTTGATTAAATCTCTTATTTAATCTCTACATGAAACAAAATAAAGAAATTACGAAATTATGCGTGTAATTACATAAAAATTATACTTTACTATAAATTGTTTATTTACTATTAATTTTATTTCATTTATTAAGATTTCAATTCTACACACATTTTCTTAATTAATCAACATATTATTTTAATTTTATTTAAATAGTTTGTAATAGTGCTTCAAGTTAAATAGCTTTGTTAAACAACCATTAAATTTAGCATATTGCTCTTTACAATTTGTCATAATAATATTTCCATATTAAATTTTTATTTATAAGATGATGTTTAATAAAATTATTCGATTTCATCATTCGTATTTATTAATATTATGATGATAAATTATTTATAGAGCTACACTATTAATAGATTACAAATTGAGGAAAAGTATCATTTATCGATTAAATTTTATATGACATTAATTTTGTTAAGATAATTATTATTTTGTACAACTGAAATGAGTAAAAATCTGGCAACGCCATACTATTCGCGCGTCATACATATTCGCGAGTTAATGACTTTTTTATTAAGCCATTTTAGAATTGGTAAAAAAACTTAAAATATAACTTATTAAGAAAAATAATCATAATAAATATAATAATAATTTTAATAATTCGTATAAAAAAATGTTTTTGTAATGGATGATAGAAATAAGCATACGATGAGGCTTACTTAAATTTGCAAATTCTAATAAGTATTTCACGTCAATATACCTGCCCTCCCCCGCCCCTTAGCATAGTCAATCACGAATTTATTGGAATTCTGCCGAAACCCATCGATCTGTCTTTCGCGCCTTTCCTCACTTCAAGAGGGGGTCAATTCGCTAACAATATCGCGGGTGGTCCGAGAATAGTCGGTTGCCGACTTAAAATACGCGCATTCGCGTATATACAGGCTGCCCGGCTCATGAAATCTAGCGTCTCGTGGTTTGGAAGGAGCACTTTGGTAGGTAGAGGTCGACTGTATCTTTTTTGCAGAGTGCGAATTCTCGCGACGTCGTGCTGGCTGGCGAGCAGAGGCACGTGACTTTTCCTCGACTCTCCCTTCAGAGATCGGACACAAGAGGGGATGAGCGAGCGTTTGACACGAATTCGTGTCGAACATGTGCATTGTTTATTTTGTCTGCAAGCTCAATAAGTAATGAAACCCGTGATAAAAATATTTTTTTTTAGTATCTATTGTACAGAATAATGATGTCTTGCTAACATTTTCTTTTCATATCATCAATAGGCGCTAAGGTTGAGTATTTTTACAAGTTAAGCTATAGAAAAGTTTGACAGCTTCTTTCAATAATTAATTAAACCATTATTATATTATTTCACTACACATTTTGCAATTATTTTTTATTATTTTATAATTTTTTGCTATATTTACTAAATTTAAAAATAAAACATGGTTATATAAATTTTCAGTAATTAATATAACATTTTACAATTTTGTACATATGCAATTTACTTGCGCTATCGAAAGTATTATAATACGCACGCACGCACACCCGTGTATATATATATATATATATATATATATATATATGTATGTATGTATATATTTATGTATATATCAAAGATACCTCATGTTAAATGCGAAGTATTCTTAAGTTTTATGAAACTGTGTTTAGAATTACATTTGCTCACCGTTAAAAATAAATCAAAATGTTATTATATTTCTAGTCACAGATATATGACTGAAGTATTCCACCCGTATTTGTAGAGAGCATCGAATTTTTATAAATAGCCATCGAAATAAGAATTTTATTTCGACAATGAATTTTTAGTTAAACCGTTTCAAACATTTAAAATAAATATTAAGTACCAGTTCAATATTTGAAAATTTATACTTTCGAACAATAGTATATTTCTACAAACTTTATAAAAATCAATTTTTCAAAAGAAGAAATTTTTCAAGTGGAAACTTAAAAATTTAAACTATTAATTTTTTCACGTATCATGACCTAATTTTAACAGCTATGAATTTTGAAAGTGTAAACTGAAATTTTGTATTTAATAACAAATATATTTGTATATGAATTACCGTGTATATAAAGGCAGAAAATATGAGTATTAATCTGATGTAAAAAATACTTAAATTTTCATAAAACTCAAAATCAATTCATTTTTTGTTCATTTCTCACAATAATTGAGATTTTTATATAGTACTTTTGAAATATTTTTATATTTCTCGATATACCTCTTTATTATTTGCTATTTATTTGTGAATACAATCTATCTATGCAAAAATCAGCTTAACATTTACATTTTATGTCACGAAAGTCGATAAGTAATTTAACTAATTTATTTTGCAAATTGTACCGATTTCCATAAAAATTGACATACTCACAAGAGTGATTGTAAATTTTCAATGATTGTCCGATATATAGTATCTTGCAAATACTTAAACAAATTTAATGGTAAAATATAAGGATTTTTTTAATGTGGCTAAATAAGTAACGTACGGAAATTGAATAGAATAACATATAATCCAGATTTATTTATATACGTATTCGGAGTTCACTCTTATTATATCCATAATTGTCGCTATTTACTGACAAGAATACGTAAATTAAATTGTGTGATCTTATAAATGTATATTATATTTTTATAATATGATTAAGAGTCACCACTAATATCTTATTCACTATTGATCAATTACAGAAATAATTTTATAATTATTCATTGCTAAATTAAAATTTTTAATTTAATTTAAACGTTTAATGAAACATGACTATAGATTATAATTCTTTTAAAATAAATTTACTCCAATCAAAAAGAACAACCTATATAGTAATAAAAACTGAAAGAAATATTTTTCTAATATTAATTTAATTAATAGTGCTAACGCAGATAACTACTGATAAAATATATTTGGATTATTTTAATAAGTAGCCAATGCAATCAGGAATTATATCATATCTAATCTTTTATTAAATACACAATTCGAAAAATAATTTTCTGCCCATGTTCATCATTTTCAGCTTAATTCTTTCAATTATTAATTTTACGTAAATTTCAACTTGATATTAATTACAAGACATAATCAATAGTATCGTACTTAAAATTCAAGTGTTTTAATTTTAAATTCTCATTATTTTGCTATAATATATTTGTTCAATTACATATATATTTGAAAGAAATTATAGTTATTATTTAATAAAAAAATTATTTTTAATTTTAAATTCGTACTTTGTTATTATTTAAATAAAATATGAATAAGCAACTATATAAAGAAAGGAAGAAATAGTAAGTAGAAAATTGATCTCATATTTAATTATTTTACAGTATTGTGATGATGCTGTATTAATATTTCATCTACATTTCATATTCTTTAAGAACAATTCCAATGGTTGTTTTATTTTATGATGTTAGTAATAGATTTAAGTTTTATTTTAGTTAAAAATGAGGCAAAAATAAATTTTTTAAAATAGCGCCAAGATACATTACATACAATAATATTTTTGCTTTCGTGATTTTAGTTATATGTGAATAAAC
Source organism: Ceratosolen solmsi marchali (assembly GCF_000503995.2). Lineage (NCBI taxonomy): Eukaryota > Metazoa > Arthropoda > Insecta > Hymenoptera > Agaonidae > Ceratosolen > Ceratosolen solmsi. The sequence continues at coordinate 11,410,381 of NW_011948416.1, read as the reverse complement.
ACTCAACTTATTGTACATATAGTTTGAAGCATTAAATAAAATAATAAACGTAAATAATAAACATAAATTTTTTAGAGTTTTGGTGATGTTAGATTTGTTTCTTTTTATGTATTATTTTAGTCAACTGATATCTCAATATTCTCATAGAGTATACAACAATTAGTTTTACATTCATTAACACTATTGATACTGTGAATGGGTACGTGTATGTGCCTTTTTTATATTAGTTTTGTTATACAGGATTACTATTATAGCAATTTAATATAAAAGAATAATATTTAATATTTTTTCTATTTTATCCATAAACTAAATATATATTTTTTATATTAATTGATAAATGTACATCATGTTTGGCATACGTATTTTTAAAATTTAGACGTCTAAATTTTTTGAAGTAATATTTTTAAATTATAAAACTTTTTTACATCACCTTACCCTATTTACACTGCTATTTAAGGTAGTCGCATAACTAATCTAAATTTAGTAATTAAACATTAAACAAATTGTTTATTATATATAAAATATTTGTTTATTTTGTATGTAGAATATTATGAATGATTATAAATAATTTGGTAGTTTTTTTATTTTGTAAAGCATTTCAAAGTTGCTAAGTGCAGAAAATATTTCAACTAATATTATTATATTAGTTAAATCCTCTTAAACTGTTTTTCCATATTTATAAAATATGGATTTTGCAAATATAACATTAAGTATGTTGTATTGTATATTGATAATTTTAATTTTTATAAAGTAGCTTTAAGCATAAAAGCATAAATAATAATATGCTTTTGAAAAAATAAGAATATAAGAATTTTTTACTCATTCAAACGCTAATCTATATTTAATATTACTTTATAAAAAAAATTAATATCATCTATTAATAAGATTTATATCATTCGAATTGTCAATCAAAACATTAGGCTTGTCTTATATTTTAAAATAAATATAAATTGGATATGACCTAATTATTTAATTCATGGTACAACATTATTATCTGTATATATTAAATATAACTAAAATTCAGCAATAAAGTTTGAATTTTCTATATACTATCTAAGGCTTTGATAATAATAGCATATCGATTCTAAAGAAATATTCTTTCGTTTTGAAATGCTTGAAATAATTAGAAGAAATTACAGAAAATATGCATTTAAATGAGCATATAGTAAATTGCCATGGTTAGATAAAATTTTGATTGTAATAAAAGCATAATCTTAACGCATACATCTAAATATTTTTTATGATGATAAATACTTTATATCACTGCATCGCTAATAAAGAATTTACAAAAACATCTAAAATCAATTCATCCAAAATAAATTAATCTAAAATCAAGTTTAAAAAAAAACATAGATAAATATTATTTAACAATCTACGTAAGGTAGATAAATAACATAATAATGAAAAGAGATATTAATGAGAAAGAAAAGAGTATACAAATAGAATTCGATAAAAAATAACAAATATTAAAGACGAACCACACTGAAAGCATAATTGTAATAAAATTTTTACTAAAAATAACACTTTCATAAATTAGATTATATTATATTGTAAATGAGAATTTACTAATGAGAATATTGACGAGGATATACGATAAATAATATATGAATAGAATCATAAAATTACTCTAAACTTTCTACATATACAAAATGGACTTTCAAAATAGATTACAACTAAACAAGAATAAAAACAAGCTTCATGTAAAATCTAATAATGACTACTTATTGGATTTTGCGATATACTTTTTGCTTTTATCGACTTTTTTATGCAAGTTTTATACATCATATATATACTATGCTAATAAAAAAAAATTTTCATATATCAGATTCATCAGATCTCATCTATATTCGTATTTACATTTATATTATAATAATCTTATATTTTTATAACTCTTATTATTATTCTTTGTTTATTCTTTAAGGATTGAGGATAGGTTTTGTTTTATTTACGTATAGATGTAGACAAAGAAATCCAATTTTCATAGAATATCGACATTTATTTTGTCTATATACAAAAGGTCATATTTTGTTAATCTAATTTGTATAACACTATAGTAATTCGTGTTCTTTGATTTTTTTATTTATATTCATATATATATCATCTCTTACTATGTACACTGATATAATGTATATATATATATAACATAAATAATCTTGACGTAAAAATAAAGTGATATATCTTCTGAGATCCCAAAGGTATTGTATATTCTTGTGTAACTATGTTTTAATTGGAAACGTACAAAGGTAAAAATTTATATGTACGTCAATAACTAGACTTTAAAAGCTAATAATTAAATAGATCGATAAATTGGTCTAACATACAATTTTGAGTGATCAACTTTTATTGAATTGTATACTTATTGAAGTACTATTCTCTCTTAATATAATTACAACATGTATAACATAAATAACAAGCGGTAACGTTTTTATTATTTGAATTATCAAATAAAGAAGCGCTTCCCGGACACGAAGACAATATAATTCATTTACTACTCGAATATTGCGCTTTACAACACTGCATGTCTCTTGATGATATTTCGTCGCCTGAAAAATGATTTATAATTTATAAGAAAATGAAATATAATCATATTTATAATACACGCATACGTATCAGTGTATCACAATCTCCGATATTTCATACAAGAAAATAGTTATAATAATAATTATGTGTCGAGTCCGATTAATGTCCTCAATGTCCAATTGTATTTAAAGTATGATTGCTCTCTATACTGTGATGTTTGAAAAATTCTACTTTCGCGCATAATGAAAGCATAATATGTACTTTTATAATTATTATTAATTACCATTAATCGAGGTGAATTTATGCCATGAACCAAGAAAAAATTATATGTCAATGTTATATGTATAAAGTATTAATGCACATTTTAGCAATTATTATTTATTACATTTTTATGATTGTTTATTATTGACTTTTATTTTTATAAAATCAAATAGTTTATAAATAAAGAATATTAATGAGATCTACATATCCCAGAAAATGGAATACTTTTACATATTTTGGTAAAACTTTTTTTTATTGAAATATTTTCATTTAATATTTTCTTCATTAATGTATACAGATTAATAATTATTTTTAGTAGCAGTATGTCTTTATTGTAAAAATATATAAAGAAAAATTATGCGTGTATTGTATTGTACATTTCTTAAAATGTACATAAGGTTCTACGATTAGTACAAATACAATAGAAATACAATTTTGCCGTTTTTTAAAATAAAAAGCAAATGTCGAAACTTCATATTACACGAATCTATAAATTACTCATGCTTATATACTACTTTTACGATTATTAGAAAAGATTTATCAGTGTTATTGAAGCACCCTATTTAATAATCTTGGACCCACAGGATGGTGCAAACGAATAACTAAAAATCAAATTATCACACATATTTTTGTTTCACTTTTACCGACATTTAGAATTTTCTAAATATTTTTTACATAAGGTTTTTCAATTCACATTATAAATAAATCTATTACGTAGCGTAAATCTTAAATTTTATTTAATAGATTATAAAGTCTATTATGAAAGTCAGTTCGAAAGAATTTCCATTTTATATAAATTTCTATGATGAATACGTATATTGTATACATACAATGCGTATTATTATTTAAAATAGTCACTAACTTCACTAAAAAAAATTTAAGATTTTTATGTTAGTTAAACATTTATATTTTTTATTTTATCCTTGGCAGTTTTCGTACTTTCAATATTTATTTCCTTTAAGAAATGACATTATCGGACATTCGGAATAATATTTGAAGAAAATTTAAAGAAATTTTAAACACAATTTTAATCGTATTAAATGTACTTTAAGGTTTCTGAAATGTTCTTACTAAATTTTAAATTATCATTGTTAACAACGTCAATTAAATAATACGATACTAAGTAATTCTAATATAAATATGTTCACCGACTATAACTGCATGAATAATTGAATAATTTACGTTGAAGCGTTTATTGTCTCTTCTTCACGTAATTAACTGTTTAGCAGTTTGTTAGCTACGCATATCGAGGCACTTACGAACTAATAGAATTGTGTGATTCTTTTTAAAAGACAAAAGAAAGACTTCTTTCTCTCTCACTAGTCACTGGATTCGAATTAACTTCATTAAAGTTCAGCTTGAGAATTTTATACTAAATTATATTATTAAGTCATTCAATTCATATAAATCGTAATCACGACGTTGAACTTTTGCCTCCGCCAATTTACATTACGTCACATATTATTTCTTTGGCAACTTACATCTTAACAATTGGCACATTCTTTGAGATACTCTTACAAATTATGTTTGTAGGCCGAAATCAATGCAGCTTAACTTCCGACTCTTCGGAGTACCTTTTAGACACGGTTCACTGGATGACCTGATCGAGTCTCACATGGATCCGCTTCCAAAATTATTAGAAAGTAGTCCCGAATCTCCAATGTTCGAATCACACTGCATCACCCACTCCCAAATTCTCTTAGTCATATCTTTTTGATCGACCGTTGTTTCTAATCCGTAACTATTCAATAATTTTCTCAGCTTGTTCTTATTTTCATCGAACTTATTGCGATCATCGACGATAGTATCTAGATAAAGTAAGCTGTCGGGTCGCTTAGCAAAATTTTCTGATACATCGACCGACGTTGACGTTGCACTATGACTAAGTTTGCTGACGCACCACGTATCTTTCAAGTACTTATTGATCTCGACAATGAGAGGTCGTTTTTCCGGTTTATGCTCAAATATTCGCCTAAAATAACGTAGTAACCTCGGAGTAAATCGTCTGAAGTTTAAAGGAATCTTAGTTGTGCGGCGTTTCAGCCAACGCTGAAAAGCCGAGTAGTCAGGATCTTGAATAAGATCGGCGCTTTGCCAGGGTGGATTACCAGTCAAGCAAACAAAAAGGACTATGCCAAACTGCCAGCAGTCGGCGCTCCTTTTACACGTGTACCTCTCATTTTTAATGATTTCGTGAATTTCCGGGGGTAAAAATGGAACCCATGTACATCTAATCTTGTTGACTAAAGTCCCTTCGTGTTTCATAGAGCCAAAATCGCAAAGTTTGATCTTCGACATATCTTGGGCAAAAACCAAGATATTCTCGAGTTTAACATCTCGATGAGCCAATTGCTTGGAGTGTAAAAAGTCTAAAGCTGAAGATAATTGTGCCGCGATTTTTTTACAAATATCCTCATTTAAACCACCTGCCTTGACATTACCCGCGAGATCGCCGAAAGGAGCGTATTCCTGTGCAAAGACGTAACAGTTTTCTGCCTTGAAGGCAACCGCATATGAGCACAATATATTGGGATGAGGACTGAGGTGATAGGAATAGTGAAACTCGCGAAAGAAATCTTTTTCGGTTGTAAGCTCTTGATGAACTGCCTTTAGAACTACTCGTGTTTGTGTTCGTCGGTGTGTAGCTAATAGAACCTTGGCAAAACTACCTTCACCCAAGTTTTTTTCTATATTGTATTCTTTCGTTAAATCGAGTTCATCCAAAGTTACTTCCTGTATCTTGTGGATACCTGACTCTTTCTTTTCATGTAGTTTCATCTGAAATTTAAAATAAACGCAAACTATTAATAATGTTAATAATAATTAGAAAAAGAATCGAGATATAGAAGCAGATGAGATGAAATATGATAAGGATAATGTCAAATTAATTATAAGGTAGGTAAAAATAATCTAGTACGCCTAAAAAATCAATAAGTTATTGTATTTATATCATAAAATTAAATTATTATAATTATTAAATTAAATTTTAAATAAATTACAAATTGAATAAAAAGAACAAACCTTTGAAAGAAAATTATATTTTACTATATCAGACTAATATTATATTTATAATTATTTTTAATTTATGAACATATTGATATTATAATCGTTGCTGCAGATATATAATATATATATATATATATTTATAATTTTTTACAAATATAAGAGACTGTGAAAGTAGATCTTGTGCTTAAATTTAAAATATTTGGAAAATTTTTATTAATTTTCATTAAACCAAAAAAGTTCCCATAATTATAAATAATTTTTTAATTGACATCAATTTATTGACATAAAACTGTTTTTGTTATTTCAGTAGCTAACAACCTAAAACTAAAAAAAACATGATATATTTATCTACAATTGCGCTCACTAAATAATATAATATAATAAGCGCAAAAACATGCATGCAGTAATTGGATCAAGAGAATAATAAACATTAATTCAATGTACTTCTTACAGTTATTTTAGACATACACAATTTACTTATGTAAGGAAATACAGGCGCATCTTATGTACATCGCAATATTTGAATGTCGTCGATTGGACGGAATTTTTATTGGATAAATCGTTATTCATTTAAGTATTTATATAATATATATATATATATATATATATATATTACAATTTTCGACTTGTCATCCTTACGACCTCTTTGTATTCTCTCATTCTTTTTCGTTCTTATTCTGGATAAAAATAATTATTTTTAAAATTGTTTATAACTGATTGTAACTGCAATTAGAGTATTTTAATGCAAAGCTCTATTACATATAAATTAAATTTACTTAGATATTTAAGAATTAATAATAAATTACTAGTGAAATCGATATGCCGCAAATGATCAGATTTTATTCGAAAGAAAACAAAGAGGCAGACAAAAACAAAAATGATGAAATAATGGAAACATTAATCAGTGTGTGCTTATATATATATATATATATATATATATAACGTACACACGTATAAAGTAAGAGAAAATGTAATCAGTGAATCAATAAGAATTTCCAAATTTTATTTTTCTATTTAGATTAGAATCATTTTTACTTTTTGGCTAAACTTATACTTGTGGTCGTGTATAGGACTGTAGATGTAAATGTAAGAACATTTTCATATAACATCTAAGAAATCAAAGATAAAATTAAACAACGAAAAATTTCTAATAAATAATATGATCATTTATAGCCTATAAAAAATCATTTTCAATATTTATTAATAAAAAATATAGCCAATTTTATTTGTTTATTATGGAAGTCAATGCAAAATATTTGGAAATCGCTAACGGTTTAACCTAATTCAGTTTCTAATGAAATTCGTCTAACTTAATGAAATCTCATAAAGTTTGATTTACGAGTTTTATGTATATATAGCATAGTTACGATATCTAATAAAAGTTATACTATCTTTTGAAATGCATAATTTCTCTCAGACTTTTAGATGATGTGTTAGAACTTCAATCGCCTATGTAGCAATTTAATAGCAATATACCAACTATTGCAACGTATTTTCATCATTTTCGTGCCAAAAGGCTCTGTGAACTCGTATGAAACCTCTTACTTAGTGAACAAAATGACGTAAACATCGTGAAGATTCATGCTAAATTTGATGTACGAAAATAACATAAGTGCTATGCAGGGATATTAATGTCAATCGTATTAATAATATACTAAGGCACGAATGTCGACTTATGATCTACTAAGCTGTTTGCCACTAATCACATAGAAATAAACTTGTAAATCTTTAACAAAAACCATTAAAAAATTAATACTTAAATTTTCTCTTATTTAAATCTTTTTAAGATTTTATCTTCATATTTTGCAATCTATTAATAATAGTCATGATTGCAAGCGTTCTTCACTCGCTAAAGGAAAATCAAATATAATTAATTATTTTTTGTACAGTTTGTTTATAAATTTTTTATTTTTATTACAAATTAATGTTGCTGATAATTTACTTCAACTTCAAATACCAACTTCAAATTTATCCCATAAAAATTAGTATTATTGTATTCTCGTAGAACAGTAAATATCTATTATTCTTTTAAAAAGAGCTTGTAAATATGTTATTTTATAATATGTAAATCGACACAAATGTCTAAAATTCCGACTAGTTTAATAAATTTGAAAAATTCGCTCTAAAAGCTGCGAACTAAAGCAACTTATTATCTAGATTAATTTCATCCATAAAGAATATAAATCAACCAGACAGCCTAAAATCTTCTTGTCAATTTATTTTCATAGATATTGAGCCATATCATCCCTTAGAATCCATTCTCTAACACTATTGTCCTTGTAAAATCACAAGGGAATTACTATGTGATTAGGCGCATACACAAAAAGAGTCAGCATCGATCGATAATTTGTTTGGCAGTCACGCCAAAGTTTGGCGATGTGCCAAAGCGTGACTTCGTCTGTAAATATGACGATTGGATTTACTTTGACTAGTTCTCATATTGAAATGTAATTGTGACCAAGATGAGTTACGCGCATAATCGTAAGTGCATTAATAAGATGAATAGTAGCAAATGATATCTTTATATGTTAATCAATAAGCTAATGATAAATTTTGTTTGAATTTTGCTGAGAGAAGCGTTTTTTTTTTCAAACTTTCAGGAGATGTTCTGAAGTTTAATGTTGTTGTGTAATTAAAACTACTATAAGACCGAAATTTTTAAGTATGCTCTTCTACATAAGGGTTAAATTAACTATAATCAAGTATACGCATATATACGAATATTGTTACATAAAAAGGCATAATTCGTTCTTTGGTTTCAGTTACAGTAGAATTTATTAGTCCACTAAAAAACTTATTTCTAGTAAAGTCGAAAATGAACAGCATTTAAATATACGGTATTATTATTTTGAATATATATATATATATATATATATATATATATATATATATATATATATACCGATTGAAAGAAATAATCTTCAAAAATATTAAAAATATTAAATTCAAAATTGTTATTCCTTTGAGTGATATAGTTTCTTTAATTCATTAACAATTTATTTTTAATCATTCTATAATTGTAATTGCTATTTTCGAAAATATTTCACAATACTTGATAATTCTAGGAAAATTCTATTATTAAATCGTTAATTTATAAATTTATAAGAAACGATAAATTCATTTAATTTTATTTGTGAAAATGACATTGTATTTTCGAACTCGTTTAACTACTTTTTAACGAAATAAATATAATAATAATTCATAAAGCTTCTTATGCATACATTATCATCAAATCATAATTTATGCCAAATAATTTCAATATGCAATGACCCACTAAAACTTAATTATTTCTATGAAAATTCGCCCAATGAATTATAAAAATTCTCGTTTCCTTCCTTTCAACCACAATTACGATGCATTTCTCGATTTGATTAAATAGAACTTTCAAATATGAGGAGAAAAATTAAGCGTGGCCATTAAATCGCGATAATCCAATAAAACTTAAAATTTAATTATAAATTCATTGAAATGTCGACTACGCTTTTGATTATATAAAAGTGCTCATAATGAAAAGCTTGCATAAGTTGCTCAAATAAAGCTTATGAAGTAACGATTAGTTAATCATCGATTATCATACGCGTCACAGGCGTTGCAACTTCGTAACTGAAAAAGCTCGAGTGAACCGTAACGCGCGAAAGTTTATGTACGTAATCGGAGATTGTGTCCAGGCACATGACTCGGGGTCCTGAAGCCGCAGGCCATGCGAACGTGTGAGGTCAGTTTCCGCGCCCCGCTTTCTGTTTCAGATCAATAACGGAGACCCGACGTGGCAGCGGCCCAAATGCACGCTGTCGAAAAAAAAAGGGAGAGCGAAACATCTGAAGTGCGACGACACGTTGGACCAAGCTCAGACGTCAAAACGTGAGTAAGAAAGGGTAGAAGAGGATGGTGGCCTTTGTTGCGGTGAACCAGATCGCTAAGGTCTTCTGGAGAACGTTGTGAAGGACGTTGTGAACGAGTGCTGAAGAATATTTTGTGAAATCACTGTTTTATTCGTTATAGCCCGTTGTGTCTTTGAGAGTAAGACTGAGTTTTCTTTTATTCGTCACTTCGTGGACATAATACATTGTAATTATGATGTTTCAGTGGCTTTCCAAAAGACAATAATTACTTTATTATGTAATTGACACACTATTAACAACATCATTTTTATTATATATTTAGATACAATTTTAATACCAGATTCAATTATTTGTAATGTTTCAATAGAATCGATTAAGATCCGAAAGTTATTAGTTATTGGAAATACACATGTGTGTTTGTTCGTGCGCTTTTTTCATGGTTTTCCTAAATGTTTAAAGTTTAGTTGTAGAATAAAAAATAACATGTAAAACAAATATCTACCATTAAAAAAAAATCTTGTATCCAATAATATTAAGCTACTGTCCGTATGTATACAAAATTTCTAGCTGTTTCTTTAATTTCGTTAATTGTAAAAAATGGATTCCCCGAATATATTGTGTTGTGACGTTGGTTAGGTGGCGTGAGGGGGGGGGGAGGTAAATGCTAAATACTCTTTTTCGGTTGACACCGGTTAGAATTATTAATGATGTGCTTTCGCGCATATGGATTGAAAAATTGTATACATTTTTTAAATAGATTTTAATGTATATATTTTCTATATTTTAAGGTGGCGTGAGCACACCCACACACACACACACCCACACACACACACACACACACACACAACACACACATATACATATTAAGTATCTTTCGACTATTTATGAAGATTGTGCACATATTATGATAATAATAACACATCTATCGCAAGTAATGGAAAAATATGAAAATGTTAACGAATCTGGAGATAAGTAGGAGGTAAATGATATTATTTATGGCAGGGGATATTATTTATCATCCTTACTTTGTCAAGTGGTGGTCCGAAGACTCGTTGACGAAAGAAGCTCGGAAAGACTTTATGATAATCATCAGCCAAATCTCCTATGACGTCTCTTCCCATCAAGCACAAATTAGTTTACATGCTAAGCAGTCAAATCTAGCCGTACGATTATGGTTTTAATACGATTTTGACACCACAAGCACCGATATCCCAATTCCTCAGGTGGCACTAAAAATGTGTCGGTACGGAGCGGGCGCGCGCGCCTCACGATTCTCATGCGTGTGAGTCTCGATTTTTAAGCCTCGAGCAAGCGATTACATTTTCGTGTCCGCGCGACTGTTCATTCGCGTCTAGAAGCGTTGCGATGCCGAGCCTCGCTTTTATACGGGGACGAGCACGACGGCGCAGACGTCGGCTGACGCTACGCGCTCCCTCCGACGTGCCGTCATCCGCGCAACCGCCCTGACACCTCGCATGCACCATTCCCCCGGGAGCATGTGCACTATGTATTTTAGTGTGCGACTTATCGAAGACCACTCGCGCGGCTGGAGTGCACTTATGGCTTGGTCTAAGTACTCGGGGCACACTTTGTTTACGTTACCACGACGGCGGTGTACTCGCCTGAGTAATGGCCAGGGTTGCCTCGGACTTCGGTATTTCATAAAGTGCGAAAGCTTCGTTTAAAAAGAGAATTTCGCCGATCTTATTTGGACTGTGTCCAGACCAATGTGTAAACAGGCATTGTCAATATAGAACGTCATTTTATTCTAATTCCAATGGAATAAGTTAGTTATCGCTTGCACAGGGTTGCAAAATACCCCTTATTTACTATTGATGTATTTTCAGTTGCTTATATAGTCGGGATTTTGACGTTAATGTCGTTTCTTTAAATAATTTGGAAGTACATCTGTAATTTGGTAAAAGATATTTATTATTGCATGATGTCACAAAGTCAGCGATTTTATTTTATTCAATTTAAATTATAATATCATATATCGTTTCTTTGTGCCTAATATTCAAGAGGTACTATAATACGACTACGAAATCCGAATTTTCCGAATGTAAATTTTGAAATTTAGGGGAGCATAATATCTAGTGGAATGGAAAGATTAAAATATACTGACTCTCGACAATTTTAAACGAAATTCACGCATTTCAATATAAATATAAGTAGGGTACGGTTATAATTGTTTTTATACGATTTTTTAGGCATTCGTAGAATTTCAGATATTTTTGTGCACTTTGTGGAATAAATTTAAAGCTAAATCAATTTCTTTATCTTCAATATTCTTATTTAAATTATAAATAATTTATTTTAATTTTATCTAATTTTTTCCATGGCTTCGATAATTTTGCAATAACAAAATTACTTAGTTAAAAACATATAATTATTCATTAGTCAGAGCAATAGCTCTATTTAGTTAGTTATTTCATTGTTTCATAATAACAGTACTGATTCTCTCGTAGAATGTATTTATAAACATTGAATACTTAAATAATTTTATTATTTTTTAATAAAACAATAAATGGATTTTAATGCCGTTTAAATTCATTAAACATACATTTTTTCAAAATTGTTTCAAAGTAGCTTATGATATATAAAAATACTACCTCATAATTGCATACAAAATGAATTTACTGATATATGTATAAGGATGAAGATTGGTTTTCAAAAAGCTGTTTTCCTATACAGTCTGCTGTGTTGAAAATGAATGTTTTTTTTTTAAAAATCTATTTTTGAAAATATACAAATTTTGAAGAATAGTTCTTCAAATATCGTTATGACAAGTTATTCTAGAATTATTTTCATTATTTATACAGATACAGATTATTAACAAATACTTTTGTAAATAATTACTCTCCCAAACATTCGAAAATATATTTATTATCCAATTATCGTTCTAGATCTCTAAGAACAAAGTGTCATATCAATTAATAATATTAATTAATATTTACAATTTCAGATTAAAAGATTTGATTAATAAAAACAATACTTTGTTAACTTTAAAATAAGTAAACATATATACACACATATAATAATTGTTTCTGAAATAAGGAATAATTCACACAAACCTTGCTTGATATATGAATGATATAAAATAATAATAAGTTTTATCAAAATGACTATGTCATGGAAATCTTAATTTACTCAAATTCAAATGAATATTCAAAAATTCTACTGTTAATGTAGTTAAATCCTACAATTTCACTTAAAATATTTAAAAAATATAAAATTTTTGACTAGTCATAACTTGAGGCTGATTTATACTGTGTACATTTGAATAATAATACATTTAATTATTAAAGTATTTTATTAAATTCAAACTATATTAATAAATTTCATTCATCTTTTTTACTTTTTATTTTATTTTTTCCTTATTCTTTAAATAATTTATAATATAGGCTACTTATTATTATTAATATATTTGTATTTTATGAATATTTATCAGATAAATATAAATATTAATGAATGAGTAAAACTAAATTAGTAATGTAAATTACATTAAAATTATTATTGAATAATTTGTTAATATTTGATATGTTTAAACAAATTTTTTTCGCAGGAATAATTTGTAAATACAATTAAATAATTCAATAAATTAATTTAAAATCTTTATAAAGTTTTAATTTGGAATGGAAAGATTTATTTTTAACTTTTTAAAAGACAACTTTTAATTAAAAAAATTCTCATGCTATCGGTTTATCATTATTTAAAAAAGAAATTATATGTAATGTCTTATTAATAATATATTCTTATAATAAGCACAGTAAAAATGAAAAAAAGAAAGTATTCAATTAAGAATATTAACTTATTTCAGATAAGTTAAAATTATCATTATTTACACAGATACTAAACGACATTATGTACTGTAGAAAACGATTTGTAATTATAAAAATTGATATTATATTGCGATGAATTCGGTAATGAATATCAATATAAGAACGATGTGTATTAGATTAAATTAGTTATGTAATAATATAAACTCTCAACATAAAATGCGTAATCAATGTAATATCCAGTTATTAATGAGCCTAAAATATTTTAAAAAATACTGACTGAAAAAGATTAAAACGAAGATTATACATAAAAAAAGGTTGGACTAGGTTCGGTGTAAGTACAATTTCTACGAGTGTGGCAATTAAACATATAAATATTTAAAAATCATTGATCAATATAGGAAATCATTCAAAGCTCAATATATTAATTAGAAAGAATATTGATATGAAAATGTAACATTGTATATTTAAAATAGTGCGGTGCTTTTTAAAATTTTATTACTTTATGAAAGAAAAAAGAATTAGAGAATATACAATATAATCATCTAACCATTAGATGATTTTATATTTACACAATGTTAAAGATCAAAAAGACTATGTTTCTTTAAAGACGCCAGAATTAAATATATTCACATTTAAATCTAGCTAATGTATGTAAAAACATTGCCAAGTGATGCCTAATTGATTATGAAATTGTTAAACAAACTAGAAATTATAACAGATCGAATTTCAATTGTTCAATAACTATTTAATGGATGTACATTATTACATTAAATAGCAAAAGTCAATAAACATACATGCATTCCAATTATAATTAATCTCTGCAACAAATAAATATACAAAATATTAACAGAATTAAAATAAAATAAGAAATATAAAATTTTAATTTAAAATATTTTATTTCTAAATGTCTTTAGGCGTGTAATATAGAAAGGTATCAAATTAAAAGAATATTTGTATTTTTAGATTCTTAGATTCTGAGAAACTTATATTATACTAATAAAATTGTAATAATCTTGCATGTAATTTATAGCACAGATTTCAAATTAAAATTGTATAAAAGACAAGGGAAAGAAATGATGTCTTATAAATTTTGAGCATAAATAAGTTTTAAACATTTTAATTTACTAATAGGAACAGGACTGATGAAGATGTTATTTATAATTAAATATGATATATATTCATTTTATGAACTAGTATTGTTATATTAATTATTTCAAATTAATATGATTGATATTATGGAGTAAAATAACATTCTTAATATAGTACAATAATATTATAATAACATTAATAAAAATATTATCATTATTATTATTATTATTATTATTATTATTATTATTATTATTATTATTATAGAGTATAATGGCACAATTCACATATTGTATATAATTAATAATTTTAATTATACATATTTTATGAAAATTAAAAATAGAAACTGTATGTAGCAATCTTTTTTTTTTGTAATTTATATAATAATTATCTGAATTATTATGATCATAATTAATTCATCTTAATATTAATATTATATAAATGAAGAATTTGATAAAAAAAAAAACAAAAAAAAAACATTTTTATGGGACGGGAATAAATAGATTCAAGTTCTAGCAAACTATATTAAAATTTTTTAATTATTTTTAAAGATGAATATCTATTTTAAAATGTCAATATTTGATGACAATGGAAGACAATAAGTACGCGGTCATTCTCATTTTACATGTTGAAATTATATCGGAAAATTAACAGAAATACGTTATTGTAAGTAAAGTTAACTGTATTTAAAAAAAAAAATCCCTAAAGTAGGAAATACAATACAGAACTATATATATATATCTTTTTTTATGTTTATTTATTTATGCTTCTATATGTTTTAGTTATATATTTTTTCGTGTTATGTAGATAATGGTGCAAGTGAAATTGAAATGGAAGGAGAGAAAATTCAGTATTTTGAGAGGGACGAGAGACTATACTTAAGCGATGACGTTAATTTTATTATTAGTTCATTGATTCTTTTTATCTCCGTAACTATTACATGTTCTGTATATTAAGCTGCACTAAGTAACTTATGAGCTTCATTATGCTGGCCATGCATTGTTATAAAATTTGTTGGATCTAATTCTATTCTATTTTGTAGATTTTAATCCTGTACTAAAGCTGCAATAGTCGGTTCACATAATCCATTTCACTTACATTGAATAACATATATTATATAAAGCACAAGTGTTTCATATAGTTTCATACGATTATTTTAAAATAATATTTTTTAAGGTCTATGTAATACTCGAGTTTAAATGAAATGTAAATATTTGACTTATAGATTGATAATAGAATAAAAGTTCTGAATATAATATAAACTCATATTGTATCGATTTCCTTAATTATTATTGTGAAGATTAAAAAATATAACTACTAATTATTATTTAAATAGAATTTAATATTTATTTATATTATTTTTATTCAACACACTTTTTTTTTAAATTTCATTTAATTTTAGAAATTAAATTAGTAGTATCGATAAATACAATGAATCTTAAATATATGACAATATGGTTCAAATTCTTTTATTATCAACCCATTGTTAATTATTCCACTTTAACAGATTTAAATAATTTCAGTGCTATAAGTGAAATATGTAATCTAATTTAAAATTTTTAAATAATATAATTATAAAAACGACATTAAAGTCCAAACCTCTTCCAAGAAACCTTACGACGACAGGCATAACGAAAGAAATGTACCAAGAAAAGGGAATATGAAACAGTTTATCTGCTTTTGTTTTAAACGATTTTTTCTCGTACAACAAATGTTCTTTGTACATTGCTTACCAAAATTTCGTTAATAAGATACAACAGAACCAAGAAGCTTTTTACCTTGCCATGAATTACGCAGCTTCCACGACCTACAAATAATAAGCCACGTCATTTTGGTTGTAACAAAGTGAAGTGATTGGTATTAATTATTTCTTAATTCTATATATTTGTTTAGTAAAATAATTATATAAACTGAATTATTAGATTGTTATTCGAAGTACTTACACCTGTAAGCTCTCCACTGTCTGTTTAACTCATTATAGTATTTTTCATTGCCATTATAATTATTGTTTGAAAATATATTATTTATAATTTTAATATTAATTTTTATGGATTAAATTTTATCATAAAATAGTAATTTTGAAAGACATACAGTTGCATTATACTAACATTCAATTCAATTTCAATTATTCACATTATATATATATATATATATATATATATATATATATAGAATATCATCGAGTTTCGAAGTAGTTTTGTGTCTATGATAGTCAGTTGTCGGTAGGTTCCTTGTGAAAAGAACATATCAACTGGGATATCTAATAATAAAATACGATATATTTTTATTTCCTTTTGAGTTACGTATGGTGAAATTAATACCTTTAATAATAAAGTACACACAATTAATACATTCAAATTACATTCAATTATTTCTGAAATTGTAACATTATTAAATAATTACTAATTAAATGGTAAGATAAATTAAAGACTTACTTTGGTGGTTCTTTAAATAAGTTAATAAATTACACTAATTCTAATGAAATATAATGTAAATTTGTCATTATAAGTGTTGCATAAAATAAATGCTGATTTGTTATAGAGTATTTACGGTTAAATATTTTATACTATATCAGTATAACAACATGGCACATGCCCTACTATGGCACAATGCTTATATATTAACGACCGGAAAAAGTTAGTCGGTAAACCAGATCTCGCATATATCGATAGAAGTTGAAAACAGAAGTCCAAAGCATGATATGCTTTCATCATAGGAACTAATTAATGTAAGCGAATCGTCAACAAGTGGACAACGATTTTTGTCATATTATAAGAATAAAAACTATGTAATAATTGATCAATTCATTCCAAAAACATTGTAAGAGCTTCTAAAATGTAAGCTATACACAAGATGTGAAAAGAATATAAACAGTTATTGTATAAAGTATTCTTCATCTGTGTGTAGATATTATGTATATATTTAAAAATCCAACATTGTGGCATAGTTTAGACTAATTTAAACATTCATATTTTTAGAAACTAATATTATGTCAAAATATAAATAAAATATATTATTATGAAAAATTATTAGTATGAAAAATATATTAATATAAAAGGGTTTGTTCTGATTAGTTACAATCTAAGAATAAACTGTAAGAGAGAATAAGGGCCACAAACAAAATCATTTATTTATAAAATCTTACTGAGTTTGGAATATTAATAAACAACCTTCTATAACTATCTCATTAAATACTAACGACATTTATAAATTCATAATACCGGAATAGACGACAAGTACATAGCATGAGGTGCCCGTAGAATCCTGTTTGGCCTATAACATTTGTTTCAGTGTGTAATGTTCATTGAAGATCTACATATATGTTATATCTAGATATATCGATTTATAAATAATGTGATAATTCGCGTTTTATATATTTTAGCCATTTTTCTCACTCGGCAGCTGTCAAAAGAAGTTAGATTAATTTGATAATAATGCCATAACGAGTGGAGACGCCCTTTGCCTTAGAATCTGAATTATCGATATTTAGCGTTCCTTAAGAAAACTGCAATTACCCCATTTCGCAAGCTTATTTTTTCGTTATTGCGTAAATTAGAAATAATCTTTTAATCCCGAAACAATAAAAACGATAATTATTGTTGTAATATTGACGCAGTTATTGTAAGAAATACATAAATTAAGGTTTGTTTAGTTTGATTACGACAAATAGAGATTACATCTATTATAAAGTGATATTGTAGATTATATTTTATTATCGTATAGTCGGTGTATTTTTCCATACATAACTGTTAGATATTATTTTATTATCAGTTTTACGATTTAATAAATCTATTTTTCAAATACCAGTCGACAAGAATATTAAAATTTCAGCGTATTTTTAGTTATATAGTTACGTATGTCTTAAAAAAATATGTAAAATGGATTACTACTTAAACAGTTTAGTAGTGATTTTAATTAGGAATCGGTAACACTTGTTAAGAGAATTTTGATTTTGAAGAAAATAAAATATAAAGGTATTTATAATAATAAAACTAGTGTGTGTCTTTTTAAATTTCAGTAAATACTTATACCATTAAAAAGCATTATCTTTTATAGCTAAAGGGATAAAAATTGAAACGGTTAAATTAACTAATTTGCATCATTTTAAGAAATAAAATCATCAAAAATTAAGAAAATGAAAATACCAACTCTTATATTACTGTTAATAATCTACTTTACAGCCTTCGTTAATTGTACATTAGAAGGTTGTATACAAATGTGTGGTAAGAAATGAAAATTTATTTTGGAATCATTAATTAACAATTTTTTATTAGATTTTAACAAATACTACTTGTGTATAACGGAGATATTCCAAATAAATGATAAGTCATAATGTTTCAAAAGTACTTTTCATTTGTTTCTTATGTAATTAAATAAAACGTAATTATAAAAAAAAAAAAAAATAATTCATTATGCATTATATTTTCGGTGTTATATTGACAATATATTATTTTGTATTAAATTTGATAGCTCGGATTACCATTGATAACATATAATAGAAATATGACTTTTCAAATTATGTTAATCTAATTTAACAAATTTCATTAATAATCTTAAGCAGTATTTAATAGACACTCAATTAATCATAAAAAAATCATTCTTCTTAGTAACAAGATATAATAAATTAAAGATATTTATAAATTTAATTTTAGTTATAATATTTCTCATTGATTAGTATATTCCTCAAATATGAATTAAATAATTCATTTTTTATAAAATTCCAATTATTAACCATAATAATATATATTGTTTTTTTTTTATTTTATTATGAGTTCATTGTTGTTTTTATTATGATTTCATGTTATTCTAATTATTCATAATAATATAATATATTTCTATTATGTTATTAACATGCAAACTGTTATTAAAGTTATTATTTCTAATAAATATTATATTTATAATACATACGATAATTACGTGATGTGATTGTCTGTATGTCATGCACATAAATATTTTTACAAGGGAATAAATATTTTATTATTTTTCCTGATTAGTAATAATATATTTCTAATCATAATTTTTATCGTATCAGAAGGAAAATAGAAAACGTATTTATTACCAAGGATCATTATGCTTTCTAATTATTTTATCAAATTATCGCAATATTAATCGAATCAATAAATATATCATCTTTAGGATAATGTAGCAAACGTATAAAAATGCAATATCAAATTATTGAATAATCGAATATTAGCATATTAACATTTATAAATTGGTTTAATCGATTATAAGCTATAACAAGCAATTTCTTAATACGTAAAAAATATTTATAATGCAGTGGAACAATAGATATATTCTAGTAGCTTTTTAAATTATAATTATACATGTCTGGTAGACAGTTTTCTTTTAATGTTATAATACTGAAAATATTTCAATAATATATTACTTATCTTAATATAGAGAACAATAAAAAAAATAAATCAGACTGTAGAAATAATTGTTACAAAGCCCATGTTATTGGTAAGTTATTTATTTAACAATACTTAAGTACATTCGTACACTATCATATTTATATATCATTAAAAATTTAATTATTTTATAGGAGATCAGATACTCCGCAATTACAATGAGTGTCTAGAATTATGTAAACGTAAGATATACACTTTCCTCGATAATACTATTATATTATTATTTATTTTCAAGAAATATATAATCTATCACATTATCGATATATAATAAAATAGTTTTTATAATTAAAGTATATATAAACGATTATTTAAAATCTTACTTTGAACAACTGCTTTTTAAATATTCCTCTTTTTTGTAATTGCTGCTATAATAAATTTTTAATTTATTTATTTCATTTAACATCAGCTTTGCAAAAACTTTATTACGATGGTTGCAAGAAAGCCTGCAAAGACAAATTTTCCCATTGGAGGGGTAGTAAGTAAATTAATATTTGTATTAAAATAATATAAATAATCATCTGACATTTTTAAGTAATATTTAAGCACCTTCTTTTTAGGATAAAATAAATGTTCGGTTAATAAACGGAAAAATTGAAATCAACTCATTTCAACAACGATTGGAATTTATTGAAGCAGTCATCCATTATATTTACTTT
Organism: Ceratosolen solmsi marchali; assembly: GCF_000503995.2. Lineage (NCBI taxonomy): Eukaryota > Metazoa > Arthropoda > Insecta > Hymenoptera > Agaonidae > Ceratosolen > Ceratosolen solmsi. The sequence continues at coordinate 11,389,820 of NW_011948416.1, read as the reverse complement.
AAAAAGATTATTAATTTTATTAACGCGTTACATATAACAATGTGAATGTTTTTCAATATATATTTTGCCAACATATTTAATTATATAACTTATTAATATATTAATATTGAATTTATAAATATAAGTTCATTATGTAATAAATACTCGAGTAAACGTGCAATACATTATAAAGACGATTATCTGTTAATCATTAAGTAATAAATAACTTATTTTATATAATAAATATTATCTTATGTGTCAAAATTCATTTTATAAAATAACATTATGCTTCCTACAAATTTTCAATTGAATGAATAGTACTTTAAAACTATGTTTAATATTTACAGCATACATACATTAAAACTTGATGCTTGATAAAATAAGATAAGAATTATCTTATTGTATTATTTCAAGTCATGCGTAAAGTGGTTTTGATATTCATTAAGATTCCATGTATATAATTTAATATTACAGCTACTAAAAACCCATACAAGTAAATCATTTAATTTATGTACACTTTTATATATTTATTTATAAAATGTAATTCTATATATAAATTAAGTTGTATATTTAGTCGTAGTATGCATAATGATTATTGTATACGTCAAAATAAATATGTACAATATACATTTTTGTTAAAATCTTATAATTTAAAATACAGAGTAAACTTTGTTTTGCTTTGAAAACAGTACTATCCAACAAGAAATTTTAATAAGAAATATTGAATAGAATAATATTATACGAAGATTATAAAGTATATTTAGAAATTTTTTCTTGTTATATATATATTTTTTTATTTTATTTAAAATGGAAATTTTTTTTTTTTCATAGCTATCGAAATATATGAAAAATATGAATTTATTTTTTGTTTTAAACCTATGTAAATTTTAAGTAATGTCAACAAGAAAGCTGCATGTTATATTACTTATTTGTTTAATATACAATTCTTACATTTTTGTTTTGTTTTTGTTTTTTGTTTTTTGTTTTTTGTTTTTTGTTTTAATAATGTACTTTAGACATCGATAATACAATCTCTATTATTAAGAACTGACGATAATGCACCGTAGGTTTTCCTTAATATTAAAATTAAATAAAGAATTATCACAATAAAATATAACATGTATATTATTGAATAACTACTTTAGTAAATCAACATAATATATTTATACAATATTTATTACATTTACTTAAGTAGAACACAAATATTTATTATTATATAAGAATAAGCGATAGCGATGGTAATGAGAGGTATAACTGACTATAATTGTATTATCTTTAAGTATTTAATAATACAAATATCTCTTACAATTATATTAAGTTAATGAATAAATTTGTTTGAACGAATTAATATATCGTGATGAATAATTTATTATTTAATACATTTCTGAAATAATGTATTATTCATATTACGAAGTTTATTTTTGTAAAATATCAGCATTTGCACAATGACAACTCATTAGATATATTTTCTATTTATTTAAGAAATTAGTGAAAAGTGCAAGATTGAAAATGTTACATCTGTAATCAGTCTATGGCAATTATTTGAAGTTTATCTTTGAATATTTTTATTTATTTTAGACATCACAGAAATCTATTCTTTTGGAATATTTCTCATAAAATTTATTTATAGTTATGCAAACAAATTTGGTGTAAACATTATTTTTGATTATCAAAAACATTCAATGCTCATAAATGTAAAATTAATCTATTTATATAAAATAAGAATGTTTAATATTAATTGGCAATTTATTAAAACATTGTTTCCTTTTTTATAGAATATTATAATTAATATTTTATGAATTAAGAGTATATTAATCGGAAACCAAAATCGGCGATCGAGAGAAGAGAGTGAAGAGAAAAAGAGAGAACACGCGTGTATAAAGGTACGTGAGTTGAATCCCCATTGAAAATAGGAAAAAGTGTTCTCTTGGCAGTCGTCACGTTAAAAGTTATTGGAAAGCGTCAAGTCCTTAACTATTTGTCTAAGTAAGTGAATGCAAATAAGGAGCTATCGTTACTGCCATTCTTACTCCTGCACGTAGTGAGCGAATTATTATTTCTATTATGTCGAATTTATTATTTACTTAATTTTCTGTTATTTATATTCTAGTTATTTTTATGCCGAGATTTTAAGTAATTAATTCATAGAAGTGAAATAGAAATATGTAACATGAATTTATTACACAGGAACTACTTTTCAGTGTGACCCCAAAGTAATTATTATTCATAACTACACTTAATGTAAATATTTAATAGTACTTTCATGAAAAGATAAATTTAAATTTCATGGTTATAACGTAATTTTTATGTAATATTAATAAAGGTGTATATACTCTAACAAGAGTATATAATATCAATGTCTCTCTCTCTCGCTCTCCCTCTCTATCATTGTGTATATAATTAAGTATTAAGTATCAAGTATATAGCGATAAGGTATAAATAAGTCATGTATCAACAAATACTATTGTACAAATGCATTGCTTAAAAAAGTACAAATAATGCCGTACAGATTCTTGAAATAGCTAAGAAAAATTTCTTAAGGGATAACAATTTAATTGATTCAATTTATGCTCAATAAGATTATTTCTTTTTAGTGTAATCACTTCGCACCTCAGAGACGAATGGAATATATTACGCGGAATGCGAAATATCGAAAATTTATGATCCCATTGATAAAAATAGTATGCGTAACAATATATAAAAAATTCTTAATTTATTGTTAAAAATTTAACAACAATAAATGATCTAAAAATTTTATTGATGAAGCTTTTACTTTTGAAAAATTCATTAGTTTTAAATAATATTAAATTATAATACTGCCGAATATTTTATGATTACTATAAATGATTACTATAATGATTACTATAATAATATAATGATTGCAATAATTACTCGAATACATTTTCGTCTGTGTTTCTTAAATTTAGATCAAAAAAAAAATCAAAAAAAAAAAAAATCATAAGATGCAAATTTACCATACATATATTGAAATCACGTTTTGTTAAGTTGAAAAATTTCAAACAATTTTGTTGAAATTTATATAAAATTAAAGAACATTCCCAGTTTACGTTACTTTGTAATACAAACCGAAATATTTCTTATTAATTACACTGGAGTATAAAAGAAATTTACATTAATAATTCAAAAACAAATAATTCAAAAAAAGTTCTACGAATCCTTTAACAAATACTCATATTTTGCCATGGTATAACATAAATATTCATTTATTAAAAAGCTTTGTAGAGCATAGGAAATAATTATTTTGTAAAAAGAGACTCATGTGTAGCTTACGTAAAAATAATATTTTAATGATAATGAGGCACTTACAATAGAGAATACGATAAGAGAATTAATATTAATAATAATTATATTATTAATAAAAGTATTGTGTGTGTATATATATATATATATATATATAAATTATCGATATGTCAGTGAATATCGTACACAATCCAAAATAGAACATTGTTTTTGAAGACAAACTGGCCAATCATTCTAAAATCAAAATTCTCTTATATACTAAATTACTGAAAATTAAAACACATTTTAATTGAATAGTTCTTTATTTCTATGTCAGTATAACATTTATGATATTCAATACATGAAGCATCTCAAAATAAATAAAAGACATTGGGGCATCATTTAAATAAATAGATAAATTACCATAAATTATACAAATTTTTTTTTCTTCAAATATTAATTTAGATTATCGTTTTTGTCATAATATTCAGATAGTTTAAAATCTTAATAAATATTGTGAATGTCGTTTAATTTAATTATTAAAACAATCTAATATGCACAGCAAGTGTTATCGCTTTTTGATATAACATTGATACCATTTTAAATGATATTTTAGTTATGATAATAAAGTAATGTCTTATAATACGTGTTCAATTTTAGTAAGTCTTTGTAAAAAAAAAAAAGAATAGCTTTGCCATAACTTAAAAGTTAAATAATAATAATTGCAGCTACATGTAATTTCTTTTAATACTCGTCCGGCAATTATAACGTTCGTAAAGATTCTTAAAACAAAACAACTTTTGATACATTAAAGGACCATATGTCAATTAATTATTATTTTCGATTTCTTAATTCGTATGTTTTTGATAGCGTGCTGTTTGTTGTTGTTTCTTCAAATTCCGACGAATCGGATGTGCGAGAACTCGAAATTGTATCATTAGAATATTTGGAGGATTCGGTCCAGGAGCTGCTATAAAGACTCTCCTCCATCAGACATTTCCAGCATTGGCAGTGCGATGATGATGAATAGGATGATGATTCAGAAGATGTACACGAGCAATCGCATGAATATAATGATGAGTCTTCGCTAGAACTGAGAATTGGATTCACGTCACTGAAACGAGACCCTACGTGCACTGAAATAAAGAGGTAAATTTAATTAGAACAATATTGTTCGTCGTTGAAGAGTAATCCGCGAGTGTGTTTTTAAAAAATTATTCACTTTTCAAACTTAATTCTCGAAGACATCACAAAATTTCATTTAAACAATTGCAATATTATTTATCGACGCACCTGCTTCATTTATATTACGAAGCGTAATTTTGAAAGAGTTCGAATAAATTAATGAAAATAATTATTGTTTTCAATTGATAAATATCAATGGAGAAAAGACTATGGATATAAATATAAATTTCTAATGAAAATAAAATTATTATTAAAGGCAAAAATCTTAATTTTATAAAGAATTTAGGAAATACAATTAATTATATTAGTCTAATTATATTAGAAAACTTGTTCTTTCATTTATTAATTATTATTTATTTAAAAATCTATATTTACGTTCGCCTATTTTTCCTATATGAAGTTTTGAGAAATGTTTGCTCATTTCTCCCAAAGCTTTAGCAACTTTTTTGTCATTTTTAAATTTTTTTCTTGCCTCAGTTTCCTTTTCACATTTATTGATCTTCGATTGCTTAGCAGATGTTGGTTTCTCTTCCATCGATTTATCTCGAAAAGTTATGTGCATTAATTTATCTGGTTTCGTTACTTTTTTACGTGATCTTAATTTTTTCTTTTCTGAATTATTTTGGAAAGAAATATTGTTCTTTAGTATTGATGTAGAATAATTACTTATTTCATTGGTGTCGTTGATAGGCTCTAATTTGACAGGTACACTCGCTAATTTAATAGGTTATTTAAAAGAAAGAAATAAATATTATAATTATTTAGCAATTGGGAAAATCGCAGTAAAAAAATTATGGGTAAATTGTTAAATTTGGTTTAAAACAAATATTTTAAGTCTCACCTCTTGATGCAAGGTTTTTATTAATTTTTAATATCTTAGATTCGTTAGCTTGTATACTATCATTAATATTATCTTCAATCATAGTACTGTGACTATTAATATTCGCTAACAAATCATCCATTGAATTATTTGCATTTATGATAGTCTTTGAATCATTAGATGTATTTGATTTAATTTTGACAGTTTTTGATGCACTACGGGATGGTACTTTTCTTTCTGTACCATGTGACTTATTTATATAATTTGTTTACTTAACAAGATTTGTTTATTTAACAATATTTAAAAGAATGACTTACCCTTTGTTTGAATCTGGACTTGTTTCTTTACTGGATCTTTTATTTTTATTTTCTTGGCAACAACTGAAGCTCGTCGTTTTACGAATCTAGATGCATCTGATATTAACAATATTATGAATTAAACATTATATATTTGTGAATTAATAATATATCACTAAATTTTAATATACCTGATTGATTCTTTGTTATACTATCTCTAATTTTCCTTGTTTCACTATTGAAACGATCTGATTGATTATTCTTTTCTTTATCGACTTCATTATTTTTCTAAAAAAATATTTAAATCATATAATCAAGCATATATATATATATATATATATATATATATATATATATATATGTTAAATTATTTGAAATTGATTTATTGAAAATAGAAGATATTTATTAAAGGTATATATACTGCTAGATTTCTAATTTTTAAAGTTTTTGAATTGATATCTTTGGATTTTGAATTGTTCAATTTATTTGCACTTTTTTCATTTATAATTTTTGTTTTAATTTTCGTAGTTTTCTTATTATTTTTAATTTCACTTTTTTCTGCATCATCGTCAATTGTATTTTTTTTTTCTTGTGAAAGTTCAAAATAAAAAATATGTTATTGGTGATTTGTACATAATATAATATAGATATATATAATTAATATTAATAATATATGAATATTTACTTTGTGATTTGCTCTCATTATTTGATATAGCTAAATTCATATGTTGTTGATCTTGTTCGGAATTTGTATTATTTTTGGAACGATTTTTCTGAAATTACACACACACGCGCACAGATTTACACGCGCGCGCACGCACGCGCGCACACACACACACACACACACACACACACACATAATAAATAATCAATAAATATAGAATACATATTTCTAGCATTCAAAATAATGGATTCTTACGTCAGTTTTTTTTGATTTAGGTGTATTTTGTAATTTACTATCACTTTTTTCTGATTTGGATGTTTTTTTAATTTTATTCGTTGAATTCAGCGTGATATTTTTTTCTTTAATAGTTGCTCGTGTGCTAACTCTTTTTTTTTTTTCACTTTTTGTGTCATCTTGCGTGCTAGATATAGTTTTTGGAGTGCGTTTTGTTTTAATTGTATCTAAAAATTATTATAAATTATACTTTTTCAAAAATACATGTAAGATAATAATATAAATATATATTTATATGTATAAAGAGATAACTTAATACTGCAATATTCAAGAGGATTTTTTTCGCAATTAACGTTACATCAGATATTACAAGTGTTTTATTTATTTTGACATGTTACTATTTTTGAAATATTTCTAATATAAAATTATGTATATATTAATGCATAAAAAATATACAATATATAATTTCTCGATTACATTATAGCATAATTAATGAAAAATTAATACATCCAAATTTACCTTGTTTTATACTGTTTTGATCAACGACTTCTTTTTCTCTTTGTTTTGCTTCATTCATTACAGGTATTTCAGTTTTCGGAAAATCTTTTCTAGTTTTCTATAAATTTACAAAATAGCATAATAAGTAATAATGATTCAAACATGTGATAGTACTGAATAAAATTGTACTATTTATATATATATATATATATATACCTTAGTTACTTTTGGCTTTGTAGCTTTGGATGCTGATTCTTTTTTGACGACCACGCTTTTATTATTATTATCAGATAACAATTTGCTATCCGAGGAAATAGTTTGAATTTTAGGAGTTCTCAAAGTTCGCTTAATGTTATTATCCTTTACATTATCTTAATAAAAATATTATTCTAATGAAAATTAAATATTAAAAAATTGTATTGTATTTAATTATTAAATCACAGTATTAAATTTTAGTATAAAATAATTGTTTTAAATAATTGTAACATTTTAAAAAATGTACACTTGATCAAGTTTTATAATTAAAATTTATAATTTAAATAATTTTACTTTGATTTTTTCTTAATACACTTTAGAATTTATTCTAAAATTGATTCGATCATTTATATAAATTATTTGCTGTAAAACTAAATATTATTATGTTATCCATTTAATTTTAATTTTAGACTGCGTTTAGTAACCTTATTTTTTATAAATTTTTTTTAATCATATTCTTCAGCTTTAATGAAAATACGAATCATTTTGAAATTTTGATAATTATTTCATTAAATAAAAATAAGTTTCCAATAAAAATTATTGGTTTAAAAATCTACAAAAATATTTAGAGCTAATATTATAGATGTAATATTATTAAATAAATTCTGCTTGCTTCAACACTTTTATAATACTTTGTTCTATTATAAAATCTTATAATATATTTGTTATGTACCAGTATTAGATCAAATAAAAAGAAATGTAATGTTAACAGTTAGTTTAATAATAAATGAAATAATTTGAACATTTTTTCCCCAATAAGTGATAAAATAGTATCAATATTTTAAAATATCAATCTTTTAATAATATAAACCAAATGATTTCTTATACCTCGACTTTTATTTGATAGCTTTATTCTATCCTTAGTTTTTTGCGCCTCTGACGATGTATTTTTTTTTTTGGTCGCGCAAGTTGAACACAATTTTATTTTTGTTCCATCCTTTAAATTCACCCAAACATCGGTTTTGGGAACTTTAGTTTTATTTTTAATTTTGGAATCTGTTGTATTTTGTGCCTTTTTAACTTTTCTTTTCAATAATCTTCTTAAACGCGTAACACCTAATGGTGAATTTTCTTTATCAGATAAGCAACCTGCAGAAATTCTTCTTATTCGAGATTGTAAACCTGGTCCAGCCACTTTACTCATATTTAAATATTTTCAATTTATTCTGCAGATGATGCTTTAAAATTCCTTCATTAATAAAAATATTTTAAACGTAACCAAATTTTAAATAGATGTCCAGCACTTATTGCGATAAAGCTTCGACGAAAACTGAAGACAAAATGTCTTTCTCTTATTATTTACTTATAGCAGAATTTTGAAAGTTATATTCGACACATTTCTTATTAAGATGGTAGTAAAACTCTTAAGTTTCTAAGAAAATATTTATATTTACATTTATTATTTACTTAAAATGAAATTTCAAACTTAAATAGAAGGATTGATAAAATCCTTTCTGACAGCAGGATCTAAGACCTAGTTTTGTAAAATTACTTTTGCGAAATGTATTTTAAATCAAATATTTTATGTATCATGTAATTTTATTTATTATAAATAATGATAAACCGATTGATTAATTTGATAATATTAATTTATAAATAGTTGATTCCTAGTTAGAATTACTTTTTGGTTTAAAGTCTTTAATACTACAATAACAGTTATTATGTAATGAAAAATAAATTATGTCCATAGATTATCACTGTTTATATTTGTACATTTATTGTATCATTTAGATTATATAATTTAACGATGCAAAGAAGAAATTGATTTTCATACTTTTAGTTAAATCTTTTTCTATTATAAAAATATTTTCATTAAATACATTGAAACATAATCACAATAACATGATAACAATAATATATTTAAGGATAAAACAATAACAATGAATATTAAATGTATATAATAAATCAAATGTCTACTGTTATCATATGGTTAATTATGATCAATTGAAACGAATGTTTTATATTTCTTTTCATTATTATATTTGTAATTTATTGTTATAAACATCTATATTGTTCTCATCGTTCCATTAAAATAATATATTCTTTTGTAGAAAATTGATAAAAAAACTAACAAATACATTTTTTTAAATAATTTCTTTTAATTGAATTGGAATTAAAAAATATATATTGTTAGTAAATAACTAAATAATACATTGAAAAATTTAAATAACTTATTATTAGATACATACGTTAATAATATAATTCTTAAAACAATAAATAAACAAAAGATAGATTATAAATAATTGTTTTTAAACTGAGAGAGAGAGACTTTTAGCAAATGGATGAGAACGAATATAAGGAATTTGATTATGAAATTTTCATTACATAAATATATGTGTGTGGGCGCGCGCGCGAGAGCGTGTGTGCGTGCATATGTTCGTGTAGTGTGTACGTGTGTGAAAGTTCGTGACTGTGTCTGTGCAGAGGCATATATTTCAAGATATGTGTAGTAAGTAAGAAATTTGTACGAATACCTTAAATACCTTTTATTTTCGAAAGTATTTAAAAATTGATATTGCTATTCTATTTTCATAATTATAAAAATATGGTTTCGTTAATTACTTAGATAACATAAGGATCATTTTATAATTTTTGTACCGATAAGCATTACGAAGATATGAATATAATGAATATGAAAATCATAAAATTTTAATAAACTACACGGAAAAATCGACATATTTTTATAGTAAAATAGTACTTTGAATATTACTTAAAATAAAATTGTTAAAAAATTATAGTTTCTTATAGTTTTATAGGCTTAAATTAATTCCAGTTATTCCATGAATCAGAATATGTTTTGCTTCAAAAATACACTTATTCTTATCATTATACACTTCTCTCTGAACAATACTTTGTTAACAAAATGTGTGAATCTTTATGTTCATTAAATTCCGTTGTGGAAATTGAATTTGCACATTTAAATATTTTAAATTATATGAAATCTATTGAATATCTGTAGATTTTCGAAGGCATATTCAATTTCAAAAGATGAATTTTTTTAAAATACTACAAAGCATGAGATATTGGTCAATATAGAATATTATTAATATATTAATGGTATTTATAATGTAATATTGAATTTTTTCTATAAATTTATAATATTAAATCTTCTTTATAAAATATGTATTTAAGCATAATAAATTTTGTTGTACGTACTTGTATTAATCTTCAAGAAAATTATTTTTACCTTACATGTTCCTGAAACATAAATATATACCAGAAAACTACGACCAAAGAATAATATTTTAGAGTAAGTAACAAAAAACATTATAAATTATCTTTTTTGTAGCTTCATACATTTTGTAAATCGCACATTGAGGATCATAAAGATTATTTTTCAAACCGTAGAGTGACAGAACTATTTGACACATACGATTTTACACTTAAAGGATAGGATGACATCTTTCTTCGACCTTGACGACCAAGCAGGTTCAAAGAACTCACTGAAACACCTACAGCATGAGTTAATCTGTACGTTTAGTGCAAGGTTTATCTTAAAAAATATACGAGAAAATGAATTTTTATAGAGTGCAGCCAAAACAGTCAGAATGATATCACCTAAAATGAGAAATAAAACATTTGTTTGAATGGATAGGCATTTTGGAACATAAAACTTTATGACAATATGAAAATAATAGTAAGAGAACAATATAAATGATGATTCTTTTATTTAAAAACAAAAAAAAATATTTAATCATCTTATATATTTTGTTATATAATTGTTATATATTTTTTTCAAAAACTTTAACTGTTATTAACAAAATAATTTTGAATAATATGTACTCTGTATAGATTCTTTGAATACATTAATACGATCATCGTATAAATCAATAAAAAATAATTGCATTAAAATTATTTTGATATACTTCAACGTTTTTATTAGGAGTTATTTTTCATAAATGTTTATTAATAAAATAATTATAGAAAATTATTAACATAATTTAATACATTAAATAATAATTTCATCTATATCAAAAATATTATTCTCAAATTTTTATGTTATTGAATTTCTATTCTCTTTACTTAAAATATTTTACGCAAATATTTATCAGATCAAATATTTAAAAAAGAATTATTATGACACATTTTTTTAAATCAAACATACTTTTCTATAAAAACTTGTATTATATAAAATTTATGAAATAGAAGTATTTCAATATTTTGAGGAATTAATTTGATTTTTGTACTCAAAACTTCAATATATTAATTACAAATTAAAAATTACTTAATTATATTACAAAATTGATACGTTATTTAGAATATCAATATTTTATTTCTACATCAAAAGCTCACGGAATATGTTCACTCATATTATAATAGTATCATAAAAATTTAAAAATAAAAAATCTAATGCACGAACTTAACAGTAATGTTGAAAGTCTAATTATTAATATTAATGTATTTTCAATTTTATATTTTATATTTATTTCCTATTTTTATTTACTGTCCTAAGACATTTTTCATGAAATTTCTCTGAGCCGTTAAAACACTTTAGAAAGCAATTGAAAATAATGTATTTATTTTTTCTGGTATAATAGAAATTTACAATTTTTTACAAATACACTCTATTATATATTTACTCTATTTATTTTTTACTTTGATGAAATTTCAACACAAATCAATTATAAAAAAAATATAATAAAAAGTATATTATAACGTATATATTGATATTTTATAAGTTTTACTAAGTATTCAGTGAATTGAGTATTCAGTGAGATTTTGAAAACTTAATACGTAATCGTAGTAATAAAAAATTGAATTGAGAAAAGCAAATGCAAAAAGAAAATAAATATAAAATCTAAGCCATTCGTAGAATCCAATCTATCTCTAATATTTTTTATCAATAATTATAATTAGCAAAGATCGAATATATTACGGACCATATTACTATATTTTCAGATTTGCTTTACCTTAGTTTTAGATAGTCTGTAATTGCAAATTCACAAACATAAACATAAATAATGGTCTTATTAAAAAAATATTGTCTGGATAGTTCTTTTAATACCTTATATATTGATCTTATACAATCATTACTCTAAAAAAATTTAACTTTATTTTTCATATAATTAATAAGCAAAATATTAATTATAATAGTAATGGAGCAGTAATAAATTTATTATAACAATAAATAACAATAATTACGAAATAATAATTTTTTTAATTGAGAATACGCAAGAATATGTTGAATATGTTTTTAGCAATAAAATATTTGATTTTGTCAGCTAGAAAACGAAGTCTTTACGATTTATATCTTTAAACGATATCTTTTAAAGATTTATAAGTACGTTTATCTTTATTAAAAATACGATATAATTTATGTAACAATTTTTTTATAATGTAGTGTTTCATTTGTATAAAAAACCATTAAATAAACTTTATCTTTTGAGATATCTTTGAAATATTGGAAATATTAAATGATTAATACATAAGTTTTGGCTAGTGAGAAATGAATTTTAACAAATTTTCCGTAACTACATCTAGCAATTTTTGTAAATATCAATCAAATTTGTCAAATACGCTATCCTTTATGAGTTAAGAATTATATGCACATGAAAATTTGAAATAGTAACAAATATTACTAATAGTTGTCGAGTATTTATCTTGAATGATTAAATAACCGTTAGATACTGAAATCAGCAAAAAAAAAAAAAAGCATGAATGGAATATAATTGTCAATTTCGTTCCGTCTTCAACTTCGCTTCGAACGTATTCCCAACTGATATCCATGGATATGAATCTACATATAAGTTCATTGATATTTATACGTATATCGTGAGGAGGAGGAGGAGGAGGAGGAGGACTCGTTCCCGAAAAGAAAATACTAAGACATGTGTTGTAAGACCGGACTATGGCTCGGTGAGAGTGCTTGCATATATAACAGTGTCATTGTGGCCAACCATGAATAGTTGCACGCGACAGCACGTCGAGTGAACATGATCAAGGTAAGCGGCTTAAAAAGGATTTTTAATTTCGCTTCATTTTCTTTTAACTACTATCGAGATATTTTTTATTAATTTTGACTTTTGCAAGAAAAAAAAATCCAATAATTATGTGTAGTTGAGTTGTGGAAAACTACTTAAAAAAGGGCTTGTATATAGTATATAATTTTTCGAACTGTGAGTGAAATTCATAAGTGTACATGCATTAAAAAATGATATATGAATGTTGACTGACGAAAAGTTTTTGCAAATATTCATTTATAGAATTTCATTTGAAAAGTGTTTATTTGACAAAACCGAGCGAGTGTCATGGTAAAATTTTTTTTCCTTTTTTTCCCTTATATTAAATACGTTATAAATGAAATTATGAATTGGGCATTCGTTCATTATCAAAATAAAACTTGTCCATTATTTTTATAGATAATAATTATACATTCGTTACAATTTCGTTTGATATCGACACAAATGCCTTCATTCTTTTAACTCGAAGAAAATCACTTGGTACTATTATTATTTTAAACATACTTTAATCCAATGATAATTGAAATAATAGATAAGTTAGCAAACATTTAATTAATAAATAAATAAAAAGCAAAAACATTTAATATAATAACAACTATTTAATATATAAAATTACAATATCTTCAATTATTATTATTATATTATTATTATATTCATAATATGTCTTATGTTTATTAAGTAAATCATTCGCTGTATAATTCATGTCGAATATTTTACTGTTATACGTAAGAAATAAGTATTTCCTGAAAGGCAAATGAAAAAGGAAAATGTATGTTTTACAAAATTCCCAAATAACTGTTAAGTAATGTAGAAAAAATATTTAATATAATTATAAAAACAATTTTATTACGTATCAATAGAGAAATATTAATTCCTTTATATCCAATAATTTTAGCTAATTATGCATATTTTTATTAAATTTTCATCGATTTTTCTCTTATTTAATTACTTTTAATTAACTATTATTGTTATTGTTAATTAATTATGCATAAATAGCAAATGTGTACTGTATTGTTTAAAGGTCTATATACAAATGTTGTAACGATTATCAACGATAAATAATAATTTTTTAATATTACGAGCCATGAATTAACTGTAAGCTAATCAACTTATAGTTTTCCTTAAATTTTCTTATAAAATATCATTTTTCATACAAAACGCACACAATTACAAATACCATTGCTAATCAAATTGATAAAAAGTGCATAATCAATTTACAGCTAATTTTTCTCTACCTCTACCTCTCCATGTACGGAGCACTCGGTCATCCCGTTCAGACGTTCCAAGTCCTGGATGACATCGACAACGAAGCCGAAATCATTGAGGCGGAAGAGC